>NC_133121.1:178286682-178609943 GCF_033568475.1 Henckelia pumila
CACATCAGATGTATGCCCAGATGGCAAAATTCTGGCAGCCACAAACTCATGCCAATTATTCGCTTCTCGTCTAAGAAAGATGGATGGAAATGTAACAGCTTCATCCTTTGAATTTCTCTTCCATTCCGCCCCATCATGACACAAAGTCTGAATTATAATATTCTCTGGATATGACTCATTCTTAAACACCTCATACTCATCATCAGAAATGTCCAAATCCGGCATTTCATAGAGACGGTTAATTGTACTCTTATCAAAAGGCACCAATTTCCCTCGAACTCGAACTTTCAGATTCACGTCTTTGACCATCAAATTTGCATAAAACTCATGAATCAATGATATAACAGCATCTGGTGGACTCCTAACAAATGTCTCCCAACCTCTTCTCTTAGCTTCAATTAACGCCGGTGCACTATGCTCTCTCAAACTCATTCCTCTTTCTTTGTGCATCCCTCGCTCCATTACATCAAAACAACATTCCTCTGCTTTGGCATTCCAAAATCTGTCTCTATCATATGAAGCAACAGAGGACGAAGAAATTGCTCCTTTCTCTTTGGTTTTCGGTGGCATTGTAACTCAAAAACTCAATAATTCAACTCAAATCAATTACAGATGGAATTCTCACAATCCCAACACTAAACTTCAACCGACTCCAGCAATGTGCAAACACAACTTTTACCCAAACAATTTAACAAACACTTGGCGTGCATGAAGACAATAATATAGAAAGTTCACTGCCAAATGTTCTTCACCCCACAATTCAAACACTCAAACAGCCTCCACACACCAACTTATATCACGGCATAAATGTAATAGATAAAATTTTAGCTTTGTACCATTCAAGAAGGAAAACGTCCCAAAACCTTGTAGATTCCCATGTTCTGCGCGAGGTGTGGATGGAGCAAGATCAAATTCTGAGAATCCCAGATTTACAATGGCCTTGTAATGTAGATCATAATCCCAGAGATGATGATATTTTGTTGAGTGCAAGATTTTCGATGATTGTGCCAAAATGTGAGATTTAGAGCGGGACTCAAAAGAGATATCGTGACTTTTGAAGTCTGGGAGAAGCAAATTAGGATTTTAAATCTCAGATGTTGCGCTTTAAATCTCAGATGTTGCGCGATAGCGCCTCGTGTAGCGCAGACAGATAGAGCGATAGCGCTTAGATTAAGCGCGGTTCCGGAGAGCGATAGCGCTTAGATTGGCGCTGTAGAGGGAGCGCGTTAGCGCTTGTGTGGTAGAGGATGCGCGTTAGCGCTGTCTTAGGCGCAATTGAGAGGGCGCGATTGCGCTGGTGGATGAGCTATTGTGTATTAGTGACAAAGGGAAGGCGCGGGGGCTCGAATGGAGTGGCGCGGGCGCGCCTTTAAGTCGCAAAATAACTCCACTTTCGTCCAGGTAAGGCGCGGGCGCTCCCATAAATGGGGCGGGCGCGCCTCTTGCTCGAATTTGAGATTTCTGGAGCCTGCAAATTTTTGAAAATTAAGAAAAATTAGCTCAAAAATTTAAAATAAAAAACTTAAAACAATTAAAAAACAAAAATTAAATAAACTGAAAATAAAAACAAATAAAATAAAATAAAATAAAATGCTTGGGTTGCCTCCCAAGTAGCGCTTGGTTTAAAGTCGTCAGCCCGACTTTCATGGGATTAATTCTTCCCCTTCTCTTTCACTCGCCAAATAAATTCCACGAACCGCCTTTTAAATTTTTCTCTCTTTGTTGTGGCCTTCTTTGGTGGTAAATTTGGCGCTTTCTTCTTTGACGATTCAACCGCAATATTAGCTCTTTGACAGCTCTCCAACTTCACAACCGATTCAATTAAGCATAATTCTTCGATGGGTGGATTAGGTGCCTTCATAAATAGATTAAAAATCACTCGTTCGCACTCCACACCCATCGACAACGCACCTTTCTTCACTTCTATCTTGACATCAGCAGTGGCCAAGAATGGTCTCCCAAAAATGAGCGGAGCACCATGATCTGCTTCTATATCCAATACCACAAAATCTGCTGGGAAGATGAATTTATCGACCTTGACTAGAACATCTTCAACAATTCCTAGTGGATATTTAATGCTCCGATCCGCCAATTGCAATGAAATCTTAGTCGATTTTATGTCTCCCAACTCCAAGGCCCTGTAAATAGATAATGACATTAAATTAATACTGGCCCCTAAATCACAAAGTGCATTATTAAAATGAGAACTACCAATAGAACAAGGAATAGTAAAACTCCCTAGATCCTTAAGTTTCTGTGGCATCTTCTTTTGTAGCACCGCACTGCACTCTTCCGTCAGATTGACCACTTCGTTCTCTAGCAGCTTCTTCTTTTTGGACATCATCTCCTTGATGAACTTTGCATAATTTGGCATTTGCTCCAAAGCTTCAGCAAAGGGTATGTTGATGTGAATTTTCTTGAAAATCTCCAAGAATTTGGAGAACTGCTCATCCAATGCTTTCTTCTTGAACCTCTGCGGGTAGGGAAGTGGAGGCTTATACATCGGTTTTGGCTCCGGTTTTGGCTCCTTCTCCTCAACTTTTTCCTCAAATTTCGTCTCTTTAACAGTAGGTTCTTGAATTCCAACTTCTTTTTCACTTCTCAACTCTATGGAATTTCACTGCTCCTTGGGATTTACCTCCGTATTGCTAGGGAACTGGCCGCGGTTGTTGTCCTTCAGTGCGTTCGCCAACTGCCCTATGCTGGTTTCCATGGATTGCAACACTGCGCCCATGTTGGCCATGTGCGTCTCCAAGCTGTCAAGGCGAGACTCAGTTCTTGCCATCCTCTTACCTGATTCCTGCACAAAGGTACTAACCACATCCTCCAAAGACAACTTACCATCACCCTTATTAGTATTGTTAGTATATGAAATATTTTCATTATTCCGCAAATTAGGGTGAAAAGTATTGGAAATAGGATTACCTCTGTACGCTCCATAACCTCGGTAGCCATTTGGATTTATATAATTGACTTGCTCTATGGCCGGTGATCCTTCAACTCCAGTTGAATCTGCAATATTAATTTTATTCAGAGAAGCTACCTGTGTAGTCAGTGCAGATAACTGAGCAGTGATGGACATGAGAGGATCCACTGCATACACTCCAGCTGGCTTCTTTACTCCTATACGCTCAGATGGCCATTGGAAACTATTGACCGTCATCTCCTCCAACATATCATAAGCCTGAACATGATCCTTCGCAAATATAGTACCTCCAGCAGCAGAGTCCACATTCATTCTCATAGGAGCATTCAGTCCGTTGTAAAACCACTCAATCTGTTCCCAATCTGCAAAATTGTGGTTAGGACAACGTCTAAGTAATTATTTATACCTTTCCCACGCCTCGTAAAGCTGTTCAGAGTCCATCTGCCTGAAAGTACTGATCTCAATCTTCAGTTGGGTGGTTTTGGCAGGTGGAAAATATTTCGAAAGAAATTTTTCTGCCATCCCCTCCCAAGTAGTGATGCTTCCAAGCGGCAGTGATTGCAACCAACTTCTGGCTTGATCCCTGAGAGAAAATGGAAACAAGCGTAAGCGTATAATATCTTCAGGAACACCATTAAATTTTACCGTATCAGTAATTTCTAAGAAGGTCCTGAGATGCAGATGAGGATCAGCTGTGGCACTCCCATTAAATTGGTTCGATTGAACCATGTTTATCAATGCAGGCTTCAGCTCAAAATTGTTTGCATTGATAGTTCCTCGAGCGATTCCAGAATAGTGAGCCTGGATCGTCGGTCTGAAGTGATCTCTAATTGGCACTAGGGGAGCTTGATTTGCTTCTTGTTCAGCCATTCTTTCAATTTCTTCTCTTCTAGCTCGTCTTAAAGCACGTGCAGTGCGCTCGATCTCCGGATCAAACAGTAGAGAATTAGCACTTTGAGATCGTCGCATAGACTGCAATTAAAAGATAAGAAAAAAAAAATTAATTAGTAACTTAAAAAATAAAATAAAAACTCTAAATTAAAATCTAGACTAATTGGTAACAAGATTAAAAAATAATCAAAATTTACTCCCCGGCAACGGCGCCAAAAACTTGTTGTGAAAATTCCTCGCAAGCGTACGAGTGTCAAGTTTTAATATAGTGATTAAATCAGATATCGATCCCACAGGGAGTAAAATGAAAATATTTAGTACTTGTAATTAGAATAGTCCAAACTTTATCTAGAAAATCAAACTTTGAGAATTTTGCAATAAAATAAATAATCAGATGATTTAAAAGCACGCACACAACTTTCAGATTAAAAATCAATCAGAGAAAAATGGTCTAGAGGTATAGATTTCACCTGGTTTCAACGACAATCAATCCTAATTAATTAATCTTCATGAATTTCAATCAATTAATAGCCAAGAACACTTAAGTTTATTATTTTCCTCTCCCGAGCAACAAATAATATTTATCAACTACAATTCAATTCCAATATTCCTATTAAGAATTTATTGCAGTGATCTATCACAAAACAATGTTCTCTTTAAAAGCTCTGTTAAAATCATACACTCTTCCGAGCTGTATAAATAATTAGCAGTGTAGTTTCTAATGTCCTATTCAAAATCCCCTCTCCCGAGCAATGATTTCAAATAAATATAACAAATCAATTATTGATCAGATAATTGAAAAGACAATCAATTCTAGAAAAAAACAATTAATCTAGAAGAAATCCAATTCAATAAAATCAAAAATTCATGAAAGCGTCTACACCAGGTTCCATCCGACCTCTAGACTATAAAAATTAGTTCATAATAAAATTCTGAAAACAATAAATAATAAATCCAAACATGTTCAGAATTAAATAAAAGATAAGAAACAAATCCGTCGTCGACGCCGTGTCCGGACTATCAAACTCCGTCTTTGTTCTTCAATTAAGCTCCAGAAATCTTCTCAGGAAAATCACGATCACAATCAATCTCTGTTCTCTGATATCTGTATTATGAGTGTGTGGCGGCTCCCCCTCAAATTGTCTGACAAAAATCCTTTTATATTGCTTAGCAAAAGCCCACAAAATCAAGCCCAAGAATTAATTACCCGATTTAATAAAATCTTTCCAATTCAACAACGGAGCGGGCGCTCAAGTAAGGGCACGGGCGCGCCTTCAACTCGAAGTATCAATTCTCAGATTTCTAAACTTTGCGCGTTAGCTCTTGAAGAAGCGCTAAAGATAAGCGCTATCTTTGACCCAATTGTGAAAAGCCCATTAACACGTGTACGTTGTTTCCTTTTCTTTTCTTCTTTCTTCTTTTATTTTCCTTTCTCTTCTAAACTTCTTATTTTTCTCCTCAAAATTCCATAATTCACAAAATCTCGATAATTTTCTACAATCACAAAAACAACACAATACCCACATAAATCTGCTCGAAACAAATATTTAACAATTAAAATCATATATAAATTAAGTGTATAAAATACACTTATCAGTATGCCGCCGGAGCACTACAAACTCTGAGGATCCTGCCCCTCAGTCTCCTCAACGAACTCACCTGCACCAAGGATAGTAGTGAGCCTAAAGACTCAATAAGATTTGCACTTTGAAATAACGAGGTTTCAAAATATATGCATCATACTAAAAATAATACTAAGTATACAATGAAGTCTCACGAAAGGAACACAACACATGTCCGAAGTAGAACCTTCACAATATACAATGAAAACATAACATACATGAACATTTCTTTTTCAATTATCTTGTGAATTTAGATCTTCGATTGTGACTATGGTTTTGATCGATCAATGGCTACAGTACTATGCCAGCAAGGATACCGAGATTTCTCCCGACACCACATTACCCCTCTGAATTGGTAGGGAAGCCGAGATTTCTCCCGACCTCATACTACACGTCTAGTTGGTAAGGAAGCCGGGATTTCTCCCGACCTCGTATTATATGTCTGGTTGGTAGAGAAGTCAAGATGTCTCCCGACCTCGTACTACACGTCTAATTTTGGCAAGTGAGTCAGGGCATCCCCCGACCAATCATTGCACGTCTAAGTCACAACCAACTCTTCTCATTCATTTACTTTACATTTAATAATTTAACCTTTTCACATTTAACTTTTCATCTTTTTATTTTTTCATAATTTATACTTCGGGAATAGAACATGAATAATTTGAAGTTTACTCACGCGAAGGATAAGGACATTGAATGAATGTAATGATACGATCCAGAAAAATAATATAAACTTTGAATGAATGAATGGATGAATGATGTGTAGGTGGCCACCATTAAACTTATAGGCATTTCTAAAATCACTTAGACTTATCCCACAATGGGTCGACACGGGTGTTCGGCCCGTACGGCCCATAAACTAGTCCACATTCTTATCCAAAAGACTTTTTGTTCGAACCGACACCTCATACACATCCTAAATCACTCCTAGGATCAGTCTTTAACCTTTAATGCAAGACTGAGCATCCCGTTCAATTTAGGTTCCCGGACAGCCCCTAAACTTTCCGGAAAACTGCTCTTGACACTTCAACTTAAGCCACTCTTTTCCTATCGGAAACTTACCTGAATTAAGCCCAATTTGAACCGACACGACCCCAACATCATAAAAATTAAGAGGGTCAAGGAACCCCTGTCCAAGTCTATAAAATGCCAAGATCAGAATCCATTTCTAAAGGCAAACCGCATAGAACAATAAAAATCTGCTCTATACCTTCAATATCTAAAACCTTCAAAACACTTTTCTCAATGACTACTCCACAATTCAACCATCAAAACACCATCTAGGACCTCCCTAGTGACCAGAAAGTGCCCTTGAGCTAGCCACATGCTCGGTGCTAGGTCAAGTCAAGGTTTTAACCCGACAAGCTTCACCCGGTCAATCCAATCGTTACAACCAAGCTCCTATCCTAATTTCCTTCAACTCCAGCCTTTCACATCCATCAAATACACTATAAAGACCACATTTACACCTTTATAAATCAACATGGACAGCCCCTTCACACATTCATCCATTACATCAATAATTTAAGTTCAATTGCCCACAATGTCAAGCCAATTTTGTAACTTTTCAACATATAGCTTCAAGGATATAATATAACATGACATATAACTCATATTCACCCACTTATACATGCAATAGGATCAAAATTAGGCCATGAGCAATCTGATTTTTCATAAATTTTTTGAAAATTTCAAATCCAATGCAGGTTTCTATCTCAATGCAATCCACAACACATTCTAGCAACAAGGAGGTGAAATTTTCGAAATCAACAAGTCATCCTACTGATTTTTTGAACAAAAACGTCCCATGCTCATATAATGTTGCAAAAATTCGAAATAAATCATGACTATCCTATGCTTGGTGTTTGAAAGGAGTAGAAATCTTGCCTCAATCTTTGAAAAAGAACAAGAAAAAGGGGCGACGACCAAAGGGCTGCAACACCACGTCCAGCAGCTGAAATGATCTCATGGGGACGGCTCCAAGGCGACACGATGGTGGTAAGGGGTCGCCGGTGGGCGGAGATGAATAATGGAGAGGGGCCGATGGGTTTTTCTTCAAGGGAGAGTGAGGAGCGATAGTTTGGGGGATAGGGTTTGAGAATGAGAGTTTATGGGGCCATTTAAATATATAGGTCTGGTCTTGTTTTCAATTCAATAAAAGGGATTCTTGACTTTTTAATTCAGTCAAAGGGTTTCATTAAGTATAACTTTCACATCTTCTCTCCCTCTCCTCTCCCTTTCTCCAGGATTCGAACCTGGATCCCCTCCCTCCTCCTGGGTTCTAACCATTAAGCCATCAATATTTTTAATAATAATACTAAACAATAAAATATATATACAATGGTTTGGGGTAGGCCCAAGCCGGGGCCCCCAGGCTGGGTCGACCCAAGCGGTCGACCCAAGTTGGGTCGACCAATCAAGAAGCATGGTCGACCCAGACTTGGTCGACCATGGTCGACCGAGCCCAGTCGTGGTCGATCGAGCCCAGTCGATCGTGGTCGACGCAAGCTGGGTCGACCAAGGTTTGGGTCGACCGCTATGGGTCAACCCAAGTCTTAAAAAAAATACGAAAAAGTAAAGAAGAAAAGAAGAAGGAAAGAAGAATGGAAAAAGTAGGAGATAGAAAATAATATTTTTTATTCAGAGATCTATTTATTGAATTAAAACCAAGACCATGTCCATATCCCCAAATCTTCCGTTTGTAGAGGGTTCTAGATATATTACATGTATATGTATTAGTGTGTGTATGTATAGGTAGGTGGTGTGAGTGTAGTGTAGGTTTAAAAGTGCTACTATACTTATAAAAGTGTTATTCTTATTTCTACTATTACAACTTTGGCTCAACAAGTTTTTGCAACTATTTTAATTTCTAAGTTTAAAAATCTTAAATTTGAATATAATAATAGAATTTCACTAGTTCGGGTTCGAAAAAGCTAATTTTGAGAAATATTGAAAGTTATGCTCAATAATGCACTTACGCGATTTTTGGCTCCCGAAAATTTTGAAAAATGAAAATCCCTTTTTGTTTTCCTCAACTCTCATAAATTTTAGCTCTCAAAATTAAAATTTAAGGTTTTACCGCCAAGTCCACCATCATCGTGTGCCGGAGCCGAAAGTCGCCGAACTCAAGAATCTCAAGAGTAATTAACTTAATAATTAAACAAATAAATATTTAAAGGAATTTAAACACTAATTTAAAAATTAAAATCAACACTTTAAATATTTTGATGCCACGACAATAATTAAAATATTTAAATAATAAACAAAGCGATTAAAATAATTTAAACAAACTAGATTAACGTTTAACAATCATTTAAATAAATAGACAAGCGGAGTAAAAACCTTTAAAACGATTAAGACAATGAAACCATTTAAATAAATAAGCTAGACATTTAAAATGATTTAAAATAACTAACTGCTAAACTTAAGTTATTTAAAATAAATAAGTTGGACGATCAAAATATTTAATATTTAAATAAATAAGCTAAACAGTTAAAATCATTTAAATAACTATCCAATAAACTTAAGTCATTTTAAATAAATAAGCGGGATAATTAAGATCATTTAAATGGATAAACTAAATAATTAAAATCATTTAAATATACAAGCTTAAACCTTTAAAATATTTAAAACAATTAAGTTGCACAATAAAAATTATTTTACAAATAAACTTAAATAATTAAAAGCATTAATTAAATAGTTAGTATAATAAAAATCATTTGAATAAATAATTAATATTTTATTAACAAATAACTCAGATAAAGAATTTTAAATCGATTAAACTTAAAAATAGTAATCATAATATTTATTTAATTTAATAAATACGATTTAGTAGATTGGATTCTTAGGTGCTACACAAACATTTTCAATAATAACCGTAATAGATTTCAAATATATTTAAAATGAGTTTCATCTGAAATCCTATTTCGAACTACTCTTCATATCAAAAATAATTCATTTCAAATGCAACCGTAACTCCTTATTTTAGGTAGGACATCTCATAAGTCATAATATCAACCGTGGTTCCGTCTGGATTTCGTAACTTGCTTGTTCGATTTTGTGACAATTTCACTCGTTAGTTGTTTTTGCCCGCCACCGTTTTCACTAGTTAAGGTCAGCTAGAAAATTTGCTGACAAGGGCTTGTCAAGAAAAGGTCCAATCATATAGATACAAACAAACATACATATAATAATATATTTTTGAACTTATATTTCTGAAATTTATTGATCCAATATATATTTATAATTACGAGATATTATATATAGTCAGGAAATAAATCATAATCAACTAAACTTTATTTAGGGATTAATTTTTTGAGACGGATCTCCGATCCAATCCGACACGCGAAAAATTATTACTTTTTATATAAAAAAATATTACTTTTCAATGTAAGAATGAATCGGGTCGACCCGTCTTACGTTGATAGCTCCGTAAAATTATTTCATATGAGACATACTCAATTATAAATTGAAGATAATCAAATTGAATCTTCCTTAAATTAAAGAGAGAAAACGGTGGAACATGTTGAGATTGGCTCCTTGCAGACTAGCAATATTGAATTACAAGTTGCTGATAATATATTACATTTTATTATACATTCCAAATTTAAGGGCACTTAGTTTTTCTCCACACACACACACACACACACATATATTCGACGATGAAGAACTACGAACCGGCGGAATATTTGTTTAAAAAATTAAAATATATAAATAATTAGGTTAAGTTTTCAAAATAAAATTAAAAAATAGACAATTTTGTAAAAAAAAATAATAATTAAAATTGAATAATATTTAATTTAGTTTTCATCAGCGTCGTTCATATTCTGGGGAGGTTTCTTTCTCATCTCCTCTTGACTTCCTTTACAAGTGCTTAGTCAGAGTCAACCCTCAAATTCCCTTCATTAACACTAAATTCTGATCATGTTTAAACTTGATAATTAAACGAATTAGAATATTTTTCATTAAAAAATTTTGATACCTTAATTTTCTGAAAATAAATTCAAATTCATATGTTTTCCTTATTTTGAGGTGTAAAAATGTAAGGATCAAATATTTATCACTAGTTCAAAACCTATAGTTATGAGATAAACACAATTTTATTTTCTTATATTTATGGCAACGTAAAACCTAATACTAAACAACGGATCAATATGATGGGTTTAGTACATGCCGCCCGCAAGGCACTATCCTGCGAGTGATGTGTAACCGCATGATTGGTCAAAATTAGTGGGTCCCACGTGGGGTCCATTGATTTTAACCAATCATGAGCCGCCACGTCACCCGCAGGGTAGCATCTACTCAACCACATGATTGTATTTAATACTTGGGTGCCAATTACTCTGGTAATTAAATCTCTGTGTCCGGCTACGGGGTCTTGTTCCTAGCTAGTGATGTCTTATATGTTGACGTTTTTGATATCAATCTTATTATTTTTTTATCGCTGACTTTGTTCTTGCGAGAGAAAATCTTTATCGTTAAGATCTGATGTTTTATTTTTTCACGGTCCATCCATCCAGCCAACCAAATCAAATCGTGCATTGTCATTTAACCCCAAAACACCCTTAAAAAACTAGCGTACAAGTTACAACTTACAACAACGCTGCGTCTGCATGTGCTAGTAAATGCGAGCTTGGATTAGGGACCACAAAGGGAAATTTCCGTAGTAGTTTCCTGAAACATCATTTATTATATATATAATTTTTACAATGAGTACATTCAGGGGTACAGTACGTAAGAATAAACAGAGATGCTTGTTTTTTTAAAAAAAAAATAAAAAAAAATGGATAATATATGGGATGAAATAAAGATATGAAAATAATATTTTTAATTTTTCATACGATTATATGATTCTCAATTAAGGCATCATTCTGTTCACCATATTACTAATATATGTATAACTCATCCCATCACATCTCACGTTCTTCTTATCATATTATTTATTCATATATTAACTATTTATTTTACATCAATCAAATCATTAATTACTTATATCACATCAATCAAATCATTGAATTCAAATTACTATATTATCCCTTATAAACAATATAATTTTTATTTATTTAGTATTAAAATGACAAAATAGTCATTTAATATTTTTATATAAAATTTAATCAATCAAATCAAATAAACCATAATCTATCAATCAAATCCAATATTATTTTAACTATCATTTTTTTTATTTTTTATTACATTATACTACTTATCTATATATTACTTATACCATACATCAAACCAAACGGTGCCTAAAGAAATGAAAAAAATAACCGTTAATTTATAAATAACAAAAATCGTCATGTTAATATAATTATTCAATTCTATAAGTACACAAGGCGTGCAAAGGAGGAAGACATCTGAAGCCCAAAACGTGGAGCTTTAAAGTGAAAAGACTAGAATACCATCCTTGATGAAGTTCATTCGAACTTTTGTTTGGTTCATGACTTGGCACTCGTCCTATTCTTAACAGTGAGGGTACTTACGTCATTTCAATAGCAAAGTGTGACGACCAACGGGTGAAGCCTTTTGGGCTTTTACATGGGTTTTGTGAATACGGCCCATATAAAATGAGACAACAAATGGGCTGATTGGTCCAACAGGCCACAAATGAACATCCAGTCCAAAACATTTTGAACTGATTTCACAAAATTAAACAACATACTAATTATTTTGATTCTTTTTTAAGATATCTGTGGCTTTTTTATTTTTGTTTTATAAAAAGTAAAAAAGAAAACTCATCAAAATTCAAAAAATTCATGTTTTCTAAATACGCCAAGAAATAAATTAAATAACCAAATTATCTATATTGGACGAACTCCCTCTTCAACATGACAAATGATGCACCTCGTTAGCTAATCTTCTACGATATCAAACTTTGACATTTGATGGCGGCAAGATGAACCGATAAGTAAACGACGGAATGAAGGCTTCTAGTATTTTAAAAAACGATAGGCGATAGCCGGTAGGTGGACGACCACCCATAACCCGACGTTTAGATATCTAAGGGGGCAGTTTATTTTTAAGCCTAAATCTCTAAAACATTCTTGTTCATCACCATATTTATTAAACACTTATTCTGTATCTTAAAATCCATGACATCTTCTTTTTCTTCATCCAATCAATTCTTCTATGTGATGTTTGATAAGCACAAATCCTATAGTGAATCTAGAAATTTGTTTTGTCATATTTGTGCTTATATGACATTTTTATTCCGAGTTTTGTGCTTAAATCATTATATTTTTATTGTTTGTAGGTTTGACTGAAGAAAAAACCTTAAAAACGAAAAGAAGGTCAAACTTTGCAATGCCACGTCGGAATTCATCTGGAAAATGAGAAAGATTCGAAAAAAAATTAGCAAAAGAATTTTAGAAAATAGGTGTCCAGACCCTATGTCAGATCTGGACATAGATTCGTGTATTTCGTAAAATCAATCTCAAAAAATTATTGAAAAATTAACACACGGACCTACGTCCGGACCATGCACAGAAGTGACACAGAAAGCTTTGAAAGAACGTGTATATCACTTTATTCTCTAATTGAGAATTTTAGAATTTTGCCTTTCTTTGACATGTGCTTATATTGATCTCATGAATTTAAATTAATCTTATCATATTTATCTTATCGTGTATATTTTAGTTGAATACCTTATCTCTTGTTTAAAGAGATGATTTATATCTTATCAAGTCTGTTGATCAAATATTTTATCCTAACAACTTTTGTGTTTGAATTTTTTGGTAGGATTTCTAAAAATATCTATTTAAGAAGACTATCTTACAGAATGAGAGAGAGCAACGAAGCGAGATCAACACAGAGAGAATAGTTCAGAATATATTTGAGAGTTGATCGAGATTTTTCTGAAGAAACTTTATTGCCGATCGTTGCCGAATAACCGTGTTGCCGTAAATTGTTGGAGACACTTGAAGAATCACGCGAGTGAAGTGTTGATTCGAAAGTGGTTCCTTGGTTTTTGTTTATCGGCACATGTGTTAAATATCATATTGGTTTTTTTATTCTAGTTTCTACTAGTTTTTATGATGTTCTTTATTTTTTCAATTTGTTGAGAAAAGTAGGTTTTCATATATGTTCACTAGTTGGTTTTTGTAAACTGGTTTGTTTTTTTAGTGATCATTTTGTCATGAGGCACCACACAAGTATTAATTACTAGTGCATAAACATTTGTGTTATTTATTTCTATTGTTTAATTATTCCGCTGCATAAGTGTTTTTCGAAGTGTTGACAACACTGAAAATAACACTACCTCTGAAATTTTATATCTGGTATTTCTGTAATTGAGACGTTAAACCCTTTCAAGTGGCATCAGAGACCAACACTTGACGATACTAAGTGAGATTCTGGTTTTTGTGTTTGACAGAGTTTATTATGGAAATACCATATTCCGACACTACTCAACGACCACCAACCTTGGATGGATCCAATTATGCTATTTGGAAAGTTAGGATGCGAGTCTCCATCAAATCCATTGATGAAAAAGCTTGGCAACGAGTGCTACAAGGCTGGAGTCCACCCAGAAGAACTGATGGAGAAGGAGATTTTCTCCTCAAACCAGAAACATATTGGAATGCTGAAGAAACAGCAGTTTCAAACATGAATAACAAAGCCCTTAATGCTATATTTACTTCTCTTGATTCTAACATGTTTGCACTGGTGACTAACTGTGTTTGTGCTAAACAGGCTTGGAAAAAACTTCAAATGCACTATGAATGATCTGAAAGTGTGCGTCGAACCAAAAGAAGGATTCTCACTACTCAGTTTGAAAATTTGAGAATGGAGGAAAGTGAGACAATTGATGAATATGAACGCCACTTGAGGAAGATTGAAAATGAGGCAATCGATCTAGGAGATGCTATATCAAATGAACGCCTTGTAAGCAAAGTGCTGCGATCACTGCCCGAAAGATTTCAAATGAAGATATGTGCTATTGATGAATCTAAGGATACATCAATTCTGAGTTTGGATGAACTGATGAGTTCACTGCGAACATATGAGTTAGATATGAATATGGGGAGAAAGGACAAAGGTAAGTCTATTGCTCTACAAGTTTCTAACGACTCATACAATGATTTTGTTGATCTGACGCAGGAAGTAAATGAGTATAACTTAGGAGATGAATCCATTGACTTGCTTACCAAACAATTTGGTAACTACTTAAAGAGGATGAGGGACTCAAAGAAATCTGGACAGAAATCTAAAGCTCCAATCACTCCTGCTGTTGGAAGACCCTTAAGAATTGGTGGACCAGAACATAACACCACCCCATCTAAGAGTCAATTTCGAACACACAGTGAAGGAAAAACGCTGGCTATATCAAAGAAAATTTATTCTATGAAGTGTCATGAATGCACATGTTTTGGTCACTATGCGAATGAGTGTCCAACTAGACTTCGAAGAAGAATGAATGCTTCCTTAAGCGATGATGAAGTTGAAGAGGGTATAGAAATGAAGTGTCATTAATGCACAGGTTTTGGTCACTATGCGACTGAGTGTCCAACTAGACTTCGAAGAGGAATGAATGCTTCCTTAAGCGATGATGAAGTTGAAGAGGGTATAGAACTAGGAGAAGAAGAAACTCACAATGCACTAACTGTTCTGATGCAAAAGAAAAGCAGTGTTGTTGCCAGTGTTGCAACACTTAGCCACAACACTCACAGAAAACAGAAGTGCTGGAATGCATCGGTAACTGAAGACTTGAATAATCAAGATGCTGATGAGGATGAGCTTTCTCTAGAAAATGTCCAGAAGATGTATGAAGAATTGTTTGCTGATTGGGTGACAAGGAACAAGTCAAATTCTGCTCTATCAAAGGAGAACAGTGAACTGAAAGCAGCAGTGGCTAGACTTGAAGTTTTTTTGTGCAAGAAAGATTTGGAGTTGTATAGAATAAAAGAGGAACTTGAAAAAGCTACAGCTACACTTGCCAAGTTCAACTCAAGCAAAGTCAAACTGGAATCAATGCTAATGATAGGACAGAATGATAGAACTGGACTAGGATTTGAGAACAACAAGTTTGAAGTGGGAGAGTCATCGAAAACTGTTTGTCAAGGAGAACAATAGCTCTGCTAGTATTCCAAGTGAATCTCCTAAGCCAAAACCAATTTCATTGAAAGTACAAGTTCCTGCTCAGAGGACCAAGCATAGGAAGCGTCGGTACATCTGTCACTACTGTTGTAGTGACCCTTACCTGGATCACCTACTAAACAGAACTTAGGCATGCAATTAACTTAATTAAACAAATATCAGAATAAAACTGCGAAAACCATAAACAATATACAATCCCAAGTAAAGGAATCTGTAATTTATCCAATAATATACAACCAAATCGAATAGCTGTATAAACCCAAACAACGGTAATAAAACCTAGACGAAGCTCCAGCTGGCCAACAACTGACTAGCCCCTCCTGGATCCACCCTCCTCGTCCAATTGCAAACCTGCCCCATGGTATAGGGTGTCCAGAAAATACAGAGTACGAGACGTGAGCATAAAACGTTCAATACGAGAGTATGAGTATACATGCATGCAAAGTGAACTCCCTATAGACTCGAGGTCAAGGATCAGATAACAGAGACAGACCGGGCCCTGGTATGTAGCACGCTGTGCCGTCGCTTCAGGAGGTGGCTCCCATACCGAGATAACCGTGGATACGCCGGACCCAAATCGATGGAAGTCCATCCACTAACAGGATAGGGTACAACCCTACTAACAGACATCTCGAAAGAGATACAACAAGTTGCAAATGAATGCAGCATAATATCATGGCATATAAATCATGCAGTCACATAATACATGCATACTCAGTCAGGATATCTCGAACAGTACTTTCGTACCTCAAAACAGAGCAAGCTCTACCAACTCTAGGTCCACGCCTATAGTCTGCTCTACACTGCCAAATGATACTACTATCATTAAAGTGCTCTAAAAGCCTTAACTAAGCTATTGCATACTCCTAAATATTTATAGGAAGCAAAAGCTATACCTTCGTCCGTCGTTAGCCCTTTGATGTCGATGCCTCCAGAACTTGGGCACAACTCCGCTACGACTACCGAACGTCTCGCCGACCTTCGGACCAAGCCTAAGAAGACTAGAACAGCTCCAAAAGGACTAGAATGGAAAGGAGAACTCGGAATTGGCAAATGAAAGTGAAGCCTCGGCCTTCTATTTATAGACAACGATCGGAACTTCCGATCCTTGATCGGAACGTCCGAACCTCGATCGGAACGTCCGATCCTGCCATCGGAGCTTCCGAAGATCCTGATCTGCCACGTGTCAAAATATCACTTGTTGACTCTGGATAGGGGTGATCGGAGCTTCCGGTCCTGATCGGAGCTTCCGATCTTGCCACACGTCATGCCTGACGTAATATCGATCGGATCTTCCGATCCTGATCGGAGCTTCCGAACTCAACTTCGGAGCTTGCGAACTCACCTTCGGAGCTTGCGAACTCTACCCAAGCAATTATGATTAATTCTTTAATTACTGATTTTGGTTACGGGCTACTACATTCTCCCCCACTTAAGATATTTCGTCCTCGAAATCAGATCTTAAGTACCGAATGCAAATACATAAATCAGAAACATTATTTATTCAAATCAAACGTTTACAGAGTTTGCAACTGAATACAACTTAAAGAATGAAATCAAAACAAATCAGGATGGTCTTTACGCATCATGTCCTCAAGCTCCCAAGTAGCTTCCTCAGTGCCTCGGCGCTGCCACTGAACTAAAACCAAAGGAATGACTTTGTTCCGTAAAACCTTATCCTTATAATCCAGGATACGAAGAGGTTTCTCAACATAAGTCAAATCCTTGTCTACCTGAACCTCAGACCGCTGCAGAATATGAGATTCATCTGCCACATACCGTCGCAACAGAGATACGTGGAACACGTCGTGAATACTGGATAGATGCGGTGGCAAAGCTAGTCGATAAACCAAATCGCCAATGCTCTCCAAGATCTCAAACGGACCGATAAATCTGGGAGACAACTTGCCCTTAAGGCCAAATCTGAGAATCTTGCGAAAAGGTGACACTCTCAGAAACACTTTCTCCCCGACATCGAACTGCAATGGCCTACGCTTGATATTAGCATAGCTGGCCTGACGATCCTGTGCAGTCTTAATCCGTTTTTTGATTTGCTCAACAATGTCTATCGCCTGCTGGATAAACTCCAGTCCCTCAGCCTGTCTCTCCCCCACTTCTTCCCATAAGAGTGGAGTACGACAACGTCGCCCATACAACGCATCAAAAGGTGCCATCCCAATACTAGTATGATAGCTATTGTTGTAAGCGAACTCGATCAACGGCAAATGATCCTGCCAGGCTGAACCAAAATCCATGACGCACGCTCTAAGCATATCCTCTAAAGTACGGATAGTGCGCTCTGACTGACCATCAGTCTTCGGATGATAGGCTGTACTCAAACTGAGAGTAGTACCCATCGCACGCTGAACACTCCCCCAGAATCTAGAAGTAAACCTGGGGTCCCGATCGCTGACAATGCTCACAGGCACTCCATGAAGTCGGACGATCTCCTGAATGTACATCCGTGCCATGCGATCCACAGAGTACTCTCGGTTATAGGCAATGAAATGCGCTGACTTGGTGAGTCGGTCCACCACAACCCAGATAGCATCACAGTTCCTCGGGGATACCGGCAAATAGGTCACAAAGTTCATAGTGATAAACTCCCATTTCCATTCAGGAATAGGCAGACTGTGAAGCAATCCTCCAGGTCATCGGTGCTCTGCCTTGACCTGTTGACACACCAAACATCTCGAAACCAACTGATAAACACTGCGTTTCATTCCCTTCCACCAGAAACGAGTACGTAGATCCTTGTACATCTTGTTGCTCACAGGATGAATACTCAACTTAGTGCGATGTGCCTGAGACAAAATCTCCTCTCGCAACTCTTCATCCTGCGGAATCACAAGCCTACCAGACAAACACAGAAAGCCATCTGTCTGATAATGAAATCCAGACGAGCTACCCTCGTTAGCTAGACGAGCTAAACGCTGGGTCTTCGAATCAGACATCTGAGCATCTCGGATCCGCGAATACAAAGCTGGCTCAGATAATATCGCAAACATCTGGATACTCTGCATACCTTTCTTATGCTTGAAGGTATAACCTGAAGTACAACAGTCTCTGATCGCACTAGACATTGAACAAGTCTGAAGTGCGGATAGTCGCACCTTGCGACTCAAAGCATCAGCGGTGAGATTAGCAGCTCCCGGATGGTACTTAATCTCGCAATCATAGTCCTTAAGCAAGTCCATCCAACGTCTCTGCCTCATGTTCAACTTCGCCTGAGTGAACAAATACTTGAGACTCTTATGGTCGGTGAAGATCTCAAATTTCTCGCCATACAGATAATGACGCCAGATCTTCAAAGCGAACACAATGGCTGCTAACTCCAAATCATGGACTGGATAGTTGTCCTCGTGAAGCTTCAGCTGTCTAGAAGCGTATGCGATTACATGCCCATTCTGAGTCAGGACATAACCTAACCCCTGAAGAGAAGCATCCGTGTAAACTACACACCCTCCAGATCCTGACGGTAATGCCAACACCGGCGCAGAAGTCAACCGCCGTCAAAGCTCACAGAAATTCTCCTCGCACTCGGAGGACCACTCGAAATCCACACCCTTGCGGGTAAACTGCGTCAACGGTCGAGCTAACTGAGAGAAGTTCAGAATGAAGCGACGATAATACCCTTTTAGACCTAGAAAACTACGGATCTCAGCAACTGTCGTTGGACGCGACCAATTAAGTACCGCTTCAATCTTGCTTGGATCAACAGAAATCCCCTCCCTGGATATGATATGGCCAAGAAAGACCACTCTATCCATCCAGAACTCACACTTGCTCAACTTGGCGTACAACTGCTCATCTCGAAGAGTCTGTAGTACCAACCGCAAGTGAGAAACATGTTCTTCCGTATTACGCGAATACACCAAGATGTCGTCAATAAAGACCACGACAAACTTATCCAAATACTCCCTGAAGACACGGTTCATCAGATCCATGAATATAGCCGGCGCATTAGTCAAACCAAATGGCATCACTAGGAACTCGTAATGCCCATAGCGAGTACGGAATGCAGTCTTGGCTATGTCCTGATCACGGACTCTCAACTGATGATACCCAGATCTCAAGTCAATCTTGGAGTAAACTGATGTGCCCTGCAGCTGGTCAAACAAGTCATCAATACGAGGCAACGGATACTTGTTCTTCACAGTGACTCGATTCAGCTGCCGATAGTCAATGCACAGCCGCATCGACCCATCCTTCTTCTTCACGAAGAGAACAGGAGCTCCCCAAGGAGATACACTAGGACGAATGTACCCCTTGTCCAAAAGATCCTGTAGCTGATTCTTCAACTCACGCATCTCTGACGGAGCCAGACGATACGGTGCTCTAGAAATAGGCGAAGTACCCGGCATCAACTCTATGCCAAACTCGACTTCCCTAGTAGGAGGAAAACCCGAAATCTCATCAGGAAATACATCTGGAAATTCATCCACAACAGGAATTCTCTCTATCCCAATACTTTCAGCGGACAAATCAACTGCATAGATAAGGTAGCCTTCCCCGCCAGACTCTAGAGCTCGACAGGCTCTCAAAGCTGATACCAAAGGCATCGGGGGTCGCGCTCCCTCACCATAGAAAAACCAACTCTCACTCCCCTCCGGATGAAAGCGTACTAATATCTGATAGCAGTCCACTGAAGCTCGATAGTTAGTCAACATATCTATTCCCAGAATGCAATCAAAGTCGTCCATCGCCAGGACCATGAGATTCGCTAACAAAATGTTCCCTTCGAACTCTAAAGGGCAACCCATCACTAGACGCTTAGCCAAAGCAGATTGGCCCGTCGGAGTAGAAATAGACATCACTACGTCTAGTGCAATGCATGGTAACTTATGCCTCTTAACAAAACGTGCAGAAATGAAGGAATGAGATGCACCAGTGTCAATAAGTACAAAGCAGGTATACCATAAAGCAGAAATGTACCTGCGATGACTTTCTCATTCTCCTCCACAGCCTAATCATGTCTCAGGGCAAACACCTGGCCAGAACCTCGTGGCCTCAAATGAGAACTCCCAGCAGACTGTCCCTGCGACCTCTGCTGTACGGTGGCCTGAGAACCCGATCCTGAACCAGATCCAGAACCGCCTCCCCCAGACAGTGGACAATCCCTCCGGATATGACCAGTCTCTCCACAACGGAAACAAGCTCCAGAATCTCTACGGCACTTGTCGGATGGATGGTTCTTCCCACAGTGATCACACTTGTCCTTCTTACCGTAACGGACAACACCTCCAGAACCAGAGGAAGAAGAAGATCCAGACTTCTTGAAAGTTTGGGCACGGGGACCCAAAGAAGTAGCAGGCCTCGACTGAGGGAAAGACCTGTTCCGCCGAATGCTGTCCTCCGCCTGGTGACAACGGCTCACCAAACCCTTGTAGGACATGTCGTCGCCAACCGCCACACGGTCATGGATCTCAGGGTTAAGGCCCTGAAGGAACAGATTATACTTCATCTCTGAGCTATCAGTAATCTCGGGGCAATAGGATAGCAGATCAAAGAACCTCTGCTGATACTCATCGATAGACATGGCTCCTTGTCGCAGACTCAGTAGCTCGCCTGCCTTCGACTGACGGAGTGCAGGAGGAAAATATCGCTTTTGAAAAGCTGTGCGGAACTCGGCCCAGGTGGCCACTCCTCTCGCCGCAACAAAAGGTGCAGAAGTAAACCTCCACCACCTGCGCGCACGCCCATCCAGAAGATAGCCAAGGGTCTCCACCTTCTGCTCCTCGGTGCATTAGAAAGTCTGAAAAGTCGTCTCCATGCGGTCTAACCAATTCTCTGCATCCTCCGGAGACTCACCTCCAACTAAGGGCTTAGGACCCATAGCTAAAAATTGACGCACAGTGAAACGCTCGTCTTCATGATGACGATGACGCCGTTCTCGACGAGGCTCCCGGTCGGCATCACCCCAACGCCCACCAACACTGCCATGAGAACTCCGGTCGTCACGATTTGCCATCTACAAAAATACCTCAAGATGAGACTAAATCCCAAGAATTCTTTTGCATGCTCTGATACCATAAATGTAGTGACCCTTACCTGGATCACCTACTAAACAAAACTTAGGCATGCAATTAACTTAATTAAACAGATATCAGAATAAAACTGCGGAAACCATAAACAATATACAATCCCAAGTAAAGGAATATATAATTTATCCAATAATATACAACCAAATCGAATAGCTGTATAAACCCAAACAATGGTAATAAAACCTAGACGAAGATCCAGTTGGCCAACCACTGACTAGCCCCTCCTGGATCCACCCTCCTCGTCCAATCGCAAATCTGCCCCATGGAATAGGGTGTCCAAAAAATACAGAGTACGAGACGTGAGCATAAAACGCTCAGTACGAGAGTATGAGTATACATGCATGCAAAGTGAACTCCCTATAGACTCGAGGTCAAGGATCAAATAACAGAGACAGACCGGGCCCTGGTATGTAGCACGCTGTGCCGTCGCTTCAGGAGGTGGCTCCCATATTGAGATAACCGTGGATACGTCGGACCCAAATCGATGGAAGTCCATCCACTAACAGGATATGGTACAACCCTACTAACAGACATCTCGAAAGAGATACATCAAGATGCAAATGAATGCAGCATAATATCATGACATATAAATCATGCAGTCACATAATACATGCATACTCAGTCAGGATATCTCGAACAGTACTTTCGTACCTCAAAACAGAGCAAGCTCTACCAACTCTAGGTCCACGCCTATAGTCTGCTCTACACTGCCAAATGATACTACTATCATTAAAGTGCTCTAAAAGCCTTAACTAAGCTATTGCATACTCCTAAATATTTATAGGAAGCAAAAGCTATACCTTCTTCTGTCGTTAGCCCTTTGATGTCGATGCCTCCAGAACATGGGCACAACTCCGCTACGACTACCGAACGTCTCGCCGACCTTCGGACCAAGCCTAAGAAGACTAGAACAACTCCAAAAGGACTAGAATGGAAAGGAGAACTCGGAATTGGCAAATGAAAGTGAAGCCTCGGCCTTCTATTTATAGACAACGATCGGAACTTCCGATCCTTGATCGGAACGTCCGATCCTGCCATCGGGGCTTCCGAAGATCCTGATCTGCCACGTGTCAAAATATCACTTGTTGACTCCGGATAGGGGTGATCGGAGCTTCCGGTCCTGATCGGAGCTTCCGATCTTGCCACACGTCATGCCTGACGTAATATCGATCGGAGCTTCCGATCCTGATCGGAGCTTCCGAACTCACCTTCGGAGCTTCCGAACTCTACCCAAGTAATTATGATTAATTCTTTAATTACTGATTTTGGTTACGGGCTACTACAACCGTCAAAAACCAGGTCATATAAAACCTTACTGTTTTAAGCTCATGTATGATTATATGTACTCGAATACCAGGCAAGTGTTGTCACTAGTGTTGCCAACACTGCACCAGAACACTGCCAGGAAGAAAAATACTGAGAAAAATATTTGGGTTCCAAAAGCTAAATCTAATTGTAATCTTGTTTATGCTTCCTTGAAAACTAATGTTGCAGGTTATTGGTATTTTGACAGTTGGAGTTCTCGTCACATGACAGGATCGAAGAAGTCTCTTGTTGATTATGTTGAACAAGATAAATGAAAAGTGACATATGGAGGAGGAGCTAATGAAAAGATTGTTTGTAGAGGCACATTGAACGTAGAAGAACTGCCCAAGCTTCACAATGTTCTACATGTTGAAGGATTGAATGTTAATCTTATTAGCATTAGTCAACTTTGTGATGATGATCTTTATGTTAAATTCAATAAAACTCTTTGTGAAGTTTTTTATAAGAATAATTTTTGTATTTTGACAGGCACCAGATCATCGGACAATTGTTATCAACTTGGAGAGGATATTTCTTGCTAGCTCACCAAAGAGAAGGTTGACTATCGAAAGATGAATGAGTTAGTATGCATGAGTTATGTGTACTCACAGGTAAGTCACTTCTATTTTCATCTGTAATATTGTGCCAAATAAAACACCTATGGATCGAATGAAAAACTGTGTGAGGACAGTGTTGTAGGCTGTATTGACAACACTGGATACTGCAAGATTACTGGTTGTATTTTGTGTTTGAATGTTAGTCATCTTGATGTTATGCTCAGTATGTGTTTATGTGCAAGTTTTTATTGTGATAATTTGAGAGAAATTGACATTTTCAAAGATCCCATCTTGACACTCTCGCACAAAACACATTGACATTGAAAATCACTTGATTCAAGATTTAGTATAGAAAGGTGTGATCCGAATGGATTTTGTTGGAACTAATAACCAACTGGCAGTTATATTCACAAATATTTTAGATTTAGAGAGATTCTCAAATCTTTGGAGTTCTATCAACATGTTTGCATTAAAATCATTTTTTGGTGCTGTCGCCGGTGTTACAACATCATAGACAACACTGTTGTTTTTCTTTTCATGCATGTTTAGGATTTTAGGTATTCTGCATTCACCTTGTGATGTGTAGTGTTTTAGTCTCTGTTACAGTGATTCGACTAATGCCAAGTTTTTCAGCAAAATTTTATTGAACCACACTGGCCCTTTAAAATCGAACTCTGACTAAACCACGAAGTAGTTGAGGGATGTACGTGTATTCCATGTTCTTGTCCCATGTGAAAGGTGGTTTCGCAAATTTAGTGTTCAGCTTTTTAATAAGTTTGATGACCAATGGCATATATACAAACTTTGTAAATCATCAGAAGAAAATGGAAAAAGCTACCTAATTGAGTCCAATGAAGACTGTTCTTTTAGTGTGCAGGCTACCACTTCTGAAAATTTTCTGAAATCGAGGGTAATAAAGTGTGTAAATCTCAAATACTTTTTGAAAATCTATGGTGTTGTTGATGATGTTGTCAACACGAAAGACAACACTGCACTTGTGAACATATCATGTGCATGTGGTTGCATTTTATTTCTATGTTACATTATGTTTTTAGGCATAAAATAAGACATGCATATGCATTCAAAATTGTGAATATTTTCTGTTTAGTGTTTGAGGTTCTAAGCAAACAAAATTTGGTAAAATACTCTATTTATTGAAAATTGAATGTTTGTGATTGACAATGATTGAGTGGAGTTGAGCCGATGAGGAGTTATTCATGGGAATATTTGGCTGCTATTAATCTCGGATTATTGCCATAATTGGGTTGAATTTTATCTCTTTAATTCAAAAGTTTACCCATTGATTTTTTTCTCATTGGAAAGTGTTTCTGCATAGGTCTTTTGGAAGATGATGGATGATTGTTGAATTCTTTGTATTGTTCAATGTACGATTTGTTCATCCTATATTTTGCACAAACTGTTTTGTGTTGTTCAGTTTGATCTCTAACTCCCTGCTCAAACTTCTATTTCACTTACTTTCTTAAACTTCATAGATGACAGGAAAATATTTTGAATCTCATGGTTGGTGAAGAATTTTAGGTTGCTTCTATTTTGCTGAAGGAAAGGAGGAATATAGACCTAACTTGGTCTGCATTTGGTGTTGAATTGTGTATTGCCAACACGATATGTCAACACTGGTGAAGCTCCGCGCTACACTGCTTCCGACACTGATTTTTTACAGTTCACTCTTTGTACTATGAAGCCTCACTGGCTGAGTATTTGTTATTTGGACTGAACATTTCTGGACAAAAAGGAGGAGTGGTGACAAAGACAAATACTGCAAGTACTTTTGAAGCATATGAAGTTGATGAAACAGAATAATCGGAAGCTGGATTTGTTTCTCTTATTGGTTTTCTTGTTTGCTCTGATTACTGATATAAGTGTTTTGCTCTGAAGTCTTATTTGCTTACATGATAAGTTACATAAGTGCTTAGATATGCTTTTCTGCTACTTGCTTCTCTGATCTGTTGAGTGTTGAGAGTAAGTGTTGCCAACACTAACTCACAACACTTAGTGCTGACGTGAAAAAATTCAGGGGGAGCAGTAGTTATCTAACTCAGGGGGAGTTATTGCACTTTTGTGTGTTTTTTTCCAGAAAGACAAAAAGGGGGAGTTTGAAAGAACGTGTATATCACGTTATTCTCTAATTGAGAATTTTAGAATTTTGCCTTTCTTTGACATGTGCTTATATTGATCTCATGAGTTTAAATTAATCTTATCATATTTATCTTATCGTGTATATTTTAGTTGAATAATTTATCTCTTGTTTAAAGAGATGATTTATATCTTATCAAGTCTGTTGATCAAATATTTTATCCTAACAACTTTTGTGTTTGAATTTTTTGGTAGGATTTCTAAAAAGATCAATTTAAGAAGACTATCCTACAGAACGAGAGAGAGAGCAACGAAGCGAGATCAACACAGAGAGAATAGTTCAGAATATATTTGAGAGTTGATCGAGATTTTTCTGAAGATACTTTATTGCCGATCGTTGCCGAATAACCGTGTTGCCGTAAATTGTTGGAGACACTTGAAGAATCATGCGAGTGAAGTGTTGATTCGAAAGTGGTTCCTTGGTTTTTGTTTTTCGGCACATGTGTTAAACATCATATTGGTTTTTCTATTCTAGTTTCTACTAGTTTTTATGATGTTCTTTATTTTCTCAATTTGTTGAGAAAAATAGGTTTTCATATATGTTCACTAGTTGAATTTTGTAAACTGGTTTGTTTTTCTAGTGATCATTTTGTCATGAGGCACCGCACAAGTATTAATTACTTGTGCATAAACATTTGTGTTATTTATTTCTATTGTTTAATTATTCTGCTGCATAAGTGTTTTTCGAAGTGTTGTCAACACTGAAAATAACACTACCTCTGAAATTTTATATCTGGTATTTCTGTAATTGAGACATCAAACCCTTTCATTGAAAGTGTGATGGTGGGGTATTGACTGTGTGTCTTCTCTTTCCCTAGCTTTGTGCTATTCTATGTGTGAAAGAGTGGGTGCCCGGTTAGCCAACTTGTGGCTAAGGGCTTTTATGACTCTATGTAAAACAATCTTTTGTTTAATATAATTTACACTTTTATAATGGCATTGACTTTATCTTTCTTCATATTGTTATATTATGATATACTATTGTTGTTTTGATAAAGACCTTGAATATACTATAGTGTATGTAAGATGTGGTAGCACATGGGGATGGCTATCATGAAACACATCTTATAGTCACTGTATATTCTAAACTGTTCCTAGTCAATTGAGCCGTCCGCAAATAAGGATAAGGATCGCTCGAGATTGAGACTAGCATTTGTGATGCCGAGTACCACGTTTCATTGGTATGGAATATAGAGATGTTCAAAGCATGCAAATGGATATTCATATGGTGAATGATCGAACTACCCTATTCGGACTTTCCAAGTGGTTATCACTTATCGAGTGGATAAAGTCCGCGGTTTTGGTTGTACACCATTAGTCCTTATTACTTGAAACATCATTGAGACTCTATATGCTAGTACTGTACTTGACTCGTTTACCGACTCTATTGGGGTCATCAGGTGTCGGGATTGGGTACAGTTACGACACATATAGGAGTCGATGCTTTGTTGTCAAGGATTCACCACATACTTGCGAGTGTGGATATCCTATGCGATCTGAGGAGATATTAGTGTGACGAATCTCTGGCCAGAGTATATGATGTGTTTTAGGTTACTTGGTGTTCCTAGTAACACATGCGATGTCACTAATAGATCTCCAAGATGTTATGCATAGTTATCGAATCTCGAACGACTCTCGATGCACCAATGGTTGTTGATTCGATCGGGATATTTGGTTGAAGGGACTGTACTGTACGCTAACCAAAATCTACTGGTTCTTGCAGGCACTATCAGTAATACCTAGGAAATCATGGGGCGATGTTGCTAGGCGCTCTTACCATGATTCAATGGGTAAGTCGGAAATTGTTGTTCCGAGTCACAAGGGGTTGTGAGCCCACGGCTAGCTGTATTCCTGAACCATTGAGGGTTACACAAGTAATGAATTACTAAAACCCCGTAGAGATAATTAAATTTAAAGAGTTAAATTTAATGAAAGAGAAGTTGGACTTCTTAATTAAAAGGGAGTGGGATTTCCTAAAATGACATAGGGATGGGCATTTTTGGAAATCACTGAATTCGGATTCAGAAAAATTATCTTGACTTTAAAAGATGCAGAAATGGTTTCTGTGCACATTGGTAAAATTAGTTTATCAATCAGAGTCACGATGAATTTTATATTAATTTCTAGAACAACGGGCTTGGCTTGTTGAGCTTAAGTTATGGATTGTGGGCTTTAAGGAGTTAGAGTCATAATGCAATTATAACTTAATATAGTCTAGAAATTATCTATAAATAAGACTGCAGTGTTCGAAAATTACAAGCTTTTCAGTCTAGCAATTTTCAAAATTTCAGTCTATATTATTCAAGAGGATTTTCGAATTCTCTGTCCCTTTTGGAGAAAATTCGGGTTGTGATTTTTGTGAAAAATTACAATCTGAATTAACAGATCATATCTGTTTATTCTCTACGTAAAACTTCTGATTGATTTCTAGTGCAATCAATTAGAGGGTTTCTGTTTTTCGTTCGTGGACCTAATTCCGGAGATAGATCGTGATAGTCATCAGTTCTCGGGATTTACAAGAAGAGCAGATTAAATTCTGTTGGAGTCCACAATCAAGCCTTTGCTTGACAAGGTAAAATATTTAATAGTGATTATTTGTTTTACTTACACAAATTTAATCGTAAAGTTTTGATACCCAGATATGGAATCGTTCCATATTAATAAAATAAATTTTTAAACTTCCGCTGCACCGGGTATCAATTCTAATTGATCTGAACACTGTTTTCCGACAATGTGTTGCTGCCCTCTCTCTTGTTCGTGTATTGGCTCGGGCGCTCCTACTGTGTGTAGGAGCAGATAACGTGAGTTTGGGTTTGGGAAGCCTTTGTGGTTTTCGCCGTGGATTGCCGGTGGATCTGAGGGTTGTAGCGTCTGAGCCCCAGAATCTTTGTTATTCACATTATTGTTATTGTTTGTTGTTTTCTTTGTGGTTTTTTTTTGCGTTCTGCAGGTTAGTGCAGATTTAAGAAGAGGAAGGAGATCGGAACGGGAACGTGTATGTATACCTAATTGACATCGTGCCTTTTGCAGAAAAATTTTCTTCCTCCGCACAGAATTTTGGAATTTATGGAAACTTTTAATTTCTCTCGTTTTATAGACATCTTGGGCGCGAATTTAAGATGAAAAATATGGATTTTATGGGAGGATAAAAGGAAAAGCTTGGGCAAATTTGGAGGATTTTGGACAATTTTTCAACACGGCGGCGAAGGCAAGAGCAAGAACACTTTAATGCGAGATTCATTCCATTCTTGTTGAGATTTTTCAATCTTTCTCTTCTTAAATATTATTTTCATTGATTAGAATATTGATTTATTTCTTTGTTTTGAATTTACAGAATAATTTATTTTTGACTAAGGCCACGATAGGGCCGAGACGAGACTACGTTTGATATTTGGTTTTGATATTAATGAACTTATTTGTTTCTTGCATCTAATTATTTATTGATATTCATTTATCATTGCATATGAATAATTTTGTTAATTGTTTGCATATTTGTTGTTTGATATCGAACCGAAAAGCTAGTGTTGGAAAATTTAGTTTTGGTGTTTACAATTACAAAGATTAAAAGAAGTTCAAAACTAATCAAGCAACTAAGAAACGCTAAACTGATATATGAAGCTAAACTACTTCACGCTCAATCACCGCGCTCAACTGGCCGAAGACGCTAAACTGACTTCATCAGTTTACACCCGCTAAACTGATTTCATCAGTTTACCCTCACCAGTCTACTACCTCGCCACTTTGAATAAGTTCTTCCGTACTCTGACATACTCTACAGAAGGTAGTGCCGCGATGAAAAGGGCAATGTCGGCTCCAGAATTTGTTGTTGATAGTGACAAATACAACGGGAATAAACTCAGCCCATTGTCATCCTTAGACCAAATAAATGTAGTGAACTAATGGGTGCAACATAGCATCTAGACAACATCTTTTAAAACAATTGAGGTTTCATACAGACGTGAGATGTGATGATAAACGGAATCAAACAACATTACTTGCAAATGCCTCATATATACTTTATGTTTCTAAATAAATGAAATACGAGACACTATTTTTTATTTTTTTTACTTGATATATATAATATATTAAAACAAATTCGATTACGTGGTCCAATCAATTCAAGCCACGTCAGACTCGCCCCATCTAATCTATTTACAACTTTGTCCAAAGAACTTGTACACAACTAACTTTTTGAAAAGATTTTACACAACTGGCAAATTAAAAATCTAAAACATTTTGAGGTAAAATGATGTGTAAATGTTCCCTTACCAGCAGACCATTTAACCCTTATGGTTTGACAAAAAAAAGGCTGGAAATATTAATGGCAATTTAATGCGTTGCTCATATGCTTGTCTCTAAATAATGATACGAGGAATGCGGTCCAAATATTTTGTTTTCTTTAATAATCCACACACATTCTAATTTTTACTATAATCATATTTTAATGCATATTCGTTAAATAATAATCTTGCATCTCAAATAAATTTTGAACAATAGGAGTTATTTTTTGTCTGACGAAATCATTGATCTATGTTCGTATATTCGTAAGACGGGTTAGTAAGATCCATATTTTTAGTGAAAATCAATGTTTTGATAGAAAAGTAATAGTTTTTAATGAGTCAAATAATTCAAAGATCCGTCTCATAAAATAGACATGTAAGACGATCTCACAAAATTTTTGTGCAAAGTAAATATACTAGAAAGAGTTTAGGAAAAAAAAATGAAGCTTATATTCAAACATAAGTGCATACATAAAGTGCATGGGGAAAATTGTTTTTTTCTTGTTATGTTTGGTTTTTTGCGCTTTTGAACATCTATATCAAATTTCAGTGTTATTCACTTAGTTAACTTTGAATTTTTTTCATTTTTTGAAATTTATTCTTCTTTGTGTATATAGATGTGGTTTCCACATGACACTGATGTGTATAGTGTCAAATCAACATTTTCGATGAAAATTCACTATCATTGTCAAAAATCAAAAAAATACATTACTAAAACATAAATTTAATAGGATAGATGAGTAAAATTGTAAAGAAATGAGCTTACACGACCCGAACCCACACGTCACAAAAGCTTTGTCAACATGATGATTTTAACCAAAAAGTTAAAAACATATGTAAGGATTTTTTGCCCATTGATTTTTCACACGATATTTTTAGTATAATTCAAAGATAGATATCTTCATTCAGCCATCTGAAATGCTATCTGAGGCCCCCTTTTTTTTTGGGTTTTTGTTTTTGTTTTTTTTATTTTTCCCCTTCAAACCTCATTTTCACATAAATTTTCAAAACTGTCAATTTTGGGGACATTTAAAACAATCTGATCAAGATAAGGCCAATTCGACTTCATTTCGTTGGATCCATATAATTGTATTATTGTCACACAATGCATAGCAAGCCATATCTACAACTTAAAAAAATATCTTCACAATTGTTAGAGACAACACACAGATTTTGCACATAGAAATGTTGGTATTAGCATATTAATGTCTACGAAAAACACACCAAAAATCACACAAATGACCCACCAAGAATCACATATTGTGACCATTTCCATGCCTATTTGTCTGAGATCTAACTTAATTTCGTGCCTGAAATGTGTGGGATTTTGGGCACACAATATATTGTTACGTCTACTCTGGTTTGTATGTTTCAGAACTTGGCTGCAGCCTACATTTTCCCTTGTTCTGTCAGCACAAAACTGCCCCCTTTCGCCTCACCTAAGCCGATTCCATGTTTAGATCAACGTCGATCTGAACAATATTATGTCTGAATTTGGGTCATTGATGTTAGTATTGATCTGTATTTGTCTGCTAGCGTCGAATGAATAACTTTAACCTTGTATTAGTTCAATTTCCACCTTAAATTTAGACGTAATATTTTTAAATCATCGTCAAAAAAATGAGCTTTGTATTATTTTCAAAATACTTAATTTTGTTCATTCTAATTTGAAATATACAAATATTTTTAATTTCGAGTTAAATTTTTCGCACTAATTGTATTAGTATATACTTAGTAATTTAGTTTGATATCTTAAATTGACGTAAAATATTGTTTTTACCCTTTCCATCGATCTACTACTCTTATTCTACCGTATGTACTATATTATTAAACTTGACACTCTTTAGTATCATGATCCGTTATTTTATTCATTAATGTCAATTTTACCTTGATTTGATTTATTATTAATCATTACTAAAAAAAGTATATTATTATCATAAATTTATTAGCACAATGTTATTAAAAAAAACTAAATCACATAAAAATAATCTATATAATATTTTATTTAACTTATTTTGTTGATGCACGCATCTTGTGTCGATTAAGTATTACCGCATAAATGAAAGATGATCAAGAAGTGCTTCATGTGTAGAAACCTGGTCCTTGTGGACATGTTAAATGACTATTCACTTCAAACAGGAGACCGATTCACATCTCAGCTCAATTTTTCGAGTAAAATTCGAATTCGAGTTCTCGTAACCTAGCTAAGTCAAGTACGATAAATTCCGTGGTTTATTTTTTAGTCGAATCTTCTATCTCACCTAACCCACGAAAAATTTCTACTTTTAATACTAAAAAATGTTACATTAATATTAGATTTCATTATAAAATGAGTCAGATCGACCCATCTAGCAAGAATCCAATTCATTGATGAAACATCATCAATAAAGTACTTCATATGTAGAAACTTGGAGGACGTGTTAAATTACTATTCACTTCGACCACGAGACTGACTCTCGATCTCAGCTCTTTTGCTTCTTCTTTTTTTTATTTTCAATTAGAATTCGAATAATATTTCATTATAAAATGAGTCAGATCGACCCATCTAGCAAGAATCCAATTCATTGATGAAACATCATCAATAAAGTACTTCATATGTAGAAACTTGGAGGACGTGTTAAATTACTATTCACTTCGACCACGAGACTGACTCTCGATCTCAGCTCTTTTGCTTCTTCTTTTTTTTATTTTCAATTAGAATTCGAATTCGATAAACTCGACGTTCTACGAACTTATAATTTATAAACCACTCATTTTATTTCTCGACTTCAGCTCTGAATTCCCACTCTTTTCTTCCCCAACTCATATATGCAACGACGGCCTCGTGACTAAATATACGTACCTATATTTCATAGGCCCCATATGTCTACTCGTAATCCGGTTGAGTGGCGGCAATCGAACCCGCCGTACGCCGTTATAAATGAGGCCTTTTATCCACCACCCAATCCCTTAACTTGTCGAAACTTGGGATTTTTGCCTTTTTCCTTATTATTATTACAGGATTGAACTTGAGTTTTTGGTCCCCTACTAGACACCGATTGAGCCAAGACATAGGATGGGTTCTTGGAGTTTATGAAGACTTTGTGGACATCGATGGGGACGTTTCATTATGTGATGATTGTATCATGTTATACTTTTGATATACAATTGTATATTTTTGTGTATATTATATATGCGTTCGTGTCTTGGTGTGTACCAGTTTCATTTCGACAATGAGGAGGTTATGATCGGTCTTGGCTTTTCGGGACCTCGTTTATCATATCCCGTGTGTTGGATGAAAGTTTCGGTAGGTCGAAAGTATATTTTTGGTCCTGTAAGTTGCACATTTTACATTTTTTATCATGTTGTCGGTCATCCACAACTGTATAGTCTACTAATTTGCATTTTTTAAAATTTTCCGATTCACTAGAGCGTTCAATTGGCATCAACCATGTCAGCAATATTAATATCCGGCGTCAGACTATTATTTTTCGAGGACATTTCAACACGACGACAAAAAACTAATTGAAATAAAAAAATACAAATTTAGTAGATTAAACAGCAAACTGACTTGCAATATATATATATATATATATGTGTGTGTGTGTGTGTGTGTGCGCGTGTGTGCAGAGTGTGTGTGTGTGTGCAGAGGAACCATGTACACCGCGTATGTTCGCGCGAACATCTGGTGAATATCATGATCTTCTCTATGTTATATATATTCATAAAAATATAATTTACCCTTCATAAATCCTTTAATTCACTCAAGTATAAGTCTTGTTAATATTTTTTTTTGAAGCTAACATAAGTCTTGTTATGATGATGATGATATAAATGGTGTTCCACTTACCTGATCAGATATGGATAACATACCAGTTTTTCATATCAAATCATGTAAAGATAGAAGGAATAATATTATACATATATATATATATAATATAATATAAATAATTGCATTCTATGTTATATATTTAATACTTTTGATCGAGCCAACCTTACCCTACTACAACAGGAAGAATAGAGCAGTCTAGATATTTGTTAATGGTTTTAGCTTTTACAAAATAATACATTAAAACGGGACAAGAAAAAATTTCCATAAATGGTACTCCATTATATATATAATTTAATTGGAAATTCTTTTTCTAAACTCAAAAAAAATAGAGGCACTTTTAATTATTTTAATTAATAATTAGGATTACAGTTAGTCCATTCAAAATGTATATGATGTAAGTTGACTGAAGAATAATAAATTAATTATATCCAATCATTTGGATTATTTTTTTTTTTTTTCACAAAAACAAAAGTGTGCGTAACACTTCTTTATAATCAAATTCTTGCATGAATATTATCATATCAGACTGTAATATTACTTGCTTTACGTTTTTAAATTTTCAAGAGTTAAAATGAAAATTTAAAATTAAGATTCTTGTACAAAATTTTCACTTAATTATAGAACCAAAATTAAGAAAGTGAGAAAAAGCTCAAAATATTTAAATTTTTTAAATAATTTTTTTGTTAAAAAAATCATTTGAAAAAGTGTTTATGCATCTAGAAAAACTGACTTTTGTACATCTCTGTCTCACTAGTCACTACTCTCCTATGTGAATTACGGTTGAGTCTATGTTACACTTAAAATAACATTTTTCCTTTGTTTGAATACAACATGTTTAGTTGATAATCTACGAAAATGTAGTATAAAGTGAAACAAATAATTTCATTCCAATAAATTAAGAATCTATTGGCCCCATGAATAATTGCAGCCTCACATTTTACCTTATACTCTATCTTATTTTTGCTGTCAATTGTTAGAAACCAAGAGATTTTTAACATCATTAATTACTTGTCCTTCAACTGAAGAATCCAATGAAGAAAACTTCTACGCATATGTATTTTTTTTCCCCTTCACAACACAAACATCTAGACTAATCCTAGAAATTTAAAGAACGTGATATGAACTTGTGACACTCATGTTATCCTCCAAATATATTTTAGCACTATGTGTTGGTTATTTTGAGAAGAATAGAAGAAAACTAGCGTGGATTAAGCATACAAGAGAAATCTAAAGAATATATTTTATTATGCAAGCTATCATCTATTTATAATTTTATATAACATAATCAATATAGAGACCTAATAAAAATTGAGTTTTAAGAAAAATATTCTACTAATTTGAGATAACAACTAGAATCCTAAAAAAATATAATAATAAAGATATTATTATAATTTTAAAATAATAATAGATAAATTTGTATCAGTTTCTTGAGTCGTTCAAATCAACATGAGGTTTCACATTCATATCTTGTAATTAATTTAATTAGAATTTGGTGATAAATTAATATGATAAATTTAATTTAAGACTAAATTAAATGTAAACTAGACATAAGGTATATATCTTATAAATAAAATAAATTTCATTCATGTTTTTATTTTCTTGAAAATTTGGTGGTCACGTATATCATTATCTATATGTATTTATTATTTCTTTAAAAAAAGCGAAAAAAGATGAAATTATTTATATCCGAATCTCTCACACGGGACCATTTTAGTAGCCATTTCTTGTATCAAATGGATCGACTTGCTAAGAATGGGATGATGCTCACCAAGACCAACTATCATAGTCGCTGGTTACTTATAATCGTGATATAAATGAGGCGTGTCTAAAAAATGTAAAGATAACTTTAGTAAGATTTTATAAAAACCTTGTAGAACAATGGAATCGAGAAATTTTTAGTGGAATTTTCGGTTTTGGATGATTTTAAATGAGATGAAGATGAACGGTTATTGAACTGAAGGATTTATGGGTTCTAGCGCGATAAAAAAAATGAATAACGGTTTGCACAAAAATGTAAAATTAAGTACATAGAGAAAAGCTGATGACGTGTAACTCATCTGACACCAAAGGTTCTTATATGGGATGAGGTTTCGAGTTCGAGCCTCAAATATGACAATTCCCTCCCCCAACTCAAAAGAAAAGTACGTATAGAAAAAAAAAGAAGCAAATTAAGAATATTTCGGAATATTGAAAAAGAATTTCACAAGATGTTCTATATAAAAATAGATATTTCGAAAATTATAAAATATTTATGATTATTTTAGAAAAATCTCTTCTAAAAATTTTATAATATTTAAAAATATTTTTAAAAGATAAGACACTTAAAACCCCAATTCTTTAGTATAATATAAAATCAGATGGCCGAAAACTTAATTTCAAATAATACAGAAGATTTTATAGGTTTTTTTTTAATTATCTTATAAACATAAAAAAATAGAAATTTGTAAAGATAATATTTAACTTACTGATTTACTACTACGTTGTTACAAAAAATTCAATTATTGCATGCATATAATATATTCATGCGTATCTTTGTCACCTAAGTTGATCCTTTGGTTACGAAGTCAAATGATGTCATTTTCTTACCAAACACTCAATTATTGGAGATATGTAGTTGAAGTTACGATTTATTATTAGCAGTAAAAAAATAAAATAAAATTCAAATAGGAATTTAAATAAATTTTTACATAAATAAATTATTATTAATTATTAATGAATTAATTATTGCAATTTGCAATTATTGCAATGTACTATTTATGCAAACTCACGTCTTTTCATGACCAAGTTTCTTTAATTACTCAGATATAATTCTCCTTAAAATGGTCGAACCCACCTGATTATTTTTTTTTTAAATATTTTTAGTTTCTTGATTAATTAATTAAAAGTTATTCTAACTGTCCATTTTTATTATAACAACTACTTGAGTGCGATGGATTTCTAGTTACCCTTCTTGAAATCATAATAGTAAATAAGAAAATTAAGAAGAGAAAAATCAAACAAACTTGATCTAAATAATTTGTTACGAAAACAAGATTTTGAGATATATATTACAGAGATGTAATATAATTTATTGTCATAAAAATTAAAATTGAGTAGCTTAGTCGCCGTGAAAATTTAATTTTTTGATAAAATATTTTTCAAGAAAAATAATCATTCAAGTTGTTGATTATTTAAAAATAATACTTTTAAATAATTGTACCTCATCTTCAAAATCTGGGTGACGCTTAGCTACGTCATTTTTTTCAAAGCATGATCATGTAAAACTTTATGATAAACATATAAAATCTTAAGAATTTTAAAGAAAATTATGGGAATTTATTTAAAGACAAGATAAAGCAAAAACATCACTTCTTTTTCTCATGCTAATAAATTAATTTTGCATGGGCCCTTCATGTATATATTAACTCGAGGCCACTATCCAAGAAGAGTTAATTTAAAGGCTTAAAGCCATCATCATTCATATAATGATAGTGATACACATATCCTTTTACATCTCATTCCCTTTTTCCAAAAGATTATTACAATTATTTTTTTTTCCATATCCATATTTACCTTATATATTTCAATTTTCATTCATTTAATACTCTCTCAGACAATGGCGGAGTAAGAAATTTCAATTTATTCGGGCTAGAATATTAAGCCATTCAATACTTTAATTTTTTAATTGAGCTACCCGGGCTAAGATCAAATTAACCCGTAATTTTTCAAAATTAATATATAAAAAATTTCAAAAAATTTTGTACCACCCGGGTGGCACCATATGTAGCTCCGTCCTTGCTCAGATACTAATTTTGTGAGAAAGATATCCGTCAGACGAATAAAAAATTATTACTTTTTAGTGTTGCTATGAATCTGGTCAACTCATCTCATACTCAATAGTCAATTTAATAAGATAGATTACATGTCTAGGACCGGTAGATGAGATCCTAGCATATGGGTAATACCCAAATCATGCATCCAACGGTTCGTATTTTTACACATAGGCGTAATTAATTATATATTATTGACGTGACAAATCATAAGACATTAGATCTATCATTGAAAAATTACTCATATGCTAGGTTAAAATCTACCGTCTACAACCTCACCCCACACGATGCATGATACCAAAAGTATTAATTTCCGATCTTTATCATAGCATATTAGTCTCGAGACTTACTCTAATTTCAATTATTACAAAATCTAGCCAAAAATATGAACGAAACGAAAATGTAAAGACAATCAACAATGTCTTATCGTTTGCATTAGTCAAAAATATTAGAAAAATAAAATAGAAATAGAAAAAAAGAAAAATATACAAAATATAAGGTTCGAATAGGTGACGAAGTTCCAAAATTATCATTCGCACCAATCCACAACTTTCCACGGATGGCATGTAAATATTTGGCAAAGCATAGGACCTCGATTCTCTATAAATAAGAGGGTAGCGGCGTACGATGACAGTTATAAAGTAAGAGTTGGACTAAAATAGTTTTAGAGGGGTAAAGAGAGGCACTAGCGAAATTGCTGTGGCAATGATGAGGGAGAGGGACAAAGTGGGCGCAGCATAAGCACGTGGGCGTCGCCTTTCTCTCCTTGCCTGCACGCTGCGACGGTGGCTTTGCAGCCCCCTCACCTCTAAAACAACACACTGCAAAAGGGGAAAAATCCCAGTTGAGAAATGATTGGAAGTAGCTTGTGAGCATCAAAAGGGGAAAAAAACCTTAAAATTTCAGGTGGGTGTCGTTTTTTTTTAGTCGATTTTAAGGTGACATGTTGCTGTTGTCTGTTGAAGTGTTTTTTGAAAAAAAGAAAAAGAAAAAGAAATATGTATTGTTCTTTGGCGGTGGAACTTTTGTTTTTGGGAGGTAAAAGGACGATTCTTTTTGCATGTCTGTTTCGATTTTGGTTGAGAATTTGACTTGTGTAAAAGGGTTAGTGCAGTGCTTTAATTTTCTTGGAGTGTTTTTTAATTCTTGAAAATTTGTGTTCTTCTTCTACTTCAAGTTTCCTCTGTGATTTACTTTTCCAAGAATTGGAGATTAAACTAATTTCTGACAAAAAGATCTTGTTTGCAGCTGGAGGTGACATTTTCTGTGTTATTGGTAGTGTAGAACAGTGAAGTTTTCAGTTTGTTTTTGTTTGATTCTAAAATGGTGCAGCCTTTTTTTTTTTCTGGGAAATTCTGCAGTTTAGTGTCAAAATAGAAAGTTCAGAATATGAAGTTTATGAAGCTTGGATCTCGCCCCGACACTTTCTATGCCACAGAGTCCGTAAGGTAATTTCGAATTTCAATTTTCTTTGCCTTTCACCTGTTTTGTTTTATATTGAGTCGTTTCAGTTTCTATCAAGAATTTTTGTACATACTTATTTGGATTAATTTGTTTGATGACAAAAAAGTTTTCTTGATTCAGGTCTGTATCATCTGAGGTTTCAAGTGATCTTATCATTCAAGTCAAGGGAAGCAGATACTTACTCCACAAGGTAAATTCGAATTCCAACACAATTTTTTGTTTACGTTTTCCTGATTGAACTGTGATTGTTGAATGCAAGAAATTTGATGATTTTGAGGTTTTCATTGCACAGTTTCCGCTTTTGTCGAAGAGTTTGAGGTTGCAAAGATTGTGCTTAGAAAGCCCTGAAGCTTCCCAGATCCAAATAGTCCAAATCCCTGATTTCCCAGCAGGACTGGAGGCATTTGAAGTCTGTGCAAAGTTCTGTTATGGCATTACAGTCACTCTCAGTGCTTATAACCTCGTATCAGTCCGATGTGCGGCTGAGTATCTTCAAATGACAGAAGATGTCGAAAAGGGTAATTTGATATACAAGATTGAAGTGTTCTTCAATTCTTGTATCCTCCATGGTTGGAGGGACTCATTTGTAACTTTGCAAACTACCAAAGCCTTCCCTTTGTTATCAGAGGATCTTGGGATTACTAGTAGATGTATTGACTCCATTGCCTCTAAAGTTTTAACCAATCCCACAAAGGTGAACTTGTCACATAGTTATTCAAGAAAGGAGAGGGACAATCTATCGTGCAATGGATCTGAGTGTCGTGTGAATAAGGCTGCGGGTAGTGCTAAAGGATGGTGGGGGGAAGACTTGGCGGAGCTGGGGATCGATCTTTATTGGAGAGCAATGATTGTCATTAAAGCTGGTGGGAAGGTTCCTTCGAATCATATTGGCGATGCGTTGCGAATTTATGCATCACGATGGTTGCCTAATGTGCCGAAATTCATAGACGTGGAAAAAGATGCCGAATCAGATCGCAGGTTGGAGTCGAATGGAGAGAAAACTTCGAGACCTAGGCTGCTCTTAGAATCGATAGTTAGCTTACTACCAGCTGAGAGAGGTGCTGCTTCTTGCAGCTTTTTGTTGAAATTGTTAAAGGCTGCTAATATTTTGAAAGCTTCTTCCTCTAGAAAAATGGAACTTGTAAGAAGGGTTGGTATTCAGTTGGATGAAGCAACAGTTGGCGATTTGTTGATACCTAGTTTGTCGTCGAAAAACGGCCTGGTATATGATGTGGATATTGTTTTGAACATATTAGAACAGTTCACTTTACAAGGGCAGAGTCCCCCAATAAGCCCTCCAAGAATCAAGAAAGATTTCGAAAGGCGGAGGTCTCGATCTGCTGAGAACCTTGATTTCGAGTTTCAAGAAAGTCGGCGATCATCTTCTGCATCACACAGCTCAAAACTTAAGGTGGGGAAGCTGGTGGATAAGTATCTTCAAGAAATCGCCCGGGACAAGAGTTTGCCTTTGTCCAAGTTCATTGCGGTTGCGGAAGCCATTCCAGAATTCTCCAGGCTTGCACATGATGATCTGTACAAAGCCATTGACATTTATTTAAAGGTATATCATAGCAAATATGTATTTATATTTGTCCAAAGAAAGAGCTCGTTTATGGATTTTTCGACTAATCGTTTAGGTACATCCGGAACTCAATAAGAGCGAACGGAAGAGCTTATGCCGTATATTGGACTGCAAAAAGCTATCAGTGGAAGCTTGTATGCATGCTGCACAAAATGAAATGCTCCCATTAAGAGTTGTAGTGCAAGTTCTCTTCTTCGAGCAAGCTCGAACAGCGCAGAATGGCGGCCAAATGGCCGAGTTACCGAGCGAAATCAAGGTTTTATTAGCAGCACACAAGAATCCCTTGAAGCACACTGCTTCTTTTAGCACCAACATGCCAGCAGAAGATCAGTTGAGTGTATCAGGCCAGAAATCGCCATACTCGAACGTTTCTAGTCAGAAGATGAAACCGGTCGAAGAGAACAACTCGGATCCAAATTTCCCAGATGGGATCGAAAAATCTTCGAAACTCAACTCCTTAAGCATGGTTCCTGAAAGGCCTAAAAGAATGTTCAGCAAGTTGTGGCCAATCAACAGAAGTGCAAGTGAAAAGAACTGAGAAATCTTATTTAGTTTTTCTTGTTTGTGTTTTCTTTCTTTTCTGCCAGAGTAGTAAATTACACTCTGCCTTTATTGAGCTATTTTCTTCACATCCTAATTCTTGAAGTGTAATCACTAGGAAAATCAAATTCCTTGTGAATTATTTGTGTAACCTATGCTAATAATGATAAGGATACATCTTTTTTTTTTTTTTTTTACAAGAAAGAAAACTATGTCGCAGCATCCTCTTTTCGAGCCAAGGCGGTCCGACCTATTAAAATCGATGCAGCAGTGATCAGAACCAGCTAGCACGAGTGGACGGATCAAGTCAGTTTGCGAGCTTTTAAAGCTGACAAAGATTATTCATTTCGTCTTCACAATTATATGATTGAAGAGATTGAATAATGGCTCCCGCCATTGTTTAATAATGTTCGAACTCGAATTCTCATCCGAGCCAAATCAAACCAAACCCAAAAATGATTCATTTTAAGTTGTCTGTTGGGGCTACACACATATTTAAAACAAAGTTGATCAAGTCAAACAAGAAAAGTGACTAATATTATATTAAGAGTTAGTCTCTTGTCAAACGAGTCGATCCGATCCATACATATAACAAAAAGTAATATTTTGATATAAAATATATTTTTCATAAATCGAATGGGATAAAAAAATCTGTCACGCATACATATGTTATAGATTGACATGCGTTTTCGTGTATTATTTGTTCAACCTTGGATAATAAAAGTAATCTTTATCGAAATGAAAAAAAATATTTAAAATTTGTATTTAATTTCTTGAAATGTAAATCATAATATCAAAAGTTTTAATTCTCTCTATCTCAACCACAAGCAATCCATCACTTTATGAGCTTATGTAATGCTTCAACCACTATGGTATTTTTTTATTAATTTTAAACCTCAAAATAAAAAATATCCAATTAAGCATTTCTTTTTTCTTTTATTTGTGCTTTTCAATAAGATAACAACCAACATAGATTTACTTCTTCTTTTCTTTTCTTTTTTTTAAAAAACGGTTACTTTTCAAAGGGACCCCAATTCCCATCATAACAGATCAAGAATATTTGGAATCTTGCGAAATTAAATAACAATAATTTGATGGGAAATTTGAGTCTAAATTTGACACAAAATGTAAGATGATTTTAAAGACTAGTGATGCTGCAGAATTTTAATATTTTTTTTATGTGACGGTAATGTGACGTTGATATGCCAAATGTAACATAAATATTTTATTTGAAAATGATTATAATTACTAAACAAATAACCAAAATTGCCCAAAAATAAAAGATAATCGGCCTTAAACTCATTCTATTGAGGGCAATTAGCTGAAAAATCCCCAAATACAAACATGTTTTGCTTTGGGGTCCTTAGTCATAAAATGTGGTACAAAATCATACATCATGTGGTACAAAACCATATAAGATGTGGTACAAATTAACAAAAATTGTGGTACAAAAAAATGGTTAGGAAATGCAGAGCAAAGATTGGGAATTTTTTAGCAATTTACCATTCTGATGGGCAATTAGCTGAATAATATAGCAGACAAATTGTGAAACATCAAATATAAAAGACCAAAAAAAAATCAATTTCTCTTCATTTAATTATGGAATTAAGTAACTTAATATTAAATTAACCTTATTGAGCAGTGGGTATGATCTGTGGGTCAAACATGCTACAGTCGACAATTTTTTTAAATTTTTTTTAAATCAGTAAAATTCAGTGCATGAGGTAAATATATATTAATTTTTGACCTAATATATCCACTTAATAAAAATTAGTTGGTTAATTTGTTTTTGAAATTAAGAATTACGTAATTGCTACAAATGATGTATGTACATTTATTGAAACTGAATTTTACCTGTATTAGATTGTTTAGATTTATTATACAAGTTGTAGAATTAAATCTCATAAAAAAAATTTCATGTCAGCATCATGAAAAGAACTTTTAAATTTGTAGGATCTAAAACCTAGTTATACTAAAAACGATAGCTAATTGTAACAATACAAAATATTTTAAATCATTATATATTTCAAGTGTCACGTGTCGACCGCTATCATAGCTGGGAGAAAATTTCCCAAAAAATTTAATTAAAAATAAATTGACCATTAACATGTTATAGAATAAAATTGATGCAAGTTAAATTTATATTTTCCGGTATAATGATTATTTATATTTTGTAGGGAAACTCAAACTGCACTTTTATTTCTTAGTATCATTTTACAATTTCAGTATTCTATATTATCAAATTTTATTTTTAGTCCTCTAATTTTTTTGTTTTTGATAATTTTAGTTTTTTTTTATTGAAAGTGTACATGTGACATCATACACGTCAGTGCCACAATGCTATATTGGTTTCATGTCAACCCCAAGTTAGAAAAAAGCTAAAACTGTACAAAACATTGAAAATTTAATAATATAGATGATCAAAATCGTAAAGAATAAAGAGAAACAAAATAGATTTTCCCAATTTTGTATATGGATCGGACATTTTGTAATTTAAGAATGCAAAACTCATTATAAATTATTTGGGCCATACAATAAAATAATGGGCTTCTCCATCTTCACCCAAAACCTAAACTTGCGAAATGGGTACTCTATCTTGGTTTGGAAAAAAAAAAAAAACAAAATTAAGATTTTGTGTATATACATAGGGATGACAATTTTTCCCATGGATTTGGGACCTACGGAAAAAATCCGAAACGAGGCGGGTATGGGGGAGATTTTTCGGGTATGGGTTTGGGTTCGGGGATTTTTTAAAAATCCCCGAATCATATGGGCGGGTATGGGGATGCTATCTCCATCTCTGAACCCGCCCCGATAATAATAATAATAATAATAATAATAATAATAATAATAATAATAATAATAATAATAATAATAATAATAATAATAATAATAATAATAATAATAATAATAATAATAATAATAATAATAATAATAAAGTATAAATATTTTTTATTTATCAAATTTTAATAAATCTTTGAATAATATATAAATTATTCTAAATATTAAAATTAAAAATAATAGTATTTATTAGTTTGTACTAGTTTAAAAGAACAATTTTCATCCACTTAAAAAATAATCTTGATTGACATGATATTTCTAATTAAAGATATATGTTAAATTTTAATTTTACAATCAAAATTTTGTACATCAATTTTTTTAATGTATTTTACAATAAAATTGACTAATAATATATATAAAATAAAACTAAAAATATATATATTTATATATATATTCGGGTATGGGGACGGGGATGGAGATTAAATCCCCGCGATATGGGGATGGGGAATCCCCGATAAAAAAAATAACGGAAAATGGGGCAGATAAGGGGACGGGTTTTGTATTCGGGGACGGGGATGGATCCGCCCCATTCCCATCCTTATATATACAGACAATTTAAACATTTTATAATATAATTTTGAATAATTAATTTAATTAACTTGTCAGTAGTACCATATTTTTCTACCTGTTAAAAATTTGAAAGATTGACATTCGGTTTGAATCAGTTCAAACTGCGATCAAATAAATATTGAAGCCTTCGGGAATCATATCAAAGAAGTTTGGTTACGGTTCTCCTTCAATGTGTCCTGAAATTGAATAAAATCCGAGCTAACATAATAGAGGGCTGGTTAAAAAAATAGGACTCCCATGAGTATTATTTAAAAAATAAGGATCTTGACTTTTTTTTAAGAAAAAAAGAGTTGACTCTCTTAACCTAAAACTAAACTTATTACCTTAATTAGTTAAGTTAATTAATAATCTGTCATCTTCTTCTCCAAAATTCGCTGCACGCTTGTTCTCAAAATCCAAAAATGAATCAACCAAAAAAAAAATGGAAGACCATGAACGAGATCTATAGTGCAGGATTTCTGGGTAGACCATGGTCTGCCCAAATGAATTCTGGGTCTGCCATGGTCTGTCATGGTCTACTACCTACAAGGTAGACCATGAATTCTTTTGGTCAGACCATGGTTTACCCACAATTCTGAATTTTGGGTAAACCATGGTCTGCCCAAAAGAATTATGGGTTTTCAATGGTCTGCCATGGTCTACCCAACTGAGTAGACCATGTTAGACCATGACAGACCCAGAACTCTTCACAATTTTGGGTCTGCTATGGTCTAACATGATCTACCCAATGGATAGACCATAGGTAGACCATGTTAGATCATGGCAGACCCAGAATTGTGAAGAGTTTTGGGTCTGCCATGGTCTAACGTGGTCTACCCATTGGGTAGACCATAGCAGAGCCAGAATTGTGAAGAGTTCTAGGTCTGTCATGGTCTACCTATGGTCTACCTATTGGGTAGATCATGTTAGACCATAGCAGACTCAGAATTGTGAAGAGTTCTGAGTCTCTCATGGTCTAACATGGTCTACCCTGTTAGACCATACTAGAACCAAGATTATCTTGAGTAGACCATGGCTATTTTTTGGTTGACGGTAGATCATGCATTGTGTTTGAGGACAATAATAGATACTGAAAATATATAATAATTGGTAACAATACAAGTTTAATTATATTTAAAGTGTATAGGATAAGGTACTTAGAATTCCAAAATAATGGCAAGGATTTAAAGACTACGCGTTCGCACGAAACCCTGTGTTTTTATAAAATAATTTTTGTTGCATCGTGATATAAAGATGAATAATCAATAGTTTTATTTTCAATGAAAAATGTATTAGAGATCTCACAGGAAAAACAAAAATGAATTAAAATATTACTTAATTAGATTCTCGAACAAACTAATTATGAGTTAAAATCTATAATTTTGTCAATTGAAATTTGGAAACAATGGAATGAGCAAAGTGATTAATGGAACTGGTAATTGCAATGGGGCAGATTTGAAAAAACCCAAGACCCCTTGTCCTGTCTCAAAATCCAAAAAATCCAATCCAAGTTAGACTTGTTGGAATACTCACTATAATTGTATTACTTTTTTTATAAAAAAAATTTTAGACATTACACAATAAAGATTGTTGGGATCGGTTGTATGTATAGAAGGGATGTGAATACACACTCTTAAAAAAAAATTTTATGAAAGGAATATTTATTCTTAAATCATTTCTAATTTTAAAAGATTAATTATGATATTTTGTCTTTCATTGGCCACAAGTTTTAAATAGTTATTTAAGATTTGAGATATGATTAATTCTATCATAATATTTATTATCTTATCTCTAATGATTTAATTCCTTTACTATGTAGATTTGTCTTGATAAAAATCTAGCCTATATATGGAGATAGGCGTGCAAGAGAAACTGACGGAAACATAGAGAGAGACCGTGCGATTTTCTGTGAGCTTCACGTACGTATATTGTGAGAAAGCTGAAGATTTCTTTGAAGCTTATTTTGGTCGTGTTCTTACTTGATTGCCTTGAAGATTTGAGAGCATTGGAGTTCGGAGATTTGTGTTGCTCTCATAGATCGTGTTTTGGCATCAAGAATTTTTCTTCTTACTTCGTTTTCTTTATTCTATTTCAGATAGAATTTTTAGGAGAACTTTTACTCTTTAATTTCTCATTTGTTTTGAGAAATTGATTTTTACAATAATCACTAGTTTTAGGGTTTGTAAAACTCTTTGAGTTATTTTCTAGTGATGTTTTGTCCTAAGGCGCTGCAAAAGTATTTTATACTCTTGCTTAAATCATTTGAGTCTATTTATTTGGTTGCTTGTTTATTTTATTCACGCTTAAATTATATTCTGCTGCAAATTACTCAAGGTGTTATTGTAGGTGTTGTCAACACCTCAAACTGTTTATGTGCAACCCCAATTTTTCCTTTCAAGTGGCATCAGAGCCATCTTCTTGATACACTAAGAACTGATCTTGGTTTGTTTATTTTATTAAAAGGAATAAGATGGACTCATCATCTGTTGCGAACTCGTTTTTGAAACCTCCGGTCCTTGATGGTACGAATTACGCACTATAGAAGACTAGGATGCGATATACTATCAAAGAGATGGATGTTCTTTCTTGACAAAGCATTCTGACTGGTTGGATTCCTCCAAAGATGTTTGATCCAGAAGGAAAATATATTATCAAGCAAGAAGAAACTTGGACCGCCGAGGAAACACAAAGTTCAAGCTACAATTCTAAAACACTCAATGCAATTTTTTCATATGTGGATATGAGAATGTTTGGACTCATAGTCGACTGCACTATTGCTAAGGATGCATGGAAAGCTCTTCAAGAACACTGTGAATGAACTGATAGTGTGAGAAGAACAAGACTGAGATTACTAAACACAAAATTCGAGAATATCAGGATGGATGAGAATGAGACTATTGCTGATTATGGTAAAAGACTCAGGGAGATAGCTATAGAGGCGCATGCTCTTGGAGGACCTATTTCTAGTGAAAGTATGGTGAACAAGATTCTTCAATCTTTGCCAAAGAGATTCAATGGGAAGATTTGAGCGCTTGAGGAAGTAAAAGATACTTCAAAGATGAAAATGAATGAATTGATAAGTATCCTTCAAGTTTTTGAGATGAATCTTACAGCACAAGAGAAGGATAAAGGGAAATCAATAGCTCTTCAAGCTTCAAAACCTTATACGAGGAGTATGTTCAATTTCATCAAGAAGTTCATCAGTCTGATCTAGAGGATGATTCGATCTCTCTAATGACAAAAAAATTCAATGACTATCTGAAGAAGATGAAAGAAACTAGAAAGACGGATAAAAAGCTCAAGGCTCCTTTGTTCTCTAACAAGCCTCTGAGAATTACTGGACCAGAACAATCACCAAGGAAGCTTATTGATACTCCTAAGCCCCGAATAATGTTGGAAGGGAATAAGAAGTCAGTACCAAAGAAGTTAGACACAGTACAATGCCATGCTTGTCAAGGGTTTGGACATTATTCAAATGAGTGTGCTAACACGCTTAGAAAAGGTATGAAGACGTCTTTGAGTGATGAAGAGTCTGATGAAGAAGAACAATAGGATGAAAAAAACCATACTGCCTTATCTGCTCTACTGGAGAGCAAAAAGAAGTTTCAAGTCAATCCTTTAGGTGTTGCCGCAGGTGTTGCCACACCTGGCCGCAACATCTCCCAAAGGTCAGTTTGTTTGAATTTCTCCATTACTGATAATGTGTGTAATAATGACTCAGGTGATGATATTATATCCATGGAAAAAGCTCGGATGATGTTTGAAGAACTACATACTGATTGGATTGAAAGGAATAAGATGAATACCATTCTTTCAAAAGAAAATTATGATCTAAAAGCTGATGTGTCAAGACTTGAAGTTATGCTGAGTAAAAAAGACATGGAACTAATTCAAGTGAAGGAAGAACTCGAAAAAGCAAAAGCTACATTGGCCAAGTTCAATTCAAGCACTTCCAAGCTTGATTATTTACTCATGATGGGAAGAGATGGTATGGCTAGTTTAGGTTTTGAAAACAACAAATTTGAAGTTGGTGAAAGTTCAAAAGGCCCTGTGTTTGCTAAGGAAAGTAGCAGTACTGAAAACTCAAGCAAAAAGGCTTTACCAATTGATCCTCCAAAACCAAAGCCACAGCCTACTGCTCCTTCAATGTCTAGAAGGAAACGTAAGTATATTTGTCACTACTGTCATAGACCTGGTCATATCAAACCATATTGTTTTAAGTTGTAGGAAGACTACAGGCAGAGATCTGCATCAAAGGTGTTGCCAACACCCTTCCACAACATCTATAGAAACAGATCTTTTGTAAGAAAAGTTTGGGTACCAAAAGCTGATAATCATTGTCATATGATTTATACTGCTTTAAGAACTAATGTGTCAGATGCTTGGTACATTGACAGTGGCAGCTCACGTCATATGACAGGTTCCAAAAAGTTTCTTACTGACTACGTTGAACAAAGAAGTGGAAAAGTAACCTATGGAGGACAAAGGGAAACATTGTTGGAAAGGGAACTCTGAATGTTGCTGGTTTGCCTAAGTTTCGCAATGTGCTTCATGTTGAAGGACTAACTGCAAATCTAATAAGCATAAGCCAACTTTGTGATGATAATTTTCATGTGCAATTTGATAAAAAATTATGCAAAGTTTTTGATGATTCAAATTTGTGTGTTATGACAGGTACAAGGTCATCCGACAACTGCTATCAACTTGGAGAAGAGATGGCTTGTAGACATACAAAAGTGAATGAGTTTGATTTATGGCATCAAAAACTAGGTCATGCAAATTTCAAGATACTAAAGAACTTGAGTAAGTTAGATGCTGTCAGAGGTATGCCTAACTTAAAATCTGGTATTCCATTTGTGTGTGAAGCATGTCAGAAAGGGAAGCAGACAAGGGTGTCATACGAGGTGTTACCAACATCTATGACAACACGCTGCCTTGAGCTTATACATATGGACTTAATGAGTCCAATGGATGTTGAAAGCTTTGGTGGTAAGAAATATTCTTTTGTTTGTGTGAATGATTTTTCTCGATATACTTAGGTAAATTTTTTGAGAGAAAAATCACACATTTGATGCTTTCAAGAAACTTCTCACTAAGATTTCGAACCTATACAATCTGAAGGTAATCAGAATTCGCACTGATCATGGTAAGGAGTTCAAAAACTCTTCTTTTGCCAGTTTGAGTGATAAGAAAGGTATTTCTCATGAATTTCTGCTCCTAAAACTCCACAACAGAATGGAATTGCTGAAATAAAAAATAGGACTTTGCAAGAAATGGCAAGAGTGATGTTGAGTTCGAAAAATATTTCAAAATATTTTTGGGCAGAAGCCTTGAATATTGCATGTCATATTTCAAATAGATTTTATTTGAGGAGTGGTACTACTATGACATCCTATGAAATTCTCATGAAAAAGAGGTCAAACCTTAAATATTTTCATGTTTTGGATGTGTATGTCACGTTTTGAATGATAGGGATCATCTTGCTAAGTTTGACGCTAAAAGTGATAAGTGTATGTTCTTGGGATATTCATCAAATAGCCGAGCCTATAGGATGTATAACTTGAGAACAATGACTATTTTTGAGTCAATTAATGTTGTATTTGATGATTTTGCAGATCTAAAGAAGAAAACAGCTGAGGATGAAGTTGATGATCTGCTGGACAATTCTGAAAATTCAGATGTTATCCAAGGAGTGTTGACAACACCTCCGACAAAACCTCCTGCAGAAATTCCAGAAACAAAAATATAAAAACCTACTGATGATAATGTTGATGAGAACAGTGAGGTAAACGAAGTTGGAAAGAATGTTCCAAGCAGAATTCAGAAGAATCACCCAACCTCACAGGTCATTGGAGATGTGCATGGAGACTTGCAAACTCGAAGAAAAGAGAAAGTGGATTATCGTAAGATGGCAGGCTTATTGTGCATGAGCTCTACATATTCTCAGGTAAGATTTTCGTGTTTCATGTCAAACATTGAACCTAAAAAGGTTGAATAAGCTTTAAATGATGAATTTTGGGTCAACACTATGCATGAAGAGTTAGAACAATTTGTTAGGAATGATGTTTGGTACTTGGTACTGTGTCCTGCTCATGGTAATGTTATAGGAACTAAATGGATTTTTAAAAATAAAACTGATGAGTCGGGAAACATCATTAGAAATAAAGCTAGATTGGTAGCTCAAGGGTATACTCAGGTTGAAGGAGTGGATTTTGATGAAACCTTTGCTCTTGTAGCCCGCATTGAGTCAGTCCGACTTTTTCTTGCTATTTCATGTAACATGGGAATGAAACTGTTCCAAATGGATGTAAGAAGTGTCTTTTTGAATGGGATCCTAAATGAAGAAGTTTATGTGAAACAACCTAAAGGGTTTGAGGATCCAAATCATCTTGATTATGTGTATAAGTTGAAAAAGGCATTGTATGGATTGAAGCAAGCACCACGTGCATGGTATGGAAGACTAACCGAGTACTTGCTCAATATTGGCTTCAAAAGAGGTGAAGTTGATAAGACTTTATTTGTGCAAAAATGTCTCAAGGTAATATCTTAATTTGTCAAATTTATGTAGATGATATAATTTTGTGTGCTTCAAATGACAAACTTGTTGAGGATTTTGTGAAGTGCATGTCTTATACATTTGAAATGAGCATGGTTGGTGAGTTAACTTATTTTTTGGGCTTGCAAGTGAAACAAATGCATGATGGTATATTTTTGTGTCAAAGCAAGTATGCTAAAAATCTTGTGAAAAAGTTTCTGAATGACAACACTAAACACATGTGCACACCTATGGGGTCTAATGAAAAACTGTCTAGGGAGGATGTTGCCGAAGGTGTTGACAACACCCTCTATAGAAGCATGATTGGTAGTGTTTTGTATTTAAGTGCTACTAGGCCTGATATCATGTATAGTGTTTGTCTGTGTGCTAGATACCAATCTAACCCAAAAATTACTCACTTAAAGGTCGTAAAACGTATACTGAAATATGTGGCAGGTACTTTGAATTTGGGTTTGTGGGTTTGTGGTACACTAAAGAAACCAATTCAAATTTGATAGGGTTTAGTGATGCTGATTGGGCTGGGGATTTAGATGAGAGAAAGAGAACTTCGGGAGGATGTTTCTACTTGGGGAATAACTTAGTGTCTTGGTATAGTAAGAAACAAAACTGTGTCTCACTTTCTAATGCCGAGTCTGAGTATGTTGCTGTTGGTAGTTGTTGCTCACAACTCCTTTGGATGAATCAAATGCTAAATGATTATGGTGTTAAGAGTGATATCCCTATTGTGTACTATGATAATTTTAGTGCCATTGATATATCCAAAAATCCAGTACAACACTCTCGAACCAAACACATTGACATTAGACATCACTTCATTCGAGATTTGGTCGAGAAAAACATGATCTTAATTGAGTTTGTTGGAACTAATAACCAATTAGCTGATATATTCACAAAAGCTCTGGATTTCGAGAGATTTTCCAGTCTAAGGAAGTCTCTCAGTATGTGTGCATTATAAACAAGACATAGATGTTGTCAGGAGTGTTGCCAACACCCTGTGACAATACTTTTTCATGCATGTGCATTTTTATGATCTTAGGCATATTGCATTCATGCATTCATTCTGTTTTGTGATGTGTTGGATACTTTGTAACCATTGACTAGTTTTCACTCAGGATTCTTTGCAAAATATTTTACAGTTTAATTTGGATTAATCGAAGAAGAGTTCTGACTAAGTCACGAAGTAGTGGAGGGACGTTCGTGTATTCCATGATCTTGTCCAAAATTAAAAGTGACTTTGCAAAATCAGAATAACAAAAGAACAAGAATGATTAAGCTTGAATTGAGTCAATCATCAAATTTGATTGATAATCAGAAGCAAATGGAAAAGGCTACCTAAAGGGGTCCATTTAAAGATCGTTCCTTTAGTGTGCAGGCTACCACTTCTGCAAAAATAATGAATTGGATATCAAAAATTTTCTGAATCCTGAAGTGTTGCTGGAAGATGTTGCCAACATCGTGGAAAACACCTTACTTGTCAACATATATTTGTGCATATAATTGCATTTTATTTTTATGTCACACTCTGTTTTAGACATAATTAGGACATATATATTTTTTTATTTGTGAATATCTTTGGCCAAAAGGTTATAAATTCTAATCAAACGAAAATTTTGATTTTTGCCCTATCCACTGAATTTTTGAATTTGAATGGGGTTGGATTTTATTTCAGTGGTGTTATAGTCTGATGAGAAGTTAAATTTAGAAATATTTGGTAAAATATTTAGGCCTAGATTATCGGTGAAAATCGAAGAGATTTGTTTCCAAATTTAATTCGATTTGTTACCGTTTTGGAGTGTTACCGTTGGGGCCTACTGAGAATCCAAGTTAGAATAGGAAAAGGTTTGGTGCGTTATGTATTTGAGATCTTATCTGTTTATGTAAATATATTATTTCATTGCTTCATCTCGCACCTCTTTATTCTCAGTGCTCCCTGTTTATCTATTGCCCTAATTTCTTCTCTGTTTTTCAATCTCGAATATTCAAATGGCAGGAAAGGGTTATGATTCACACGACATCCGTTCTGAGATGCGATATACGGAAGATGCTGCAGAAGGTGTTACAACACCTCCATCAACACACCCCGTGATTGAGCAACCCATAGTTCCTGTTGCTGAAGAACCAGTGCCGCTGAACTCCATTGCTCTAGGAGAGCCAGGAAATGAGATAGATGTGGAGAATTTTCCAAACATGTCCGTGCTAAACAAGGTGTTTCCTACAAAACCCTTGACTCGACAATCCAAGAGACAAGCCGGATACAATCCTGATTACACTGCATCGAAGAGATTCTGTGGGAAGGGTCAACCATCAAGACCTTCTATGATGAATACAGAGTACTCTTCGGGTGATGACAGTGATGATGAAGATTACAAGTTGATACATCGCAAAAGAGGAAAAGCTAGTGCCATGGAACCCTCTGTTCCAACCATCCCCGTTCCGTTTGAACCTGAGGAACAATCAAAAGGGAGTTCTTCTCCTGATGAATCCACAGAATCCGAAACTCCACCTGTTTCTGATGAATAAAAAGATGCATCTGCATCTATTTCTACTGTTGAGGAACCATTATCTGCTGCTCCTCTTATTTTCTTTTATGATGAGGAGATTTCAATAGTCCAGTTCATGGCTAAGATGAAAAGGTCTAAAAGCAAAAAGCCTGTTGTTGCAGCTCCCGTTCATGAATCCGATGAAGAACCTGATAAAGAGATGCTTCAAGAATTTTTTGATAACCGTCCTCACCCCTCTGATAGCTCCAGCACTGAGTCGAGTGAAGATTCAAATGCTGAGAAAGAATTGGATGAAGAGTCAGAATCTGATGACTCTGAGGAAGAAGAAGAAGAAGAAGAAGAAGAAGAAGAAGAAGAAGATATTGAGAAAGGTATTGCCGACAATCTGGACAACACCTTAGGTGAATATTATCGGGTAAATTCTTCTTAGTCCTCTACGTTTTATTCTAAGGAGATTGTTGGGATAAGTATGTTGACCGTGAGTTCCTTGAGGAACGTAATATTGATGTGGAGAGCTATGGAGCTTAGAATCTGGTCAGATTCTTTGAGGTAAGAAACATGTTGTCCCCGGTTACCGCTGCTGGTCCGTATTGCAGGACACTTGTTCGTGAATTCTATTGCAATTTAACTGAAGCAGTGAAGGACCCTCGGTATGTTAAATATGAGAAAGTGTATGTGCGAGGGCAGATTTTTGCCTTCAGTCCTGCCATGATTAATGGATTCCTCCATACACTTACTGGTGATGATGCTGCTCTACCTACTTTGGATGAGATGACCTCTGTCATCACAGGAGGTCAAGTCACAGTGTTTCCATCTCATCCTAAAAAGCTGCTAGCTGCCAAACTTACCTCTTTCTACTCTGTTCTACACAAGACCGATGTGAAGACATGGACTCCATCTGGGAATTCCACTGTTGTCACAAAGCACCAGGCTCCAGTCTTGTACGCCATTGGAACATGAATGAATTTCAACTATGGTCGACTTGTGTTTGACACGATCATGGCCTTTGTAGACTGTGCTCAACCAAACTTGAAGCTGCCTTATCCATCTCTGATTTATTCTATGATGCTGTCTCAAGAGATTGAGAAGGATGATGATGAGGTTCTTATTGAATCTGGAGAACTGCTGAAGATAGCACTGCATTGCTGCGAGGCAACAGAAAGATAGACCTACCTTGGTATGAATCAGGTGTTGCTGCAGGTGTTATGGCAGGTGTTGCCAACACCTCCTCTGCCACTGCAATTTTTGTACCTCCCTCTACTGCTTAAGAAACTGATCCTACATTTGTTCAAGCTTAATTATTGCATGCTGAGCAGAAGATTGCACAGGCTAAGGCTGATCTTGCCTATTATGAAGGTTTGAAGGCTCACTACGAGTCACTATTAAGTGGAGCTGACCATTCTGAACAAAAAGGGGAAGAAGAAAGTGAAGATGGAGAAGAAGCTGAAGCAGATGGCTCATCTGAAAGCAATCAATTCTAGATTTTCTTTAGTTATTTTTAGTTTATCTTTTATTATTGCTTTTGTTGCTATGTTTTTGGTTTTTTTTGCTCTGCTCCTAATCAAAACTGTTTTTTGTAATGTTAGCTCTGATATTTTGTTTTCCCTTGCACTTATGTTTTCAGATCTGGAGTGTCGTAGCTAGATGTTGCCAACATCTCGTAAAAACACCTCTTCTTACACTTAGGGGGAGAATTTGTTGTAGTATTCAGGAGGAGTTTTGATTAAGGGGGAGTTGAGTTATTTTGTTTAAAAGGTGTTTTGTCCATAAAGACAAAAAGAGGAAGATTGAAAGGAATATTTATTCCTTAAATCTTTTCTAATTTTAAAAGATTAATTATGATCTTTTGCCTTTCTTTGGCCACAAGTTTTAAATAGTTATTTAAGATTTAAGATATGATTAATTCTATCATAATATTTATTATCTTATCTCTAATGATTTGATTCCTTTACTATGTAGATTTGTCTTGATAAAAAAAAAACAAGATCTAGAATCCTATGTCTACAAGGAAACATCTACAAAGAAGAATTCTAGCCTATATATGGAGATAGGCGTGCAAAGAGAAACTGAAGGAAACATAGAGAGAGACCGTGCGATTTTCTGTGAGCTTCACGTACGTATATTGTGAGAAAGCTGAAGATTTCTCTGAAACTTATTTTGGTCGTGTTCTTACTTGATTGCCTTGAAAATTTGAGAGCATTGGAGTTCGGAGATTTGTGTTGCTCTCATAGATCGTGTTTTGGCATCAAGAGTTTTTCTTCTTACTTCATTTTTTTTATTCTATTTCAGATAGAATTTTTAGGAGAACTTTTACTCTTTAATTTCTCACTTGTTTTGAGAAATTTATTTTTACAATAATCACTAGTTTTAGGGTTTGTAAAACTCTTTAAATTATTTTCTAGTGAAGTTTTGCTCTGAGGCGCTGCAAGAGTATTTTATACTCTTGCTTAAATCATTGGAGTCTATTTATTTGGTTGCTTGTTTATTTTATCCATGCTTAAATTATATTCCGCTTCAAATTACTCAAGGTGTTATTGTAGGTGTTGTCAACACCTTGTGAAAACACCTCAAAATGTTTATGTGCAACCCCAATTTTCCCTTTCACTTTAAAATGCTTGATCGATCGAGTAGGTATTAACCAACTAGACCAAAGTTATCTACTTTTGAAGGTACTCAAACAACTTTAAATTTGCGAAAATAGTTTGATAGCCTTCATTGAATCTCTATACTCAGATCATAGTTAAATCAAGATATGTGAAATTTCGAAGGTTAAATCCTTCTACGTCTCTCCTTCTTCCACACATGAAGGAATTTACTAGAAGACTTTGCTTTTACAAACACTATAACAACTTACTCTAATATTAGGACTTATCCAATGCTTAACTCGAAACTCCTAGTACACCACAAGATAAGATTTCAGTTCTTATCAAATTGTCACAAACACAATATCATTGTTTGAATTCTTAGATTTAAAATATCAAACTCTTCTTCACAAGCTTCCTGTACGAAGCGGTCAATTTGAGAAAAGTGAGATTGCTAACTTGGTAAGCAAGAGAGATTAAAGTTACAAAGATTAAGCTTCAGTAGTTTTTTCTCTTCAAGAAATCTCTTTTAGAGTGACTTTTGCATGGATAGACTCAATGTTCATATGAAGATCATTAATGCAAAATCATTAATGTTGGCATTGTCCTCTCTTGAAATGTAATACGTTTTAATAAATGTTAGATTTGGCTCTTTTCAAATCAAGAAAGCAACGGTAGAAGACAGTCTCTGATTAATTATAAGCTTGTTGGTGAGCATTTCGGGAAATCATTCTGATTTTCTTGATTTCTTGTTGGTCGTATATGTTTTGACAATATATTTTTCTGAAAAGTGATCAAAGACAACTCTGATCAATGTGTAGCTTGAATCAGAAGAAATCTCTTAAATTTGTTATGAGAATATTCTTGTAATGGTGAACAGTCGAGGACTGTCTAGAGCAGGACGAGTACTAGATCTGTATGATGACCAGTCGAGTGAACGTGTGATTGGGTGAGTGTCAGTTGTTAATGAACCAGACGAGTGAAATTCTAGCTAGGCAAGCACTCCACTGCTCAGGATCAGACTTGGACTTCTTCAAAGCTAGCGGTTGATAAATTGTTTTACACATCTAGGCAACAAGATCTACACAATGAATTATTGTGTGTTATCATAAAAACTTAGGGACTTGACAAAGATGTTAAAATGTAATAAATCATCATTATATATCAATAATATTTAGGGAAACAAATTAAACAAGTTAATCTATTAATTTATAATCAACACATGACAAAATAAATTTTTTTCAATCCTATAATATTATATATAAACTAAGATCAGTATATTCACTATTCAATATAATAATATAAATAGATGAGTAATAATATATGACAGGATGGCTTAGGGTTTGTTCACTAAATTCCATGACTAGTTAGACTCAGACCCGGACGACAAGTGGTTTAGGGTTTGTTCAATATATTCCATGACCCGTTTCGGATTTTCTTGTATATATACCCACTTGTCGTCCGGGTCTAACTAGTTTCGGATCTACTTGTTAACCCACTTGTCAATAATTCGGGTCTAACCAGTTTCGGATAGAGCAGGTTTATTAACATAAACCGGCCATTTTTCATCCCTAAATGGATTATGACGAGTCATTGTTGTGATCAGTTGCTAGAGTACATCTAGAATATTTTAGTATGCTTGATTAGCAACTTGTTTTAGGGGACCCCCCTAAAAAATTACTAATTACCCTAGCTAGGTTTAATCAATATTCTTGGTCACATAAAATGTTTCTACCAATTTAAAAGCCTAATTATCAACTATGATAAAATTGCAATTTTTGTTAGGTATATTTCTCTCTTTACAATTTTAACCTTTATTTAATTTGGTTAAAATTAATTAATAAATTATAATCATATATGGTGATACCCTGAGAATATCCCAAGTTACCACCGAACCCGGGTCGAGGTGAGAGGCTCGGGTAGAGAGGAGGGCGAACCTAGGCCATCAAGTAGCCTAGGTAGGGGTGGCAAGGGCCAACAGGCAGATATCCGGCCCGAGGGGGGGAGGGGGGGAGGTCCATGAGCATGAATGGGGATGATTAGACAGCCCATGGAGATCTAAGACCAAGTCAAGATACCTTGAACAAACATCACCTACAATTCAGGAGCATGTTCTCCCCACGTCGCCACGCTTCTGAATACGCCTATAGTACGAGCCACGATTCACGATCATGGCCATTGATACCCTGGGAATATCCCAAGTTATCACCGAACCTGGGTCGAGGTGAGTCCCGGGTAGGGACGAGGGAGAACCTAGGCCATCAAGTAGCCCGGGTAGGGGTGGCAAGGGCCAGCAGGCAGATACATGGCCTGGTGGGGTTCATGAGCAGGAATGGGGGTGATAAGACGCCCCACGGAGATCCTAATACCAAGTCAAGATACCTTGAACAAGAATCAGCTACAATTCAGGAGCATGTACTCCCCACATCGCCACGCTTCCGAGTACGCCTAAAGTACGAGCCACGATTCACGTTCATAGCCACTATCCGGGAATTTCGGAGGAGCCTCTCCATTCCAGGATCCTATTAATACCGCACAACATTAAGGTATAACAGGGGTTATGTACATTGATTCTAGAATTAAATATAATCTCTACATTTTCTCTTAATTTTCTAGCATACACGTTTTTCTTTTGTTGACTTAAGCATCGAAGTGGCCACGTCGAAAAATCTTCCGGCGCCCCACTAACGTGTACGTTTTTGTTTAAGTGTTTGCAGAGTCCATATATAACAAATAGTCATTATTCAATTGCTTGGTCATCACTTGCCAGGATTTTCCTATTATCTATCCGAGCAATCGCCCAACCCGACTATCCGATTGTTCCCAGGCATCATCAATATATATTTCAATTTTCAACTATATATCTGAATGATTTTTTTTATTGAGTCTTGATGTAGTTTTAGGGTTGGCATGGCGTACTGTACCATACTGAAAATTAAAGTATAAGAAAGTTTTATACTGATATTGTACCGAAATTTTCGGTACATATAAATAGCATATCGATTATATCGAAATGTTACGATACTATACCGAGATTTTGGTACGGTATCTGTATATAACGTTTTATATCGAAAAAACCTTATATTTTTAAAATTTTATTGTTTGCCCTACCATACCGAAATCTCGGTATACAAAAAATTCGGTAAATTTAATATTTTCTCGGTACGATAACCTCAGTATACCGAAAATTCATTATTTTTTTCCTACTCCTATGTAGTTCTACGCCCATGCGAGCCACACAAACGTCAGGACAGCGTTGTATTGGCCAAATTAGTATTAGAAAAAAAAAACTAAAATTACGAATATTCACATATATTTATAATTGGTTTCCCTCTTGGAAGTGGGATTCACAGGGATAAATGATTATACGAATACTTTTCTATGTTCTTCGTGTTTTTCTTTATCACCAGTTATTTTTTTTATGGCAAGTATTTTTCGTTCTGTATTTTTGCATGTTTGTAATTTTGATAGTTCGTACGTGTTATCAAAATTGGATCTTCGTCTTCCAGTTTTCGCAATGCTAGTAATTTTTCATCTACAATATTGGTATCACATTGCATATATACTTCCAGTCTGTGTCGCATCGTAAAGAGTCCAAAATTGTAAAAACAAAAAAAATATAAAAGCTAAAGTAAGATTGAAATTTGACAAAATAGAGAAATACAATTGTAAATAAACAAATATATAAGATCAAAATTGCAACCTTTTCCTCATGATAACTATGGGATTAGAGCTGTAAACTTGACATGCGATGCATACAGCAAATATAGTTACATGAATATACCAAAATAATTTATCCAAATTAAAATAAAGAGTTGGTTTCCTGTGAGACGATCTCTTATGACGGGTCGATCTGACTCAAATTTATAACGAAAAGTAATAATCTAGACATAAAAATTTATATTTTTCATGGATCGGGCCAAACAAAAAATCTATCAAACAAAATTATCTCGTGAGACCGTCTTATAGAAGTTTTTTTTTCCTAAAATAATTACCCTTATGTGGTGGTTTGGTACGTATTAAATCTCTACGTTTGGAATGTTAATTATGGACAAATTAAAGTTTTAATTAATATGTACACGATCGTAATGAAATATCCATGTATCGGAAAAAGCATAGCCTATATGAGTTTAGTTCTTTAATTTCATTGAGATGGACAAGTACTCTCGAATGTCAATATATATATATATATATATATATATATATATATATATATACAAATTAATTGAAACATTAGGTTTTAGGGTTCGGTTTATATACACTCATCACTTATCGAGAATAAATATTCCGTATACAACGATCATTTATTGTTGAATATATAAAATATTTGTGGTTGTTACATAAGATACAAATATGAAGAAAGAGAGACATAAAAAAGACATAAATTTAGGAGGAGGTCGGTTACTAGGAGGGAGTAGGGGTGGGCAATCGGATCGGGTAGTTCGGGTCTCGACCCGATCGGGTGCAAAAATCGGATTGATCGGATTTTTAATCGGTTTCGGGTAGTAACCGAACCCGATTAATATTAATTCGGTTCGGTTTCGGGTAGCAAACTGCTACCCAAATTATCCGATCGGGTACCCGACTACCCGAATTTTATTACTTTATTTAATTAAAAAATATAAAAGTTAAATGGGCTATTGGTTTGGACTTTTATAGATAGGCCCATTATTTTTGATAGAAAATATGCATGATTTGGAGCAATAATGGAACAGCAGTGTCCTTATTCTTCCATGAGAGAAAGTTTGTATCTATTTTTTTTAAAAAAAAGGTAACTTCTTTTCAAAAAAAAAAATCACAGAAACAGGTTACCCGAACCCGACTTAATCGGTTACCCGACGAGTCGGGTACCCGATGTTATCAGTTCGGTTTCGGGTAGTATAAAATAGTACCCGACTAATCGGGTACCCGACCCGAACTACCCGAAACCCGAACTACCCGACCCATGCCCACCCCTAGGAGGGAGGATATCTAGAAGCACTACTTTAATTTTTTCACGAAAATTGTTGTGATCATGTCTTATAGATTAATTTTTGTAACACGAAGTGAAATATATAGGATATAAGTCTACCTTTGCGACTCATAAAAAATTATTAACTGTTATGTAAAAAATATTATTTTCACTTTATATATGTGGATAAACTCGACTCATCTTAAGAATAAATATGTGTGGACCGTCTCACAAGAGACTTAATTATCTTTTTTTAAATAGGAAAAATGTTTATAACAACTGAGTTTAAAACTTGAGATCTCGTCACAAGCTAGCTTGTGATCTAAGTGCGATATCAACAATAGGGGCATCGACCATCAATATAATCTATCCATACTTCTATAATACTATAAGGGAAAGTTGCATATATATCACTCATGTGAAATCCTGGATTTGCTATTAACTATCTATGGAAGTTTTTTAAGGTAATAACTAGATGTGTCAAAATGGGTTAGCGGAGCGGAGCGGAGCGGAGCGGAGCGGCCCAAATTTTAGGCGGGTTGGAAAAACACCAACCCAACTCACATATTTTAGGTGATGGGATGAGCCAATCCAGCGAGCCTACGTATATTTTAGCGGGTTTTGGCGGACTAACCCGCAATCCACTACAACCCACCATTAGGAGGGGCGGCCCACCTTTCAGGTTGGATAGGAAATTGTCAACCCAACTCACCTATTTTGTATGGCGGGATGTGCCTAGTCTATTTTGACATCTATACTAACAACCGCCTGTGATTCCAGACCTGTAGCAGACACATGCCTCCGGCTAAGTTTGTACTACACACGCTATTAGTTGTGAATAACCTAGTTTTTTTGGATAAAAAATGTCTAACCTACCCTTAAATAACAATTATGAACTCTCCTATCACTCTTTATTAAATATTTTAATTAAAACATCAATGCATTAACTTATATTTCCAATTTAGTATATTTATACAATTAAATTATTTAATTTAATTTATTAAATTTTATTTAACAAATTAAACTTATTCATTAATTTAATGTAATAAATAAATTTAAAACTAAAATATATTTCTCCTATAACAAATATTAAGATATAATAATTATAAAATTTTCATGGTTATTCAATTAAAATATTATTATTTTATTAAATTAAATATAGAATTATAAACAAATTAATTTAATTATTTATTTAAGTAGGGACAATTTTTTCATTTTTATTTTTTATTTGGTTAAATTCTGAGTTATGGTGCGTGTTATCATAAGCAGACTCCTTCATGCGTATTTCGAAAATCTCTAAAGTGTGGTGCATTGTAGAGGTTGCATAAATTCTAGAATATTTTAGATTAGAGCTCTCTAGAATTCAGTTGATATAAAACTTGTATAGAATCATGTAGATGGAAGCATCTAGACTTGTGTAGGTGCAATAAGCTTCTGGAGAGTTAAATCTCCGTCGTCGGATCGAATATATATATATATATATATATATATATATATATCTTTAGTCATTCATTGTAGGAAGCCACTACTATAAATTGATCAAACCCTCATTTGTAAATTACCAAGTTGAAAGTAATAAAAAACATTCTCAAAGCTTTCTTGTGTTCTCACTTAAATATTTGCATACACATTTGCGTTACAAAGACTGCTTTTCTAGTACTTGCAAGAGGCGAAAATAATGTCTCATTAGTTTGTTAAAATTTTGGAAATAGTAATGTAACTTTGTTTTTATTACGGAGAAAAATATCTAGCAGTTTTTGAAACTGCATTTTGAATTGAGAATGAATGAGAATTGAATATTCAAAGTTCCAGTTGTACACTTAGTATTTATACATGTGTAAGGTAATCTATTTAACCAAGTAGCCACTAAGTCTAATGGCCCCCTCTCAATGTGGACTATAAATGTTCTTTACAGACATCTTGGACATTAAATGAGAAAGAGTTGAAAGTGGAAGAGGTTTGGTGAACATGTCGGCCAGTTGGAGATGTGAGCGGACAAGGAGAACCTTGATTGAACCTTCGTTGATTTTGCCAAGGATAAATGGCATTCGATCTCTATTTGTTTTGTTCGCTCATGAAATATGGGACTGTGAACGAGATGCGTTGCAGACAGATTATCACAAAAGATGGAGACTGATGCAGAAACTGTGATATGTAAGTCCTTGAGAAGTTGAGTGAGCCATAAAACCTCACTAGTTGTAGTTTCTAATGCTCTATACTCGACCTCAGTCAAGGATTGTGAGGTTGTTTCTTGCTTCTTAGTCTTCCAAAGGACTAAAGCATCTCCCAGAAAAATTCAAAATCCAGTCATTGATTTTATTGTATCAACACAAGCAGCCCAATTGACATCAGTAAATTATCTTAGTTGTGCTCGAGAAGACGCTGGAAAAAATATTACTTGATAGGGTTTGATTTGTTAGAAGATGATGCACATCATTTAAATCAGAAGTACTAGGTTTGGAAACAAGATTTTTGGTTGTGAAAAAGTTAGATAATGAAGCCTCCCAATGAGACATTGATATTTTGTAGTGTCAACAAGGAGTTCACCATCAGTGGCAATAAGTTGAACCCTTGGATCCATTGGTACTGCTGCAGGTTTACTTGCGAGAAATCTAGTATCTTCAAGTAATAATTGTAAGATGTGATTGCATTGAGGTAAACAAATTCTTTTGATGATCGTTCTATCTCAAGGCCAAAAAATTATTTAAGATCGATCACCTAAATCCTTGGGTTTGAACTTGCTATGAAGATTAGACTTCAATTCTTGACTTAAGGTATGGGAAGGTCCTGCGAGATTGATATCATCCACATATACTAACAAATCCAGAAAGGTGTGGATCCCGAGCCTTTGGTGAACAAGGTGTAATCAGATTGTGATTGCATAAAACCAAAATCAAGTAATGCATTAGAAAATTTTGTATACCATTGACGAGATGCTTGGCGAAGACCATATATAGACTCGTGTAATTTGCAGACAAGTTTAGGAGATTCTATGCCTTGGTGGCAGGGGAAGATCCCGTAGACTTCTTCGAACAAGTCACCATTGAGAAAGACATTGTTTATCTATCAAGCCATCAGATTTATATTTTATCTTGTACACTCAACGACAACCAATGGGTTGTTTGTCAAAGGAAGACGAACCATGGACCACAAATTAAAAAAAAAAACCATTTTCTCAAAATAAAATGCCTAAAAAGAAAAACATTTCCATGGATATCTCCAACTATCGATTCTATTAGCTAGCGCAAATTTTGTATCAAAATAGCATAATTTTTTCGTCAAATTTGTCCATCTATCTATGTCAAATATTTATTCATAATTGACTAATATATTTACTATTAAATCTCTAAATATGGCAGTGTTCACAATGTTGTTTTTATTAATAAATACAGTAAAATATCTATAAATTAATAATGTTGGGATCATGAAATTTTATTAATTATAGAGGTGTTAATTAATCTATAAATTAATAATTTATTATTTTAGAGAGTGCATTTTTATATAACTATTATATAGTAATTAAATTGAGGTAGCATGCACTAGTATTTTCTATATACTTACTAAAAAAATGTTTCTATATTATCCAAGTGAAAATGGATGTGTTCACAAGTATAAAACTTAGAAGAGGTTACAGCTAATACAATTGAAAATCATATTAATGATGAAGTTGATGATATAATAAATTTTGGACTATTTACGCAAAAGGAGGCGTTCATAGATAAAAACAATTCTTCACAATTGTTCGTTACAGTTCGAGAATAACATCAAAAATATAATTTTTGGATGCAATGAGAAAAGTTAGTGATAGAATTCAATTAGAATCACATTTCAATTAGATTTGAATTTCACGGAAAAAACAACAACAATAGAATCACATTTTACTAAGTTGTTTTAGTTATATTTTGTAATTTTAGAGGATTACTAATTTATGATATTGACGATACGACTTTATATTTGTATAAAGAGTCTCCCAAAATTTTATTATCTAATTTATTAAAATTATTGATTTAATAAATTGACCCAAGTCAGACTGAAAAAATTATTATTTTTGAGAGATTATTAATTTAGAGAGGTTATACTATACTCGATTTATCTGAAAATTTAAATGAATTATTATAAATTTAGTTTTTTTTTCATTTTAGCATGGTTTTATAATATTATAACACACAATTTTACTTCAATAAAATACTTATAATAACTTACATATGTAAAAGAAAAAATAATTTTAAATTAAAACATAAATGAGTATTAGGAAAAAAAAAATATAAATTTGGCAATGTATAACCAATTTTTATTTTTAGTCGAATAACTAGTCAAAAATTAGTTTTATGTCTAATAAGTTTGTTTTTTTGTTTTCACAGTTACTCCTTATTTATCAGAGTGTTTCTGTGACGTCAAAAACATCTGCAATATCCGATGTCAAGATCAAAGATATTAGCTCACATTATCAGTTTTCAGCACCACGACATCACTTCAACATAAAATAAGTAAAAAAACAAGGAATAACGTATTAGATTAAGATGGTGTTTGACTAAATTTATTAAAAACAACTTAAATGCTCCTAGAACTTGTAAGCTATTTTAAGAGCTTATAAGTAAAGCTGTCAAGGTGGGGTGGGCCAGCTATTTAATTAGGCGGGTTGGGTTGACAAATTTCAAACCCGCCTAAATGGTGGGTCGCCTCACCCCCACCCTCCCGCGCCCTGCCAAGCGGTGGGTTGTGGTGGTTTGTAGGTCAACCCGCTCCAAGCCGCCAAATATAATTAAAAATTGACGGGTCGGCCCACCCTGCACCGCCAAATAAGAGGGTTGTGTTGATAATTTCCCAACCCGCCTAAATAGTGGGCCGACCCGCCCCGCCAACTGGCTCGTTTTCACAGCTCTACTAATAAGTTATTTTAAGAGCTTACAAGTTGTCAGATCTTATTTTAGAAATAAGTTGTTAAAGTGTTTGGATGAACTTATTTTTTTTAAAAAAAAACTTAAATATGTTGATGTGTTTGATATTATAAGATCTTTTTATTGTCAAAATTACCAAAATTGTATAATACTATGAATGTAATATAAATAATAATAATAATAATATATGTATACAAAAATATTTTAAATTTTCATAAATTTTAAACATATATTTAAAAAATAAATGTCTTTTTAATTTTAATTTAGAAAATAATTTATAAATTATGTACAAAAAATGGGTAAGGGCATGGTGGAAATTTAATAAAATATATAATGATAATATGGAGAAGTAATATATCAAAATAAGATCTTTTTTTAAAAAGTCTGAGTGACCCTGCTTTTTTTAAAAAAACAGGTTATAAGCTCTGAAACAACTTATTTTGACAGATAAGATGTTTTTAAAAAAAATTATCAAACACAATTTCAGAGCTTAAAAACTCTAAAACAATTTATAAGATGTTTGAAAGAGTTTTTAAACTCTACTAAACATCCTCTAAAGGCAAAACTTTGACGATTTACAAGATTAGATACGACAATGGTGCATGAACCATCATCTATGGTTAGGAATGACAGCGAGACGAGTTTGGGCAAACTCGGGATCCGCTCCCTCCCTTTGGACCCGTCCCGCCCCTCCCCGTGAATCCGGTGGGAACCACCAAATTTTATTAAATAAAAAATTAAATAAGTTAAAAAAATTAACAAAATATCATTAAATTTATTTTTCTAATTATATTAACAATATTTAAGACAAAAAATATTATCACAAGTTAAAATTTATCATTTTTTATTTAATTAATAATTAATAACAAAAGAAAAATTATAATAATATATTTTTATATTAAAAATATCATAATATATTAAAATCATTTCAATCCAAAAATATTATAAACTCAAATTATGGATAAAGTATTGATTATTTAATATAAAAAATATAATTATATATTATATTTATATATATATATATATATATATATATATATATATATATATATATATTTTGGCGAGACGGGTCCAGCCAACCCCAAGACTCTCCCCGAACCCGCATGTAAACCCGCGTGACCGAGTCTAGATCCAACCCATTGTCATCCCTATCTTTGATACAAGGATGCAACCAGGAACCAACCTGACGTCGTTTGTGATGGTTTGACCAGATGGTTTTCAGTCACATAGAGCAGCTAGTTTCTTGTTCGGTAAAAGGCAAGAATATCATCACCATATCAATATGAAGGATAAATTATATATGGCCATGCCAATATAGTAAACAACAAACAAGATCAATAAATGGAAAAGAGCAATAAGTTTTTTATGAGATAGGTTGATCCGACTCAATCTATAATTAAAATTAAGGAAAAATAAGTTTTTTAGTCCAGTAACTTTACCCCCTTTTGGTTTTGGTCCATTAACTTTTCATTTTCAGTGATTTATGGTCCAACTGCATACATGTCAACTTTTGATTGGTCCAAAATGATGGCGTGGACCAGTCAGAAGTTGACACGTATGCAGCTGGATAAAAAATAACTGAAAATAAAAAGTTAGTGTATCAAAACCCACATCGAAAAAGTTAATGGACCAAAACCAAAACATGAATAAGTTAATAGACCAAAAAAAATATTTCCTCTAAAATTAAATTTTTGACATAAAAATTTATAGACTATGTCTCTTATGAGATGATCTCATGCATGAATTTTTATTCGTGAGATCAATTAACCCTATTCTATGCTTTATACATAACAAGTAATACATTTTTATTGGTGAATCAACTAAGATATCTGTCTCACATAGGTTTTTGTGAAAATTATAATTTTTTTTCATCTATCCAATTAAAAAACAGATTTGTTTCACAAAATGACTCGTGAAATTATCTTAAAGGAGCTGTTGTGAATGAAAAATACTTCTTTTAATATATTTTGAATACAAAAAGATCAGCCGATGTACATTTCCTCATACAAATTTACAAGAAATTGCACAGGTAAGAAAAATAAAACCACACATGAATCAGTATAAATTAACCAAGCTATTGTAACAAACGTACATTTATTACATGAAATAAGATTAATGCATATAAATTAAAGGAAAATGCTAAATTAAAACCTAAACCGATGGACAATATTCCATCATGCATAAACGAGCTTTTATCTGCGGCAAGAAACTAAGACCTAGAGCTTGTCCACAGGGAAAAAACTTTCCCAGTTAGCTTCATCATCGCAATCCAGCGCCTGAAAATCGTCGCGCGACGGGGTCGTAAAGCTCGATTCAACCCCAAGAAAACTGCAAGCAGATTCCAAATTATAAGGTTTCTCGGTCATATCCGGCGAAGGAGGAAGAGAGTTCACCGGAGTTTGCGGTGGCTCCGCCTTAACCTCCGTAGGCTTTGGGAAAAACCCATGTAGAACTTCTTGAAGTAAACCAGAATCCGACCTCTCAGTTCGGAAGAAATTCAAGCAATCGAATTCGTCGCCGCCGCAGACTCCGCCGTTGGTTGTTAGAGACGAACCACTGAAGCTGTTGTCCGTAACTTGAGTGGTTAGGTTACAAGAAGATTCCAGGAAGGCATTTGAATCATTCATCTGTTCTTGCAAAGGTAAGCGGAAACAGGACGAATAATCTGGATTGTTTTGCGAGTTAAAATAGTCGCAAAACATGAGCATGTTGATAGGATCGCAGCTCCGAACATGGCCGGATCCGTTGTAGTGAAGAAAATCAGGGTTTCTCGAGGAACACGGCGAAGCGAACTGGCGGGGGCGGCCCACGTCTCCGGCGTGCGGCTGAGATGGTGATCGGACGAAGCTGTACGGACGGATGAGATTCTCCGGCGCGGCGGAGGTACTAATAGGGAACACGAAGTTCGTCCTCGCCTTCACGCCGCGCATGGCACGGGCCGCACAGTCGTAGGCGCAGGCCGCCTCCTCCGCGGTGTCGTAGGTGCCGAGCCAACGCCTTTCTTTGGACAGGGGGTCCCTTATCTCGGCGGCGTAACGCCCCCACGGACGACGCCGGACGCCGCGGTACCTAATGGTGGTTCCGCCGACGCCGCCGCCGGGGGTGGCGGTTTCCTTCAGGGCCTTTTTGTTGGCACCGGTGGAAGAGGTCGCCATGCTTCTCTTCGGCGCCATGGCAGCTGGTGCATGAAGCGGGTCGGGTTCCGGGATGTTCGCCGCCATAGCGGCGGCGAGCCTCCGTGAAGCTTGTTCCATAGAATGCGAAGTGTATAGTGAAGAAGGTGAAAAGATTTGCGGGTGTAATTAGCATGTGGTTTCAAGGCATTTATAGTGAATTAATTAGAGAATACTCGTGTGGAGGTCTAGCTAGCTATAGGCTAATTCGTGTCACCGCCATATTAATACACGAGCGACAATATTTTAGTTGTAACTTTTATATATAAATAATAATGAATATTTTATGAGTATTTTTAAGAAATAATGTATTATTTAGTATTTGAAAATTAATTATTGAAAATATAATATAAATTTAATATATGTTAATATAATAAAATTGATATTTGAGATATATACGTTTGAAATTAATCATAGAAGCAAACATAATATATATTTGTTGAAGAAAAAGATGAAAGATGTTAGTGGAAAAAAAAAATTGAGAAAAAAGTGGATAAAAAAGAGTAAAATTGGAAGATGAATTTTGGTATATCATGATACACCAAAAAAACAGATATATAAGGCACTGGGCCTTTATAAAATAGTATATATATATATATATATATATATATATATATAATTTTGTTACACTGAGTTATTTATTTATTTCAATTTTAGCCTTCATATTAGTATGTAATTTAAAACACAATTGAATTATGTTACATGTACAATGAGACTTATATATTGGGTTATAAAGTATATTTAAACTTATAAAATTATCCTGAATGCATTTTTGAAAGATTTTTTTTCCAAATTAAGTATGAAGATAATTTTGTAATTTCAAATACAATTTGTAATCTGATTTATAACTCTCTTTGTACATGTAGCATTTTCAAATTTAAAATATTGTAGCATTTTCAAATTTAAAATATTGTAGGTTAGTAGGGGAAAACGGTTAATTGATAGATAACATGTCAAAAACTGAATAATATGAAAGTTGCGTGACAAAAAAATGTTGTACAGTAGCACTTCAGCACACACAAATAAATATATTCTATATAAAATATAAATATAAATTTAAAAGATATTTAATTATTTAAATATCATTTCAAAAATAAAAAAAAAACTTTTGAGATGATTTAATGAGTCAATTTTATAAGAAGAAACTTTTATTTGAGTAAATAATGAAAAATATTATTAATTTTTATACGACCAACATTATTATTTTTATTGTAAATACAAATAAAATTAATTTGTTTCACGAAAGATCAAAAGATGTAGACATCTCCTTGATAATAATATTAAAAGATTTAAAACAAAAGTTCTTTTGGGAAAACAAAAATGCATTCACAAATAAAATGGTACAATAAGGGAATAATCGTAATTTCAGTAAGATCACTTGATTCATCAATAAAGGTTTTGCTTTCATAAGATAGTAATATACAATTTTTTACAATTTTAATCATTCTTTTAGTCTGCGTTTACTTAGTGAGATGAGATTACATGTGATAAATCATACTAGAACTATTAAAATGATTTTGAAGGATGTGGAATAATGGAGTGGATAAACAATAATATATTTACTTTTAGTTATTAATTTTGGGATTGAAACAATGATTGATTGACGAATTACAGTTTTACAATCCACATATATGTTAAATAATCTTATGTTTAATTCTGTATTCATATATAATTGGATTTGATTATTTTTTTAATAATGTAAATTATTATTGATTCACAATTGAGTTATTTTCACGTATCAAAATTATTGAGTATAAAATTTTTTATTATTTTAAAATAGTTAAAATTGATAAACTGACTTATAAAAGAGAGAGATAAATTGGAAAGGAAACAAAAGAATTAAAGGATGATAGATTATGATTTCTGTATATATATTTTTTTTCACAAATATTGTTCAGGATATATTATCCCTCATGTAATTAAGGACGAGATATATCTTTTTTGTGACGTGGGAACCAGGATAAGATATATCTTGAAACAAGGGTTGACGGGCCTTGAGATTTGAGGAGAATTGATTATTTGAAAGTAAACAATGGATGAAATTGGATTAACAAGTTAATCATATGATTATCAAATCAAGTAAACACACCATTAATGTATCTATGATATCAACATGACTGTATTGACATGATCTCATCATGACGTACGTGTATGCCACACATTAGTACTCCCGATTACAAATAATTAAAACTGCTAAAAATTAAAAAGTATATGGGTACGTAAACGGAAATTGACAATAAATCCAAACATATAATATTGATTTTATTTTCTGAAAATAAGAGATATTGAGAGTCAAATTCGAAAACAAATATATGGGAACAGTTCTTTTTGCAAAGGAAGGGCCACTTTCAAATGTTCTCTTGGCAATTTTAAGCGTATGAAAGAAGATCGATTACTTTTCAATCTCATAATAATAATGTGTTCAAGTTCTAATGTATTCTCTAAAATTTTAAATTATAATAGAAAACAAAATTTAAAATGTTATTGATCAATTTACTAGTTACACAAAAAGAAATTACGAATTTAATATATATCTTTCCTTACTAAACAATAGTACTGTAACCTATTTGTGAACAATGAACATGCCCCCGCGGATAGGGAGATTTTGGTCCATAATATTTAGATTTTATGGAAAAAGAAATTACATCCTTAATAAAAAGAGGCATTGTTCCATTGATTGATCATGTGTTTAGTGAAACAAGATAATAAATAAATAAATAAATTTTAATTAGTTAACCAAGTGTATCATATTTAATTAAAGGAAAAATGATTTGTTTGTCCATTGACTTGTGTATTTTTGGGTTTTGTACATTACTTTAATTTTCAGGGTTTTGTTTGCTACAGTAACTTTTAATTTTCGATTAGATCGGTCTAATTTTTTTACGCTGCAGCCTGAAAATTCAGTATTTTTCAAAGTCACGTCATTATTTTCTGATGTTATGTCAGTATTTTCCGATGCCAAATAACCAATTTGACCAAAGTAGTAGAAAATTAAATTTAGTGTACTAGAATCAAACTTTGAAAAACTAATAAACCAAAACTAACAAAATAAACAAATTAATGGATCGAAAAAACATTTTTTCTTTAATTAGTTTGGACGGAATGGGACGGGATCGATCATTTTGTGAAACATGTAGATCCAAGAATTGATGAGAGAAGATGAGAGAAAATTTTAAATTCTCATTAGAAAAACCTATAGATTTATATTTAAATTTAAACTATTTATCTATGTGAGACAAAGCAGAAGTATCAAAATTAATACTTTTTGCCAAGGCTTTTTTTTTTTGGCTCACTATGAAGTCTTTGGTTTCGATATCACTTGTGTGGGTATTTAGATAGTTTAGGCTTTTATCGAAAATCCCCCAAATCCTTGTTAAACTTAAAGAAAAAGGTATTAAAAAGAAGTACTTTGTAAATCAATTTTTATTATTTACATTCGTTAAACTTGATCTATCTTGGATCGGATGCTCTAAATAATCGATCATAGATTTTGATACTATAAGTGACCACTCTTCTTAGTATTTTGGAGTGATAACATGACACAAATATTTTTCAACGTCATATATTTTCGGTGTCATGTTAACATTAATTTTTCACTGTTTACTTGACTACACTCCAAAAAAACATATTAGAAGGAAACAGGCGACCTAAATGACAAAGAACATGAGCCAAAAACATTTTACTATGTTAGATAAAACAGTTATTTCAAGATCCAAAAATAATAATAATAAAAATAAAAAATATAGAAAAATAATTTAAAAGGTCTGCATCGATGGATCAGAAAGTCCCAATCCAACATGAAAGAAAGAAAGAAAGAATCGTGTTTCTCGGAAGTGGAAGTAAGCAGAATCCAAGTGCGATTTCGTTCACTTTTCTCAAGAAAAAGTGCAACTTTCTCTGAATCATGATTATTACAGTGGCGGCGCTCAGGTTTTGTCTCTTCAACTTTGTTGTCCAAACTCCAAATAAAAATATCTTGTTCGTCTCAACTATTTATTTTATTTTATTTTTTAGTTTTTTTTTCTAAAGATTATTATTTTGGTTTTCAATTGTCAAATATATAATCTATGTAGAAAAACAAACACACCGATATATTTGAGACAAATATAATATTATTTGGGAAATATTTATTATAATTGTAAAATATTAAGTAGGATGATATATAGAATAATTTTTACTTTTAGTGTTCTCATTTTCATGTATCGTATTTCATTTTACTTGGGGTGGTTCGGTACGGTATACCACATACCGTACCGAATACCGCATATCATATCGAAAATTTCGATATCAAAATTTTCGATACCGATACTGTACCGAAAATCATGTCGGTATACCGAAATTTCGGTATGACTTAAATTCATACCGATACCGTACCGAATACCGAAATTCGATACAGTATCGGTATGATATCGTGTATATCGATTTTTTTACACTTTTTTTTTTTAAATATCGTATACCGATTTTTTTCCGATATACCGAAATATCAAAAATTCGAAAATATTATACCGATACCGATACCGAAAATTTCGGTACGGTATGAAATTTACGATATACCAAAATTTTCGATATATTCGGTTTTTTTTCGGTACGGTAAAGACGGTACGACGGTATTTCGGTATTTTTTGTCAGCCCTACATTTTACTATATGAGTTTTTGTGATTCAAATAAATAGAATTATGTGTAATAATTCAATAATAATAATAATAATAATAATAATAATAATAATAATAATATTAATAATAATAATAATAATAATAATAATAATAATAATAATAATAATAATAATAATAACTGTGAGATGTTTTAAAAAAAAAATTTAGATCGTTTTATAGAATCACCCTGATCAGTTACAAAACGTGTATCACTCTTAGAGGAACTAAAATAAATGCTAAAAAAAAATTATTAAAAATTAAATATAAAATTATTCAATTAATTTTTAAAAACTAAAATTATTTAAAAATATAAATTGCATAATTTTTTTATATATGAAAGAAATCTTGAAGATATTACAATTTTGGTACTATAAGCTTGATCATTTCCCAGTCTTACAACTTTTGAAATTATAAATTTATAATTTTAGTCATGTTAATTGATTTTTATGATCATTTTAATTTTTTTTAACCAGAGTGCTAGCATGGCACCTTAAATTACACAACACTGTAAATTGATGAGGGTTTAGTACATGCCGCCCGCAGGGCACTACCCTGCGGGTGATGTGTAATCTCATGATTGGTCAAAATTAGTGGGTCCCACGTGGATCCCACTAATTTTGACTAATCATGAGCCGCCATATCACCCGCAGGGCACTATCCTACGGATAGCATAATTGATGAGATAACATCGGGAATTGCTGACCTAGTGTCAGACATTACAATCACTAAAATTGTAACTTGAAAACTTATAGGACTAAAAATGAAAATGGTTAAGTTATACTATCAAAATCGTATTTTTATCATAAAAATATATTTTAAATATATAGCTCAATATAATCAATCAATTAATTTAAGATGATGCAGTAGTTTAATTGTTGTCATTAGGTTTTGAAAGCCAAGAATTATTTCACATGGCTTTGTCTTCACTCTTCACCAACTAGGGCTTCGTTTGATAGATAGATATATGGCCTACTCTTACAATATTTACTCAGAAAAATAAGGGAAATTTTGTCTATTTGTCTCATTTGAAAAACCAAGTTTCCAGATATTATTATTTCTTATAAATTTGGTCCAGCAAAAGTGAAATGAGAAAAAAGTGGAAAATATTGTTTCATTAATTCTTCTTTGAATTGTATTACAAATTAAGATCCATTTCATGGGACTAGTACATGCTACCCTATGGGTAGCTCCCCCAACATGATCTTTGACGAACCAGGTCGCACAACATCTAGTCCGTTCAAATCATGGTAGCATCGACCCTTCTCATTTCATGATTGTTTTAGGTATTCATCGTTCCATACCATGAGCCAAGTGATACCATATGTCACGTTCTTATTTTGTTTTCGTTGTCCGGTTATGTATTTTGTATGTTGCGATATATGTATCTTTAACTTGTTTTTCGATTTAGATATATTAGCTATATGTCTAATATTTATGATAAGTGAGTTTGCAACTCGAGACATGCTCTTATTTGGAGTGCTGATGTGATATTATATGTGTGAGCATGCATCACATCAACGAACATCAGTTTCACTACTGAAACATGATCAAAATTGAAAAAAAAAATACCAATCAAGATGACAAACTAAGAATAAAATTTGACAAAATAAAGTAGCAAAACATTAAACGGACAAATACATAACAAAAATTACAATTTTTTTCCCTAAAAATCCTATAACGATTTCAATAACATTGACACTATCAAAATCTAAAATAAATAATAAAAAAATTATGAAAATACACAAATTCTCCAAAACTAGATATCAGGAGTCAGGACCCACAGATTAAAATTTTATGTACGTATGTTATCCACGATTAAAAATACTTGAGAACATTTTAATCCATTAATTTAAGGGAAAATTGCAAATTTAGTCCTGTATATTTGTCACTTTGCGATTTTGGTCCTTTATGTTTTCACATTTCAGTTTTAGTCCTGTATGTTTCAATTTTTGGCAATTTCGGTCCTTTTTCTTCGAAAATGCTGACGTGGCACTGTACACGTCAGCTCCACATCAGCATTGAATTTGTGCCACGTCAGCGCCACATCGGAAAAAGGACTAAAATTGCCAAAAAAACAAAAGATAGCGGACTAAAACTGCAATCTGAAAATATAAAGGACCAAAATCGCAAAGTGACAAACATACAGGACCAAAAAAGCAATTTTCCCTTAATTTAAATCGTAAATATTTTAATGTGCATGCTTTCTTAATTTCATATTTCTTACTATAAAATATTTTATATTTAATTAAAAACATCACACAAAATACTTAATCAGTACTGGATGAACTTTTAAACATGGGAATTATTGTTTTTTTTTTTTTAAGAATCGATGAATTATTAGAATTAATTATGCTAACATTAATTACGAACGCATTATTGCCTGGAAAATATGTTGGGCAATGCAAGTATGCAATTTAATAATTCAAACTCCATGCATGCATGTGCTCGAATGATTGACTCTTTGTTAAAAAGGAATAGAGTGTTTGTTTTTACATACTTTTTATTTTGGGAACAAAAATCGTATGAAATTAGTAATCTTAGATTTCTAACCAAAATAAATAATCAATATGGAATTTTAGTTAATTAACTATGACGGGTGTACGTAAAGGTAGTTTATACAAACTTTTGTCTTTTATTCCGTTAAAATAGTATGATGTCTCATATTGGTTGGATAGAATTCTTGGAAGTTTCATATATAGGATTAGATAATCCTTTTTCCTTAAGTAATTAGCTTTTGGAGTTGAGTTAAATTCAAATCCATCAAGTTTAACATGTATGAGAGCTCATACTCACTGTTATGTGTTAGACTGCTCATAGTTAAGCTACTCGTTAATGTCTCAACACTTTAAATCCTCGTTCATGAACGTGAGAGTGATGTGTTAAAATATCCTACATTTGTTAAATGGAGTTCACAGAGTTTCACATGTGGAGTTACAAGTCCACATTCTTAACAAAAATTTAGTCTTATAAGTATAATAAATGGGTATTTTGTGTGCTTATTATCCCAATTTTTGTCATATTGATTACACGATGTTTGCTATAGCAATGATATTTGCTCACATCATGAATAAGAAAATTTGAGAAAATATGATTTACTTATTGAAAACTGGAGTTTTTTTTTCTTTTATTTTGTTTGTTTGTATGTTTGTTTGTTTTGTTTGTTTTTATATACATAATTATTGTAAAAAATATCTTAATTACCTAGAAATGTGAGAATCGAGAGGGTGATTTTGAGGACAAAGGAGAGATCTGCTGTCAGACTCCATGGAAGCTTTTAACAGCTTTTAATTACCTAGTTAATATATTATTTGATTTGATGGATAGATTATAATTTATTTGATTTAATTATTGTAAAATTATTAATTAATAAATATATAAATAATATGATGAAAATAAGACGAAATTGATTGGGATAAGTTATACATAGATTAATAATACATCAAACCAAACAATGCTTTATTGTCTAAAAAGAATTCCAATTGATTATCAAGTTTATAAATGAGTTTTCTTTCCTACATAGTACTGTTCTTAAACAAAATTTCAGTCTGAAAGCATTATGTTATTTATAAAATAAAAAAAATTATCATGTAACTTTCATATTTTTTATTTTTTGTCACGTTATTCATTGATTTCTAATTTATTTTATTAATTTTTTTTCAGTCCTTTTACGACAAAGTACTAACACGAAGCAAAAAATATTTATTTCCGGCTTACTCCACTAATTTTCATGTAACTTTTATGCTTATATATTTGTGATATTGATTTTTTATGTTAAAAAAATCAGTCTTATTAGTATGCCACGTCACCTTTGTTTTTTGACAATTTAAATATTGTTTACCGTGCGTAAAGTACTAAAGGCATCCTTAGCAGTAAGAGCTCGTCCTACCATGGAAGGGAGCTCTTTCCCATTTGCCATGTCACCCCATTGGGGATGCCCTAATATAGCTTCAAGCCTTCAATGTGTCTATGGGTCACACGTACTTCAATGAAAAATAATTAAAATATAAAATAAATGACCAAATCGATAAGAAAATATAATATGTACAAAATCAATAGACGATTATGATAATATAGTGGATGTGGATCAAATCTCCATAATTTTTGGATATTCTTGATCGCGATGTTTTCTAACATCGAATAAGTCTGAAATTCATATATTTTAATCAAAATAAGCAATCCAAGCCGAATTGCATGTTATTGCAAGTATGCGTATGGAAGGGTTGCAGTTCACAACATTTAATTACCAACGCAGTCTCAATAATGTTGATATTTATGTATAAATATAAATATTATTATTATTATTATTATTATTATTATTATTATTATTATTATTATCAATTAATGAATATTAATGCAAAAATACCACAGTTAACAAGTTTCAAGTGGGATTCAGGACCAATAAATTTATCCAAAGGAGAGAGAGTGTGTGTTTGTGTGACTGTGTGTATATAGTGCATGTAAAATTACAATTTTAGTCATGTGTTAAGTGTATTCCGATGTGACATTGTACACTTAATTAAAATACCATACCAATCAGGAAAAATTATACTAATTAAAATTACTCTACAAATTAATAATAATATGATATATATATATATATATTTACATATATTTTGTTTGTCAAGTTTTGATTACGATAATTTAATTAAAAAATTAAATAAAATATAAGGGTTAGTAAGATGATTTTTTTTACGATTATAAAATATGAAATTTTATACTCTACGAAATTAAATATCCGATTTTTAGAGTTAAATGTGTAAAAAAGGACATTTTTTGAATTAATAAAAAGGCTTCACCAAAAGTTTATTCAACCTTCTTTCTTTATTAATAGAATAAATAAATGATAAATTAAGTTCAAATTTACAATATATATGATTAAAATCGCAAAAAAAAAAAAAATATACAATACCAAAACGGCAATTCTCTCCCACATATTATTTTAATACAGATGCTCTAATTTACTTAACATAAAGAATCTGTAACTACCTACAAAAATGTAGTAGCTAGCTAGGTGCCAAATGGTCAATGAATATAGCATTGAGGATGTTAGGTATATTGATGTAGCCAAATCCTATGCAATTAGATATATATTTTGATGGGGCATTATATTTATTCTTAGCATTTGCTCCCCGATAAAATACCTTTTAAAGCCATCCTTGATCAAAATTTTATTATTATAATATACCCTTTGGTTGGAAATATTGATAACCTAAGAACATTATCTCATTAATTGTGTAATTAATAACTCCTAATTATTAATGGACCATGCTCAACATAGAACATTTAATTTTCCCATACCTATGTATGTATGTATGTATGTATGTATGTATGTATGCATATTTAGGGATGACAACGGGATGGGTTCGAGGCGGGTTTGGGAAAACCCGAGATCCGCCCCGTCCCGTGAACCCGGCGGTCCAATTCGGGTTAGACCCGTTGGACTCGTCAAATTAAATATAATTTAAATTATATTAAATAAAATTTTAAATAAGTTAAAAAATTAACAAATCATTATTAAATTTATTTTTCAGATTTATATTAATAATATTTAAGATAAAAAAATGTTTTTACAAGTTAAAATATATCATTTTAATTTAAATAATAATTAATAACTAAGAAAAAATCATAATAATATATTTTCATATTAAAAATATCATAATATATTAAAATTATTTAAATCCAAAAATATTATAAACTCAAATTAGAGACAAAATATTGATTATGTAATATAAATAATATAATTATATATTGTTAATATATATACATATATAATTTATATTTATATTTAATATATATATTTTGGCGGAGCAGGTCTGGGGTGGGTCCAGCCAAACCCGGGACCCGTCCCAGACCCGCATCTTGGTCGAGTCTAAACTCACCCCGCCGGGCCGGGTTCAATACGGCCCATTGCCATCCCTATACCCGACTCATTGTCATCCCTATATAAATAATAAGTGTATGAATCATCATGGATGAAAGTCAAGAAGATACATGGTACCAAATCAACTAACAATATTCAAGTGCTTGTGTTATAAACTTGGTATCTTATAGGGGCCAAAGTTTTAAAATAAAATAAAATAAAGGGTGCAATTAAAACTACTTATTACTTAGTATCCCACGTTAACCTACATTTCCAAAGCTATGAATAAAATTAACTATCGTCTAGAACGTAACTCAGCATTTATTATCTTGTTCACTTGGTTTCAATAAACAATATATATTATTTTTTAATAGATCAAAATTTGATCTCAGTGCAGTAAATTGATATGTTTTTCTGTATACTTGGCCGGATTTTTGCAAGAAATTCTCAATCTGAACCTAATGTATCAACAACATTCCGCACCATATTAACAATATTTGGTGTCATATCAATATTTTGAGGAAAAATAAATATGAGACAAATCAATCTATTAAACTAAACCAATTCAAGAACCAAAATATTATGTAGATTTACATTGGGAAAATTATTTTTTTTGGTCCATTATCTTGTTCATTTTTTGGTTTTGATACATTAACTTTTCAAATTTTGGTTTTGGTACTCTAACTTTTAGTTTTCGGGTATTTTGATCCAACTACTGATGTGGCACCGGAAAATGCTGACGTAGCATCGGAAAATGATGACGCGACACCGAAAAATGCTGACGTGGCACCGAAAAATGCTGACATGTCTAGCTGTCACGTCAGCAATTGGACCAAAATCACTGAAAATAAAAAAATAATGTACCAAAACCAAAATTTGAAAAGTTTATGGACCAAAACTAAAAAATGAAAAACTTATTGGACAAAAAAAGCATTTGCTCTTTACTTTATATGATCAAAATTAATTTTTTCCTTAATCGAAAATAAATCAAGGTACATAGATGATTTTTGGATATATTAACTTGTTCAATTTTGGTTTCTCTTCTATTAAGTTGTCAACGTTTGGATTTGATATACTAATTTTTTAATTTTAATTTGGTTATTTTAGTCCAATTGCTGACCTGTAATATGAAGAAAAATATTAATGAAATGTCTTTTTCGTGAATTATTGTATTTTATTTATACATATATTTTATTGTGTTTAATTGTTAATAATTCATGAAAACGAAACTTGTTTGAGTAGTGTGTAGAATAATTTGGAACACCAAGTGAAACAGGGGATCTCTTCCCTACCAAACCTGCATGCATTTATATATGAAACTCATTCTAGCCCCTAAATAGGCTCGTTACGTTCTCGCTTCTGCATAGAATCGAACCTGCATGCATGATCTTCTATTATTTAAAATTATGAGAGTTTATTACAACTGAATCTCGAACTTGAGAATATATGCATCTCATAAGTTGAACATTGATAGATGATATATATATATACACATTGATAATCTTAATAATCTATCACACTCGATTAATCATACTTAAACCAAACTCAATAAAACTGGATTTCAAACTCAAGAGTAAATTTATCTTAAGATCGACTCGACTCGATCCGGATGGTCACCAGTTATATATACACAAACATGGAAGCTAGACGCTCAAAATTGCCCTAGATAATTGCTACGTACCCAAAATTGTGATATATATATATATATATATAATTAAAATCGGAAATTATTTTTAGTAATTTTGATTTGTATTGTAAATATACCACCTCACAGACATCTGCAATGGACAAGTGACAGTGGTGGCTCCCCTGACCAATTTGTCCCCTAAATAAACTAAACTTTCCATATTAATGCATATCTTTTACCACTAAAATAAAGCCTGCATGCCAAACATAGCCTCAGCTTTCCCACATAAACAAATGGTGAAACAGACGTGCGCCTCAGGTAAAAACCTAAACCCTATACTTGAAGGCGTGCGCGTGTTTGGCATCTTATTAATCAGTTTTCGTCTTTTGTCAGCACTGTAATCTCTGGATTCATGCACAATATTTATTGTGAATGCCTGTCGTTGAGTGAAATAAATGGCAAACCCTATCGAAGTTAACTTTTTTAAAATAAAAAATACACAACTCACTTCTTTTAAAATTGGCGCGTGTATATATTATCTATTCTATATTATAAAATATGTGTAGGTTAAAATAACTACTTTGGGGACACCAAAATAATTATTCCAAAATTACCCTTTTCTAACTATTATTTTACTAAAAACTTTCCACTAACTCCATTATTTGTTTTTTTTTTTTAAAAATATTTCTACATACATAAAGTGTGTGCATTTTTTACTAGTATATATAATAGGTACCACCAAGCGCGAGTCGTAGACTGGAACCCATCCCAATTTTTTTTATTATCGGTCTAATTTTTTACTTAGTTCAATTATACAATTCATCTTTCTTAATTTACCATGAAGCCCGGCTCATCTTCTTCATTCTCAAAAAATTTGTAATTTTTCGATTTTGATACTCTATGTGTTGCTATCGCGGGCTTTACGCAATCGATCGGATTAGATAGATATCCCTTCAACACAACATAGGTCATCGAAAGGATCTCGGAGACCCACCAAAGTACGAAAGCCAGGATCTTTCAGAAAACGGATTCCTATTCGAAAGAGTGCATACACATTTCCATTGTAGTGTCCGAGTAGATACTGTTACTTTCTCTCGAACCATAGTAATATTTTTTTTTGATTAAATTTGAATCATTTATTTCTCTTGTTTCTTTTAAAATTTATTGACTTCCTGAAAATTTTTATCTTTGCAAATTCCACACTACAAAAAAATGTCTTATAGAAGCGGTTTTTTTTATTGCTCCTTCTAAAAACAAATTTTTTTGTAGTGCTAAGTCTGTTCATTGAAAGTATTGACGTGGAACTATACATACATTAGTGTCACATCAGCATTCATTGTTTATATGTCAAAGAAAAGTCGAAAAAAGAATGAAAGTTGCCCAAAAAAAACATAGGTGGCTGACTAAAATTTAAATTTGACAACAGAGAGGATCAAAATTACAAAGAGACAAACTTATATGACAAGAAAATACAATTTTTTTTATTTTTCATGAGTCGTACGTATGATGTAATGACTTATATATATATATATATATTTTGAATTTTTGTAATAATATATAATTTATTATATTAAATTCAAGCATACACCAACTCTAATTATTATCCATCTCTGGGTCTACAGATTCACCTTCCATCACCTCACGATCGAAGTACTCACGTGACGTCGAATATAATGCTGACGCGACGTTAGATATCACTGACATAAATATTTTACGACATGGGCGGCTCCATGTAGAGGCAAGGGGTGGCAGTTGCCCTCCCTTAAATTTTTTTGTGAACATACCCTTAGTTTTTTAAAAATGGTAAACAAAAATTATTATTAATAAAATATTAAAATATTATTCAAAACTCTATATCATTAACCAACAACTCATGTTTGAAGACGAATTCATCATTAATCTAATTCATCTTTGCTGTTATTCCAAACATCAAAAAAAAGTTTTCATCAATCAATCGAACAGAAGATGAATATTTGAATGATAGTGTAATTACTTATATTGAAAATATTATATTTTGTATCATGGAGGATATAGTTAGTACAAATTATCTTTGAAAAAATTCAAGTTGTAAGAGACATTGTTAGTTAGATCTGATCAAATTAAAAATATTACTTATATTTCTTTATTATATTTTATTTTTTGTTATCGATTATTATATATATACATGTATATATATACATATGCGTGTTCTCCTTTAGATTTTTGCCCTCCTTCGATAAAATTCATAGATCCGTCCCTGTTTTACGACATATATATTAGGAATATTTTGACAATAAAATGACAAAAAAATAAATGTAACTTATTGGGACTAACATTACATTTTGACAACTTGCATGTCTAAAGCCAAACAGGGAAATTTTCAAGGCTATTTTGCAATTTGGTCCGAGAATTTATATATATATATTTTTAACATATATCATTTTTTGCGCAAGGAAAATTAAGTTCGTGTGAGCCTCTCATATTTTACAGGAGCTCATTTTTTATCTTGAAAATACAAAGCTAAGCTATTGTTTTTTACATAATATATCGTGGAATTAACCCTGGACATCAAGCATCGAATATCAAATATTAAAATGTAATCAGAACTTCAGTGTGAAAGGTATGTTTAATTTTAATTCAATTTTAACTGTCTCAAGCCAAATAATGGCAAAATTAAATAATGCATAAAAATTATAAAAGACTAAATAGATATATTTTATGTTGGAGAAATATGAATGTGGCCATAATTGATCTTTTGCAAAGAAATTCAAAATTTTAGAGTGAAATTTTAATATTATATTTACTAAAATAATATATTATTAATATTGAAACTGAAATTAACATGACTTCCTCTTTTGCTAGCTTTTATTTAAATTGTTGAGTTTTGTCTATTCCTTATGCTTTAGAGACGTTAAAGTTAACTTCTTAAAGAAATCAATTTTCCCATTCATTAGTTTCTGTCACTCAATCGACAAATATATATATTTCTTACTACAATTTTTCGTAGAACGAATTATTTGATAAAATTTAATAATTTATTATGCAAAAGTTGTTTCATTATCATCATTCACAAAATCCATGTGAAACGTTAACTTGGTGAGAAATATCTATACTCGACTTATGAAAAATTATTAGTTTTTATGATAAAATATTAATTTTTACTTTATATATATACTGAATCGGCTATTTTTATATATAAATATCGTGAGACCGTCTTTACAGGAAAACCTATCCATTATAAAATATCCAGAAGTAAAGGTATTAATCAAAAATAAAAATAAAATAAAATACAAACCCAAATCAAAATAGTCTTATGTTGTTTGGTTTATTTCTTATACCCGACAGGCATATTGATGGCCCAAGTTATATAATCTAAATGGGCTGTGAAACAAAGCTATACTAGCCCCTTCTTTGGGATAAATTTGATCGTGTGAATCATTAGATTTAAAAAAAAAATGTATAGATTTTTTTATGACGTGAAAATCTAGAGTCGGTATTCTTTGGTGTATACTGAGTAAACCCCTAAACTAATATAATAAAATACAACCTATGCTAACTTGGTAAACCGCACTGAGCAAGTTCCAGACTAACACAATAGAATGCAATATACGTTAGCTCGGTAAACCGCATTGAGCAAATCATTTGCGATGGGATCGCCCGAAAAAGTGTTTTTCGGTTACAAAAGGATTGAAATAAAAGAAAATAAAAGTTAAAGGATAAAAAATAAAAATAATATACAAGTTACAAGACTAAAATTGAAAATTTACTGTAACATGACCAAAAATGAACAAAATTTTCAAGTTACAAAACCAAAACTAATTACCATAATAGGACCAAAAGTGAAAAAGTGTAAATAACATGACAAAAAATGTAGGTCTCCCCAATTTTTTGATCTTGTATATTTACGTCTTTTGCAATATTCTCTTATATCTATCAAATTTTAGTTATATTCCGCTATCTCTATTTTTTTGTAATATGATTTTTTTTTTCAAATGGTTCGGGTGTAAGTAGGGGCGGGGTGGGCATTCGAGTATCGGGTACTCAAACCGACCTACATGATCAGTTATTTTTAAATAATGTCATATTAGGGTTTGTATCCGAACCCAATTTTTTTTTTTTGGTTTGGATACCCAACATACATTAAGAGTTGTATGTTTTTTAAGTTTCAGATTTTTGTATTCAAAAAAGATATGATCATTTTTATTGAAGTATTTTCGTATTTTAGAGAGAAAGTTAAAAAAATAAAAAGAAGAAATTTTGAAATTTGAAAAGCAAAAATGATCATATATTTTTGGGATTTATTTAACTAAATAACCTCCGTTTGACCATGATTTGGAAATATAACATTCTCAATTTTTTTTCTTTATTTTGTTTTTGCATTTCCTTTGTATTTGAAGGTCATTTTGCAAATTTTTTTTGAAAGAAGGTCATAAATCAAAAAATTTGATTGACCAAGGTCATTTTTCAAACTCTCCCAACAATAACTAAAATTGCGGGCACACAAATATACACAAAAAGCACAAAAATTGTTGAAATTTGAAACATCTTAGGGAAAAAAAACCTAATTTGATAACTAGATCAAAATGACAAACAAATAAATATACACAATCAAAATTGTAATTTTTTTATTTAAATATGAAAGTTTTTGTTATCAGGATGTACTCCGAATTCTGAAAAAACTTGTACGGCAACAGCAACAAAAGCAGCAACAATGATAAACAAGTCGAGGCGAGAGAATCTCTCTATCCGCAAGACAAAATTGCCCGTTAACAATGCTTAAACGTTGGCGACAATCGTCTCTAAGATACAACGACTTTACAATCGAGATATAGTAGCACACCAAATATCTCGATTTTCGTCGAACGAAAATATACGTCAACTTGACTTTTGTGAGAGAGAGGGAATAATTTGCAAAGAAATCTGCTATATCACGTTATCAGATGTTCCAGATTACCTTCTCTGCGTTATAACAGTCATATATATACTATGACTCCAAAGAACACGTTTTATGGCGTAAGGATGCAACCCATGACAGAAAAAGCCCAGAAAGAGACGCAACTTTTCGAACTGTAGAAGCCGCGCTCGAGCGGTAATATTTAACCGCTCGGGCGGCCACCTTTTCTGAAGCCTACTGCCTTGGCAGGCGAGGGCTGTGCTCGGTCGGTAGTTTCTTACCGCTCGGGCGACCAACAAATCTCAAGCCTACTGTCTCGCAAGGTGAGGGCTGCGCTCGATCGGTAGTTTCTTACCGCTCGGGCGCACTAACAAAAATAATAAATATTATTTTGTAACCAAATTTTATCCAAAAAAGAATAATAGGATCATAAGACCTCGCCTCGTCGAGCCGAGATGGTCGCGCACGTGTGTTTGTTGCATCGATTAGGATCTTGCCCCTTTACAAAATATCGGTACCCTAAGGGTCCAATCCCGTAATCCAAAGTTGGATTATATAAGGTGAACAATACATTGAAGTTGTTCCAATGTGGGACAAACCAAAACAAGTTTTTCCTCCAATTTATTCACTAAATTTCAAATTTGTTTCAACACTTGGGACAAGCTTTTGGGACAAGCATTTCAAGCTCATTTCAAGCCATTTATTTCAACAATTCATTCAATATTTTTTCAGCAATCCCCCACATGAATGAATTTCACGTATATTAGCATTCTCACTAGAAAGTCTTTTTGAGTTATTGTTACATCAGGATAGGTAGTTTGTGGCTTTGAACCTACCTTAGTAAAATACTATCGGATTTACTAGTTGTATAGTGACGCGATATCTTGAACTAGTCAACCATTTATATAAATCTAGTCAGTAGTATTTACATAACAATACTCTAACGTATTTTGTTCTCATGTTGTATCCATTTTGGCCCTGGACCATATCTTAGATTCATAAGCGTTTCAATCAAAGCGGCCAATACTTTGCACTATATAGGTGATTTCCTTCAAGAGTATCATGCGTTACTCTACCTCATAGGTATAAGAATCATTAAAAGAAAACTTAACCTCACCACATGTTGCAGGTACATTTTACTTGGATGTTCTAGGAATGAGTGAGTAAATATTCCAAGTACTCAACTAATATTTATAACTTAGTTGTCCCATTGAGCCAAGGTTTTGGGATCTCCAATTCTCAAGGTTGGGTTACCGCTATAAATATTTTAATTTGTGGATTTTAAACCCATTCCTCCAAGTAGTTTGTACATTTGATCTCTATTTATACTTTTTGTAAGCGGATCCACAAGGTTTTCCTTTGACTTCACATAGTCAACCGAAATAACTCATTCGAGATAAATTGTCTAATGGTATTGTGTCTTCGACGAATATGTCGAGATTTACCATTGTACATACTACTTTGTGCTCTTCCTATTGCTGACTGACTGTCACAATGAATAGTAATGGAAGACACCGATTTATTCCAACATGGAATATCTTCTAGAAAGTTTTGAAGTCACTCGTCTTCTTCACCAGCTTTATCTAAAGCAATGAACTCGGACTCCATAGTCGACCGAGCTATACAAGTTTGTTTAGAGGATCTCCATGACACCGCTCCTCCACCGATGGTGAACACATATCCACTCGTAGACTGGGAGTCTTTCGTGTCAGAAATCCAATTTGCATCACAATATCCTTCTAGGACCGCATGATATTTTGTATACACTATTCCATAACTTGAAATGTATTTCAAATATCCAAGCACTCTCATTAATGCTTTCCAATGATCCTCACTTGGATTAATTATGAACCGACGACGTTTGTTTACTGTATATGCAAGATCAGGGCGTGTACAGTTAGTTAAGTACATCAAACTTCCTATCACCCTTGAATATTCCACTTGTGAAACAGGTTCTCCTCTAATTTTGGCTAAATGTGTACCCAATTCCATAGGTGTTCTAGCCGTAGGACGATTTGTGGCATTAAATCGTTCAAGAACCTTTTCTACATAATGAGTTTGGGATAACATAATTCCAGCAGGAATTCTAGAAACTTTAATCCCTAGAATAATATCACACAATCCCAAATCCTTCATGTCAAAATGTTGTCTCAACATTTTCTTGATTTTTACAATCAATTCATGGTTGCTTCCCATGATTAATTAACATGTCATTTACATAAAGACAAACAATTACATATGCATTTGTAGTACCTTTAATACAGACACATTTGTCACATTCATTTATTGTAAAACCATTTGACAACATAGCAGTGTCAAACATTTGATATCACTGTTTAGGTGCTTGTTTAAGTCCATACAATGACTTGACAAGTTTATACACCTTTTGTTCTTTTTCGGGTACAATAAACCCTTCTGGTTGCTTTATATATATTTTTTCTTACAACTCTCCATTCAAAAATGCTGTTTTAACATCCATTTGGTGTATCTCAAGATCATGCAATGCTGCAATAGCTATGAGAACACAAATGAATGTTATTCTATTTAAAAATTTTTACAGGTCATGTGCCTTTAAATATCTTGTAGAAAATATGAAAAGTTGCTATTTTTTGTGATTTTGGTCATTTATTTTATTTGCTACCAAAAAAACCTCTATTTTTAGGATACAAAGCTCTTTTTTCGTTAAATTTCTTCTTTCAGGTGAGTAAGATTACTCAAAGTGGTCAATTGTCGTGTCGTTTTTATTGAATTTGATTTTTCTTTTATATATGTTTGTATGTTGCGATTGGTGTTTTTATTTGATTTTTAATTATTTGATTTTTGGACCTTGGTCTTCGGGATTTTAATTTCTTGCATATTTTAGTATTTAAATTATAATTTGTATTTATGTTTATTTAGTTTCAATACAATTGTTTATGTCATTATTTTTAGCAAGAATTTGAAATTTTGATTATTATATGAAATTATTGTATTCATTCTTTCTTGAGAAATTTGACAGTAAATAAAATCAATTAATATTTTATTACAATCTAAAATACTTTTATATTGTGTTTATATTAAATCTCATATCAAAAATCAATCTTTGTTATTATTTAAATTATTTTTTGTATTTGTTCTCTTAGATTTTTATTGTGAACTAGTAAAAGTCACGTGACATGCACGTGGGAACACCTTTTATTGTCGATAAATATTGTTAAATAAATGAGTTGAGAAGAGAAGAGAAGAGAAGAGAAGAGAAGAGAAGAGATTAAAGTGCAGTTAATTAATGATTTTTATGGTATTTTAGTTAATAGTAAAATTCAATGTAATATAATATGTAAAACATGTATTATATATAAAATGAGTGCGAACAATATTTATTCAACCATTGTCATATTTTTATTGAATTAATGTTGTTGTTCTTTAGATAAAATATATTTTATTAATAAATGATAATAATATATACTCTTTCAAAAAAAATTATTACATGTCTTAGTGATGAATCAATATAATTTTCAATATTGCAACTAATAAAAATATTGTAACATTTTCGACCAATGTAACCATTGAAGTTTTAATTTTTTTTTTTATCATTTACAATCATCATCATTATATATATACATTAACAGTTTAGAATAAGACACTATCAATAACTCATGTAAGCTTATAAATATAGTGTTTAATATAGTTTTTCCTTGACACAATATATATTGATATTGAAACTTATACAATTATTACAGCTCGGATTTTCTATTGTTTTGTTGATTAATCTTGAGCAATTATGACATGCTTCGTAATTCGTCTTATTTTCTATCTCACATATATATGCCTTGAAACATATATGATTTATTCTATATTTGTTAATAAGTAAGATAAATTAATAAAATTAAAGTAAATATTGATTTTATAATTTTCTATCTTATGTGTTAATTATTTATTTTGTGACTATTGATTTATGAAAACAAATTGTAATATAGATAATGCGTTCTAAAATTTAATTTAAATTATCGCGTCAAATATTTTTTTCTTTTATATTTTGGAATTTTCTCTCTTTCACGATTTTTTTCATTTTCCATCCGTTTTTTATTCTCTATGAAAGAATCAGTATTCTCATCATCTTTAATAACAATTCTTATGATGATATCTCCATGCATCAATCGTTTGTATTTTTTTATTGTTATTATTATTATGTTATTGTTTTGTTGGACGGTTTTTTTTTTATTTTAAAAATATATACTTGCAAGAATAACAATAATTTCATCATTTTCAACTGCATTCTGATTATTTTACCGTTTGCTATTGAAGTGTTGTCGTCCTATATATAAAGCAGATTTTATTAATAATTGCTAATTATTATATAGTATTTGTAAGAAGAAAAATTATTTATATACCTTGATGATGGATCGCATCGATATAATATACAACACTGCAACCAATAAAACCATTTACAATTCGAACAATGTAATTGTTGCAGTTTCAGTAGCATTATTTATGATCATCGTTTTTCTTTATATACATTAACAGTTAGATAAGACAATTCAATAACTCGTGTAAACTTATAAATATAATGTTTAAATGTAGTTTTACCTTGACACAATATTAATATCGAATATCATCCAATTATTACAGCTCAAGTTTTCCATTGTTTTGCTGATTGATCTTGAGCAATTACTACATGCTTCGTGTCATGAATTGACTTATTTTTTATCGTATGTATGTATGCCTTGAAGCAATATAATTTATTATATATTTGTTAGTAAGTAATATACGTTAAATCAAATTAAATCCAGATTTTGTAATTTTCTATATCATGTTCTATAAATATATTTATAAAATATTTGCTCGAATGATAAAATATTCAAATTTTTTCTCGTAAAATGATAAAAATAAATTGTAATAATTAATAATATTATACCTTTCGTAGATTATTTATCTGATTGAGCATTTTGATCAAGGTGTGTTGAAAATTTAGTTTTGGTGTTTAAAAAATTACAAAGCCTAAAAGAAGGCTAAACTAATCAAGAAACTCCAAATCGCTAAAACTGATATATGGAGCTAAACTACTTTACGCTCAATCACTGCGCTCAACTAGTCAAAGACGCTAAACTGATCATCAGTTTACACTCGCTAAACCGACTTCATCAGTTTACCCCTCACCAGTCTACTACCGTGCCTTTTATGGATAAGTTCTTCCGTACCCTGACATACTATGCAGAAGGTAGTGCCGCGATGCAAAGGGCAATGTCGGCTCCAAAAATTGTTGTTGATAGTGAAAAATCCAACGGGAATAATTCAAAACTCTATCTGAAGATTCAATTTGAATTTTATGACCGTTAACAATCCAAGGGTATAAATAGAGATCTTGATCGAACAAAGGATTGCTCTCACGATCTGCGATTTTTGCCATTTTTACGAGAATATTCAAAGTTCTATACGCTCAAGATATGATCGAGGAATTCAAAGCACAAACGCTGAAGTATTATTCTGATCATTGAAGGATCATTTTTGTGCTAAGGATTTCAAGTTGTATTCATCTGTATTCTATCATCAGTCTAGGACTGAAACTAAAGTGTTGTACTAGGAGTTCTTGTTTAGGCAGTGTTAAGTCTTAAACTGGATCGGGGTTTTGCAAAGTGCTTGTAAAATTCAAAGTCTTCTAGTGATATCCTTCCGAGGCGAAAGAAGGGATGACGTAGGAGTATTTGAAATCTCCGAGCATCCATAAACATTTGCTTGCGTTATTTCAGTTTACCCTACATCTTTGCATAACCTAAACTGATAACCTTTTAGTGTTCAAATATGTAATTTGACATATTTTCTCACATACTTTTGTTTGTCAAATTACGTCAGACATTAAGATAAGTCTAGAACTCAGTCCCTAAACCGATCGAGTTTAATTATTTTTATACTAAACTGCTTGAAAGTCTATTCACCCCCCTCTATACTTTCAACCGATCATATCAAGGTAATTTTTTTTCAATATCTTTAATTGATGTAAGACGTGTCATCCATAATTCTTCTAGACTTTTTTCGTAGTTATTACCTAGTTAGCTTGTAGTCGTCGATTGATTATAAACTTAAATAATTAAAAAAAAATATCAATCTTATAGTTTTGTTAAAAACAAGTGAAGATATTCATACCATATATTTGTTGTTTCTTTTTCTATGTATGACGGGTTTGTGAACATCGTCGTTGTTTTGAGCTGAACCTTTTCTACTATTAGTCATAAGAAGAAGTAGTGAGTAATGTTAATAACTAATTTTTGTAAAAAAATATTTCAAATTTAAAAACTTTACCTTCAAAACATGTATTTTTAAATTACAGAAAGTTATAACCGTTTATCTATCTCCAACTCTTGTAAAAATATTTATTCGTTAATTTTAGTATCATCTCATAAAATAATTGTTATAGTTTGTAGCTTTTATGAGGAGAAAAAATAGTTAACTTTTTTTAATTTCAATTTTTACATTTATGATGTGTGCGTGTTGGTTTGTTCTTTATATTTTGGATTAAAATTTGACTCAACTTGAATTGATACAACACCGATGTGTAATTTAATTAATATATATATTTTTAATAACATTTACAAATCTGATATTTTTATATATTTATGAACATGTGATATAATATTTAGCTCAATAGGTCCTTATACAAATTAAAACACATAAGATTTTTTGTCGAAAAACTCTGTTCAATCCATCTACAAACAAATAAAAATAAAACTATTTTGGTGTTTTAGTCTTTTAGGAAACTGGATGAGTATTTAATTAAGATTCTTGTGGAAAAAAATTTTATGGAAAAAATCTGTTCACTTTATCTACAAAAAAATAAAACCAAAGTATTTTGTTATTTCAATCTTTTTGGAAACTCGATCCTTATCTAATATGCACACACTTTGTCAATTTTGACCTTATCATAATAATTGATTTTACAAAAACATCCTCACAGAATTTATAGTGTGTACAAACCAAAGACAAAGTTGAAAATACATAATTAAAAAATTTTGAATTTGGTTCACACTTTTATAATTGGTATAGATCATGACGAAAAAAAGAAAATTTGAATCTAGAAGTTCAAAGAGAAAAAGAAATAATTGCAATAACTAAATTTATTAAATTATAAATTGGTGATCATTACGTTCATTTTATTACCAGTTAATTCGTATGCAATATTTTTATATTTAATAAAAAATTTATATAGAACATAAATTAGCCTAGGGCCTCCAAGTTTTTGGAGACGATCCTGCTTCTAGGATGCACTTATCAGCTTTTTTTTACAATATTTTGAAATTTTGTGAAAAAAAAGCTGAGAAGTGGTTCCTAGAAAATCTCCCAAAAATTAATGATTTTTCGAAAATAATTTTAATAAAAATTTAAATGTTAAAATCACTTTAATCACTTATTTAAGATTCTTATAAAAGATGATAGACGAGAAGTGATGGTGACCATACAGATGAAGGAGCTTTGCACATACGACATTGCGCAGACATTGAAATGTCTGTTTTAATAGTATTTATAGGAAAATTTTATCTAATCGAGATAAGGATAGGATTAGGGTCATATTTTCATATCAGATTGCAACTTTTTGCTCTTTTCTCATCCAGAATGATAGCCGTGATGACTGAAAATGATGAACTTCAGTTCTTCTGTGAAAAAAAGATTAATTTTTTTTTTAAAAAAATAATGTAAGTTATTAATTTAAAATAGTGAATTGACCGATAAATTGATAATAAATTCAAAAAAAAATTTAAAAAAATATAAGTTTTCATTAAAAAAAAATGTTGTCAAAAAATCTGTACTCGACGTGCATTACCAAAAATGTTGTTTTTCCTAATATATTCAAAATATATTTTCGCACTAAAATATATCTCATCATTTGTCTAAGAATCCGCCAGCAAATTCAAACATTTCTACTATTCTCAAACAGGTATTTAAAAAACCTACGATTTTTTATTCTAAAATCAACCTTAAATTATTAGCATGATCGAAAAATGCTCATTCAATCTGAACAATGCGATTGTACAAACTTATATAATAATAATATTATTATTATTATTATTATTATTATTATTATTATTATTATTATTTTAAGATATAAATTTACACTTGTAATTGATGCATGCAGATAACCTATCTCAAGAAAAATAAATATGTTATATGTCTCATAAAAAAATTTACTCAATAATTTAGTAATAAAATATCAGTAATTTATGGTTTCAAAAATCATATGATGCATAATATTTATTGGCATGTGCGATAAATTCGTAATGGACACTTACCAGAATTGATAACGTAAGTAGCCAATTTTTTAAAGGTATTTGGGATTATAATTATTAAAATATCGTGATGAGACAGAACAGATTGAAATTGGGTTAGATGCACATTCAGATATGAGATAACCTCAACTTATCCTCGTTATAATAAATATTAATAAATAATTAAAGAGATAACAATTAATGTCACCTCGTTTTCCTTAACAAATTAAATCGCTCTTCTTTATAGCAATAATTTTTCGCATCTAACATTTTTTCCTTCTGTTTTGGTGGAATTTTTTTTTAAAAAAAATCAATGTTGAATAAATATTTTGAGCTCGTTTACACAAAAAAAATAATGTATGAAATAGGATGTTTTAATTAAGAAAAAAATCATATAAAATCATCTCATAAATCAATTTTTTACGATATTTCTCCAACACGATTCAACTCATAAAAAATATTAATTTTATATCAAAAATATTATTTTCACTATTTTATATCATATCAATATGTCTCACGGTTCGAGACTATCTTACAATAAATCTACTTTTTAATTAAAGTTTTATTTCAATTTTTGGCTAGTCAAGTTGGCATTTTTTTGTTAAAGAAAATATTTTAGTCAATACTAATATTTAAAAGTTTAATTTATCAATTTGATGAAGGACACTAATTGGTGGGCTGCAGGCTGGCTGATGATACGATCCGTTTTGAACAGTTCGCACTCTAAGGTAGGCTAATTGCCAAAGAGTAGGCGTCAGTGTCGTGAGACCGGTAATTTTATATATATTTAAAATTATAAGTAATATTTTTTTTGGGAAATGATCAATAAATTCCTAATAGATAATTGAGGTTTGCTCTCAGTCCCCATGTAAAAATTGTTGTGTTGTAACTACTTGACAAAACACTGGCATGTGTTTAAACTCCTCATTTAAGGTAAATTACGAAATTGCCATAAAAAATATGAAAAGATCCATCTGAACAATAAATAATATTTTAATAACAATTCTTCCACCTCCCAATATGCTATCTCCCCAACCTCATTCTACTAGATCCATAATAGCAACTAGCAATGATTTGTACATTTAAGTCGAATTCAGGTGCCAAAAAATGAGGCGAGAAGAGTTCAAAGTGAAGAACGGTCGGATTTTGAAAGTGAAGAACCGTCATCGAAACAACTTAAAGGTATGATTATTATTACAATTATTTTTTTTGAAAAATTAAGAAACTTTTTAGATGCAATTTCATCTTGATGATTTTTTTTAAATCTTTTTCAATTGAGTGATTCTTTGGTGATTTTTTCTTTTTTTTAATCTTTTTCAATTGAGTGATTTTTTGAGGTTTATGTTTATTGTGCAGTGAAATTTCATACATCGTTTGAATTATACATATTTGACGGGAAATATTTAGGTTTTATGTATCTATGTGGGTTTATGGTTCATCACAACCAATTATAGATTGATTATCTGAAATTAGTTATTGTTCTTTATTATAACGATTTCATTGCCAATTTTTATAGTTTAGTACTGTTTATAAAGATTATATAGATAGTCTTTATAGTATTTTAATCTGCTACTTAGAAATGTGATTTTGTGATATTTTTTATTGCAGAATGAGTTATGAATAAAGTCATGATCTTTATTTTGATCTTATTGTACTGAATGCATGTTATGTTTTTACTGATTATGTAGAAAATAAAATCTCGAAGTGGTTATTACAACCTTACACTTTTTGTTGTTATGAATACAATAACATGTAGTTTAATTGTTTTTATCCTTTGCAATTGAGCTATTATTTAGAGATTTGCCATGGTTTTAGTGATTATATTAAATTTTCATGTCATCATGTGAATTGTACATATTATTGGTCAATCTCTAGTTTCTCGGTCTGTGAGGGGAAATGAAGCTCATTTATTGAAATTTTGGGATAGAGTAGATGAAATTCCTTGTTCTCAATTATTTCGATTTTATTCCGAATCATAATGATTTTAATTCTATATTATGACTTAAATATTGATAATTTTATCATTAAAATAAAAATGAACTGCTTGAATTTGTGATGGGCATGTTTGTGTTGCATATTTTAATATCATTGTGTTGTTGTTTTGCATGCATTTATGTGTTTTAATTAAGCATTGTGTTCATATTTCATGTATCGCATCTACATTACATCTCCCGTGTTTATTGTATAGGACGTAGCATTTTTTCGAGGAAAAGATGGAAAAGCTTTTGCGCGAGAATGAATTACGGAGCAGCAATGATCCAAAAATCATATTTAATTTTATAGAAGTCTAAATCCGATCTCCACCGTCCAGAATAAATTTCAAGATGTTTCAAAGCAGCTGTCCAAATTTTAGCTCAATCCGATGGCTAGATCTCCGAATATGAATTTTACAAAATCGCTGCTCGCTGAGAGAAAAGTTGCTCGCTCGATCCGCAACATCTTGCGGATCGAGCCAGCCCAAAAAATATGAAAACAGTAGGTTCGGAATTTTTGCTCGCTCAATCCGCAACATCTTGCGAAACGAGCGAGACGTGCTGTTCGGGAAAAATTCTGTAATTTAGGAATTTTTATTATTAAGGACTCTAGCCTTAATTAAAAGATATATCTCAAATTTTAGAGTGAAAAGGATGATTCTGAAGAACTCTTGACGGCTTGGAACGCGAAGAACAATCTGACGGCTAGGTTTTATCTTTCTTGTTCTTAGATTTTAATTCTTCTTGTTTTTAGTACTTGGTTGAGGAAGACAAAACTTTTGATTTAGTTTATTCATGAGATTTTGATTTTCAATGTTTGATTTTTATCAAGTATCAAGAATTATTCTGAATTGATTGATATGCTTGTGTATAAAATTTTTAGATTGGCCATCTTAGGATTTCATTATACAAACAAAAGCTAAATTAGAATTCAAATCCGTAATTGTTTGAAACCTATAATTTGCGAAGCATCTGCGTGTAATATTTTCTGCTGTTGAATTTATTATTTCGTAGGGATAATAATTGACTAGGCTAAATACAACCGCTGGTGTTTGTGTTGTCTAGTTTCGTCAGTTTTACTAGTTTGAATGCTACCGTGGATTTAAATCTGATCGCTGGTATTGGGTTAGTTTATGGGGTAAGGGTTAACTTAGACTGCTGTTGTCTAGTTAACTAAAATTAAGGTGAGACTGGAATTAAATTTCCAATGACGAATATTTGATGAGATTAATTATTATTTTAGTGAATCGATGATTGAATGAATGAATATCAAGGGTGTAGTCGACCGATACCAAGTCTTATTTCGTATTGATTTCCTCAGTTAATTTTTAATCTTGCATGATAGTGATAATTTAATTATTTAATTGCTAAAATTTTTAGTAGTTAATCTCAACCCAAAACCTCCTTTTATTTTAAAGAACACTTTTAAATTTACCTTTCCTCGTGGGAACGATCCCTACTCACACTACTTCATTATTTGTTTATCTGATTGAGTCGGGTGATTTGGGCGTGATACAACTAAGCGCTACCAAATTTTGGCGCCGTTGCCGGGGAAAGGCGTTTAATTTATTTGTGTTTTTTATTATTTATTATTATTCCTCCTAGTGCTACTCTGGTTTGTTCGTGCGTGCAGGTGAATCTTCGGAAGAAGAAGAATTTCCATACGACCCAGAGATAGAAAGAATTTTGCTTAGGCGAAGGAGGATTCTTGCGGTGTAATACTTTGAGATGTCAAATCAACAAGTATTCCCAAGTTTTATCCAACAACATGGAGAGTCATTCTACGCAGCATGGGAGAGATTCAAGGATTTGGCAACCATCTTCCGGTATCATGATTTTTCTAACTATTCTCTCCTAACATATTTTCTTGGTGGTTTGGATGCAGTGACAAGAAGATGGGTAATTGATGGAGCTTTCACAGCCTGTGTTTCAATATTTTGCCGAGATGATGATACCATGAAACACCTGTTAGATGATATGGCAGAGTTTGACTATTACTGGTATTCACAATCTCAATACCCAGATTTTACAGACCAACCATTCGAGCTTCAAAAGGAGGAGGGAAGTTGTTCGCAGTTGATCTTACATACTGTGGAAACTATAGAAGATCTGAAAAATTCTAGATGCGAACTTGCGGAGCACATGGAGAATATCAAGAGATCACTCATCCATGAATATCGAGAACAAGAGGTGAAGCTAGATACTCAAGCAGTGACCAACCCAATTTGGCTCGATGATGATGATTCAGAGAACCAGGACTGGGAGTGCGAATCAATTCCTGCTGAAGATTTAGAGGTGCTTGAGTCTTCTCTTATTATTGAACCTCAGCCGGAAGATGTACTGGAAGAAACAGCATATGATGGAGTACCAGTTTCGAAATATTTTGGTTTACAAGTGCCTACAGAGATATTCTCTTCCCATGTTTTCCAGCTTCAGAGTGTTGTTGAGGTGACGAGCTTAATCTGTTTACATCTAGCCAAGCTTGAGGGCATATGGAACCAAGACCCATTTGTGGTGTCATATGACACTTACTTTGGGCGTCAGCCGCTCTTTGAGCAGTGCTTTTGAGAGTCAAGTTGATGACTGAAAATCAAGCGCTGGCTGGGAGGCAACCCAGTGTATTTTCCCTTTATTTCATCTTTGTTTTTTTGTTTTGTTTTGTTTTATTTACCTTGTTTTTCAGAACCTAGCCACCCCATCTGCTGTCCAAAGTTTCAATAGGAATCTTCCGTTATTCAGCCAGATATCGCAGAGGAAAACGTCGACACTTAAACCAGGGGAGTATTGTTTTTCTTTTTCGCTTGCATTTTCATCTTGTGTTTGCATTTTTGTTGTTAGTGCTAGATAATCGAGGGCAATGCTTTGGTTAAGTGTGGGGGGAGTTTCATTCGTTGTTTGTCATTTTGTCTGCATTTGTTTTGTTGCATACTTGCATATAGTTCATTTCGTATCATTTGTTAATTTGTTAGTTTTTGTCTTGTTACATAAGTAGGATGGAAATTGATAGCCTATGAAGAGATTGTGAGAAAATAGTTTTTTGTGAAAAATTGCTCTTGATTGGATATGAGAAACTTGAGGTTGAGTAGTGAATATTCTTAAGAACACATGTTTGACCAGTGAACTGTAGCGAGGTATTAGACGAGTTGGTGTCTGTTGAACCATTGCACGGCAATAGGTGTCTGTGAAACTTGATAGTTTCTTGAACCTTGATGATTTTTTGATGTGACACCTACGATCTTGGGCGTACCTAGAAAAAAAAATTTTTTTTTTACAATTCCATCCGGGCTTTGACAGGATTGAAATCCTAAAAGAGAAAGATCAAGGCTAAGTATGCGGAGTAAATGGGGTTGATGCTCCATCCGGGCTATAGACGAGGGGATTAGAAAGAAAAAATAGAATGATTTTTCATATCCTAGCCAGTTATAGCTAAGTCAGCGGGTAATTATTGGGGCTATTGCAATACCGGGTGCAAATCCGGAGGTACGTAATTTTATCTCAAGAGAATTGTGTTGTGTTAAAGGGTTGTTGAGAGGAGGGATTCTTGAGGGTGAAACGTACACTGAAGTGTCTTAGGTCGGCGAACAGTCTTAAAACTTTGTCTTTTGAAGTTGCACTAGCTGGAATAACATGGCACACATACACGTTTGCGCTTAACTGAAGGTGGATTGTAGAAAATCAAGAGTGTTCGTAGTTTTGAATTTTGGATTTTTCTGAGGCTACGATGTCAAGATCCATACTTACTTATGTTGTTTTGTTTTGTTTGCATATTGTTTTGCATAACTTGCTCGAGGGCGAGCAAGGAGTAAGTGTGGGGGTATTTGATGGGCATGTTTGTGTTGCATATTTTAATATCATTGTGTTGTTGTTTTGCATGCATTTATGTGTTTTAATTAAGCATTGTGTTCATATTTCATGTATCGCATCTACATTACATTCTTCCGTGTTTATTGTATAGGACGTAGCATTTTGTCGAGGAAAATATGGAAAAGCTTTTGCGCGAGAATGAATTACGGAGCAGCAATGATCCAAAAATCATATTTAATTTTATAGAAGTCTAAATCCTATCTCCACCATCCAGAATAAATTCTAAGATGTTTTAAAGCAGCTGTCCAAATTTTAGCTCAATCCGACGGCTAGATATCCGGATATGAATTTTACAAAATCGCTGCTCGCTGGGAGAAAAGTTGCTCGCTCGATCCGCAACATCTTGCGGATCGAGCCAGCCCAAAAAATATGAAAACAGTAGGTTCGGAATTTTTGCTCGCTCGATCCGCAACATCTTGCGGATCGAGCGAGACGTGCTGTTCGGGAAAAATTCTGTAATTTAGAACTTTTTTTATTAAGGACTCTAACCTTAATTAAAAGATATATCTCGAATTTTAGAGTGAAAAGGATGATTCTGAAGAACTCTTGACGGCTTGGAACGCGAAGAACAATCTGGCGGCTAGGTTTTATCTTTCTTGTTCTTAGATTTTAATTCTTCTTGTTTTTAGTACTTGGTTGAGGAAGACAAAACACTTGATTTAGTTTATTCATGAGATTTTTATTTTCAATGTTTGATTTTTATCAAGTATCAAGAATTATTCTGAATTGATTGATATGCTTGTGTATGAGATTTTTAGATTGACCATCTTAGGATTTCATTATACAAACAAAAGCTAAATTAGAATTCAAATCCGTAATTGTTTGAAACCTCTAATTTGCAAAGCATCTGCGTGTAATATTTTCTGCTGTTGAATTTATTATTTCGTAGGGATAATAATTGACTAGGCTAAATACAACCGCTGTTGTTTGTGTTGTCTAGTTTCGTCAGTTTTACTAGTTTGAATGCTACCGTGGATTTAAATCTGATCGTTGGTATTGGGTTAGTTTATGGGGTAAGGGTTAACTTAGACTGCTGTTGTCTAGTTAACTAAAATTAAGGTGAGACTGAAATTAAATTTCCAATGACGAATATTTGATGAGATTAATTATTATTTTAGTGAATCGATGATTGAATGAATGAATATCAAGGGTGTAGTCGACCGATACCAAGTCTTATTTCGTATTGATTTCCTCAGTTAATTTTTAATCTTGCATGATAGTGATAATTTAATTATTTAATTGCTAAAATTTTTAGTAGTTAATCTCAACCCAAAACCTTCTTTTATTTTAAAGAACACTTTTAAATTTACCTTTTCTCGTGAGAACAATCCCTACTCACACTACTGCATTATTTGTTTATCTGATTGAGTCGGGTAATTTGGGCGTGATACGACTAAGCGCTACCAATTTGTTATTATGTGATTTTTTTTGTGTAATGTGTTACATAAATAAATGTGAATATTCTCCAATTTTATTAAAATTTTCATACACGATTTTATCCTTTTAAGCTCAATGTAAATTATTTTGCTTTCATTTTAGGTGTTGACAAATTACCACCGAGATAACAAAAAAATATCGGGCTTCCATAATCAAGAAAGCGACACATGCTCCATCTTTACACTTGCACATGAGAAAGCGGTTATTGTAAGTTGGCTCGAGCACGACCTTACCTTCAAGAAGATATACATGTTCCAGTGGAAGCATTGTTGGTTTAGTTTTTTTTAATGATTTTGTGGAACACACTGTTGTTTTATATTAATTTGAGTTTTGTTTGTAGTGTATTCTTACGTATCGTGTTCTCTTGTGTTGTCGTGTCGTGTGAAGCTGTTTCATAAGTTGTAGTTTACTTAGAATTTTTTTTGTCGTAACATATTTATGTGTTTATGGATGATGATATACACTTGAATGATGTGTACTTTCAGTGATTAATTTATAAAATATGTTCCCTGTTTAATTTAGTTTTTATTTAAATTATAATATTTGATTTATGATTTGAGGCGCAATCGATGTTTGATTTTTGATTAAAACACATTTCATATATAGTGGTGTGGTGCATGTCATAATGATGATACTTTGTTTGTATTGTGAGAGTAAAATGTAATTTTATGATTATAAATCATATAGACTTTTTGTATTAAATATACGTACTATGAGTATCACATATTAACACTTATGCGACTGATCTCTGTCTTTATATCCTAGAACTTGACACTTTAGAATATTTTAATTCATTTTAACTCGGCAATATGAATCATATAGTGTCAAAAAGTGAGTTTCATACTGCCTCAAAAGAATGAATCATAAAAGTGTGATATTGCCTAAAAAACGAGTATTTCATTCTCAATTATCTATTTTTTTATTCCACAAATGTATGAGATTGTTCCAAATATATTTGGAATTATCCCAAATCAGGGACAATGCATGTGTCTCATATATTTTGACAAAGTTTGTGCATGTGTAAAGAATGAGTATCATATTTCAAATTGTCTATCTGCTTATCCAAAAATTATCCGAGATTGTTCTAAATATATTTAAAATTATCTCAAATCAAAGACAATTCGAAACTAATTTACTATCACTTGAGAAGATCAATCATAGTGGCCCGAAATTTTATCCTGAGAAGTAGAATATTATGTGCTCAAGTAAGACGCATTTGTACTCTTCTAGTTCATGCGTTGTGATCGCATGATCACGCATATTATTTTAATAGTAGAGTTCAAATACATATATCGTATTACAAATTGAGGTAATCGAGGCCAAAATATCATATTCAATAGTTTTTTAAAGTCATAATTACATTTAATTATGCAATTGTAGACATTGAGTAATGAACGATATCACAATATGTGATTTCATTGAATAACGAACAATGAATTCATCTATTACATTTGACAAATTAGTGTACATGATAGATTATAATGACCAACACAAATATAATTGGATGACAATTTAGAACAATCTCAAATATTTACGGTATAAACAAAAAAAACAATTAAGTATGAGAGAAACTCATTCTCTACACATACAAAGATGTTATGATTTTATGCATAACACGTATTATAATGTATATAATAAGTTTTCATTGTCGTATGAATTTTTGTCAAATTACATTGGTGTTGGTCATATAATATCATGTGCACTACTTTGACAAATAAGAAGATGAATGCATTGTTCATTATTGAACGAGATCAATATTGGTGACATTATTTATTGTATGATGACTTCAATTGCATAATTAGATGTCATTATAAACTTTAAAAATTGTAAAATATAATATTTAGACATTGATTAGCTTAATTAGTAAAATGAAACTTATGAAATCAACTATTAAAAGAGCATGTCTGATAATAATATTTGGCACAACACATGAACAATAAGAGTACAAATGCGGCATAATTCAGCATAAATTGTTTACTTACCGGGATAAAATTTTAGGCCAGCAAGACCAACCTTGCCAAGTGAAAATAAATTAAGATCAAATTGTCCCGGATTCAGAATCATTCCATATTATTTTGGAACAATCTCGAATATTTACGGCATAACAAATAAACAATTGGGTATGAGAGAGACTCGTTCTCTGCACACACACACACACATGAATTGTCGTGAGAATTGTCATCAAACTACATTAGTGTTAGTCATATCATATCATGTGCACTACTCTGAAAAATGTAGAAGATGAATACATTGTTCATTATTGAATGATATCACATATGATGATATTATTCATTATAAAATTGCATAACTAGATGCTTATCCGCAGATATTCAAGAATAAAGCGTTGGATGAACAGTTTGCAAATTTCTTGAGATCTGCAAGAAATTTCATATCAATATCCCATTCGCCTATACTTTGCTGCAAATGCCGAGCTATGTCAAATTCTTGAAAGATGTAATGTCTAAGAAGTGGAAATTGGAGGAGCTCGATACAGTGAACCTGACTGAGGAATGTAGTGTTATCCTTCAAAAGAAGAAACCACAAAAACTAAAAGATCCAAGGAGTTTTACGATTCTTTGCACTATTGGTTCTTTTAATTTTAATAAAGCACTTTGTAATTTAAGAGCTAGCATTAATTTAATGTCTTTGTACAATGAATAATATCACCATATGTGATCTAATTGAATAATGAACAATGCATTCATCTTTTACATTTACCAAATTAGTGTACATGATATTATATGACCAATACCAACGTAATTTTATGACAATTCATACGACAATGAAAACTTATTGTAAACATTATAATATGTGTTATGCACAAAATCATGACATCTTCGAATGTGTGTGCGGAAAATGAGTCTCTCTCATACCCAATTATTTCTTTATTTATACCGTAAATGTTTGAGATTATTCCAAATTAATACAGAATGATTCTGAATACGAGATAATTTGATCTTAATTTATTTTTACATGGCAAGGTTGGCCTTGGTGGTATAAAATTTTATCTTGGAAAGTAGAATAATTTATGCTGAATTAGGCCGTATTTGTACTTTTATTGTTCATGTGTTGTGCCAAACAACATGATAAGATATGTTCTTTTAATAGTGAAGTTCAAATATAAGCTTAATATTACTAATCAAGCTAATTAATGTCTAAATATTATATTTAACACTTTTTAAAGTTTATAATGACGTCTAGAATGAACAATGCATTAATATTCTACATTTTACAAGGTAGTGCACATGATATTATATGACCAACACCATTTGACGATAATTTATACGACAATGAAAACTTATTATAAACATAATAATATGTGTTGTGCATAAAATCATAACATCTTTGTTTGTGTGTGTGTGTGTGCGTAGAATGAGTTTATTTTATACTCAATTATTTCTTTGTTTATGTCGTAAATATTCGAGATCGTTTCAAATTAATATGGAATTATTCTGAATCCGGAACAATTTGTCTTAATTTATTTTTACTTTGCAAGGTTGGTCTTGGTGGCCAAAAATATTATCCCGATAAGTAGAACAATTTATGTTGAATTAAGTGGTATTTATACTTTTATTATTCATATGTTGTTCCAAACATCTTGATCAGACATGTCTTTTAATATTGGAGTTCAAAAATATGCGCTGTCTTATAAATTGGACTAATCGATGCCTAAATATCGTATTCAAAAAAATTTTAAGTTCATAATTATATTTTGTTATACAATTGTAGATATTGGGCAATGAATGATATAAACACATCTGTTTTCATCAATAATGAACAATACATTGATCTTCTACATTTGTCAAATTAGTGCACATGATATTAGATGACTAATACTAATATAATTGCGTGTAGACATTGGACAATGAATGATATCACCACATGTGATCTCACTCAAAGTCTTTCACTTTCACGTTGAAATTGATCAAAAATTCGTTTAACCATTTTTATCTCATTCATTTGTTATTTCACATTTTTTTCGAGTTTACAAGTATCATAAGTGCCTTCTTGTTGCTTCAAAATCCGTAATACAAACTACAATAATACGTAATTAATAAAGTCTGAATGTGTTTTCTAAAAAAATAGAATAAAATATGGACGTTGTCTGAATTACCTTCTGTTTTAAAATATATAAAATATTAACATTATCATTGATCACAACATCAAATATACAATAAACAATAACAAGAACAAAATTATCAAATTTGGGAACAATATAATAAAAATCGAGTACTATATCAAAATTTATGACCTTTAAGAAATCATTCAGGCAGTTCAAAATTTGATCAAATGCAACCATGGAATACATTAATCTCTGGATCTCTGACAGTACCATCATAATCAATCTTAGTCTTCTTTATATGTGCCATGAATATCATGTCTCACCAACTTCTTGTCTTTTCACACTTTGTGATAGTTTATCTCTACCCTATAATCTATTTGCAAGTTGTTCTGAATAGTAGAAGGATGATAAGAGATCTCACAACTCAATTTTTATTTCACCATGTTCGCGAACTAATATGTATCGGCTCTACGATGTCATCTGTTATATAGCTTGTTTTCAATGCATGTATCCAATTTGTGATCTTTAATTCTGTGTCTTCCTCACGAATCCTTATCAATTTAATATAAAATAAAAATATCAATAAGATGAAACAATAATGATAAAATCTCATATACAAAGTACATAATGTAAATAATATTAGTACTAAAACATTGATCAAATATACAAAAAAATAATATTAAAACACAATTTAAATCTTAATAGATGCAACATAGACCATGATCAAAACCGAAATATAAAGACACACACACACACACACATATTACCTCTAAAAAAATGTTGAGATGCTCATGTTTGCTCTTTGATCTCAATTCGATAATTGTGAGTTTCATTCATATATAAAAATGAATTATAATAAGGACATTATCGTTATCGTTTAGAAACACGAACATCTTATGATGTGGTGTTATGTATTGCATAATAATGAATTTCGAAGAATTTTTTGCACGTTTTTTTCGAGACTCACAAATATATCCATCAAATACACCCACTATAGATTGAGATCACAAATATATGTTATTGTATTCATAACAACAAAAAGTGCAGGGTTGTAAGAACCACTTTCAGATTTTATTTTCAACATAATCAATAAAAACATAACATGCATTCAGTACAATAAGATTAAAAAAATGAAGATCATGACTTTATTCATAACACATTCCACAACAAAAAATATCACAAAATCACATTTTTAAGTAGCAGATTCGAATACTATAAAGACTATCTATATAATTTTTATAATCAGTACTAAATTATAAAAATTGGCAATGAAATCGTTATAATAAAAAACAATAATGAATTTCAAATAATCAGTCTATAATTGGTTGAGATGAACCATAAACCCACTGAGATACGTAAAACCTAAATATTGGCCATCAAATATGTATAATTCAAATGATGTATGAAACTTTACTGCACATTAAACACAAACCTCAAAGAATCACTCAATTGAAAAATATTAAAAATAAAAATAAAAAAAATCATCAAGATGAAATTACATCTAAAAAGTTTCTTAATTTTTCCAGCAAAAAAAAAATCATACCCTGAAGTTGTTGTTTCGATGATGGTTTTTCACAAAGATTTCAAAAATCCGTCCGTTCTTCACTTTAAACTATTTTCGCCTCATTTTTTGGCACCAAAATTTGACTTAAATGTACAAATCATTGCTAGTTTAATTGTGAAGGATCAAATAGAATGAGGTTGGGGACACAGAAGATTGGAAGGTGAGAGAATTATTATTAAAATATTATTTATTGTTCAAGTGGGCCTTAATGTGTTTCCATACTTTCTGATGGCAATTTCGTAATTTACCTTAAATGGAGAGTTTAAACACATGTCAGTGTTTGTCAGGGAGTTACAACACAATATTTATGACATGGGAACTGAGAGCAAATCTCAAGTTTCTGTTAGGGATTTATTGATCATTTCTCGTATTTTTTTATAAAAATAATATTTTTTAATGAATGACCAAGTAAGAGATTTGTATCAACAAATCAACATGTGAGACTATTTCATATGAGTTTTTGTAGTTGTGAAATTGATCAACTTGAAATTTGACCATTGACATTTAATTAAACTTAGTTAATTATTCGGTTGTAAATCATATGGTTCATTCTTTATTTTCAGAAAGTATTTGTTCCATTGAATTTTGGAGGTTCCCCAAAATAGGTAGGTGAGATTCTACCTGTAAAGACATGGCCTCAATGCAGATTTAAGAGATGAGATTTATCAACATTGGAAATATTTATTTAATATATAATATTTTTATATCATAAAGTGGCTCGTACGATAATTATTAAGATTTATTTATACACAACTCTATCTTTATCCACTAGAGGGTTATTACTATCGGTTCATCGATAATTTTGCACAGTTGGCCAGGCTTTTGACTCAGCTTACACGGAAAGATTTTGCCTTCATTTGGTCCTCAGATTGTGAGGAATCATTTCACGAGCTGCGTAGACGTCTTACTACTGCACCTGTGCTAGCTCTACCTTCTGGATCGGGAGCTTATGTTGTCTACACCGATGCCTCTGGTCAGGGTTTAGGATGTGTTCTGACACAGCATGGACATGTTATTGCCTATGCTTCTCGACAGTTGAAGACGCATGAAAATAATTATCCAGTGCATGATCTCGAGTTAGACGCCATTGTATTTGCGCTCAAGATCTGGAGGCATTATCTTTATGGAGAGAAATTTGAGATATTCACGGACCACAAGAGTTTGAAGTATTTATTCACTCAGGTGGATTTGAATATGCGACAAAGACGCTGGATGGATCTCCTGAAAGATTATGACTGTGAAATCAAGAATCATCCAGGTTCTGCTAATCTTACTGCTGATGCCTTGAGTCGGCAGGTGAGACTTTCTGCACTTCAAACTAGTGAATTATCTCATATGATTCAGAAGTGCTGTTCATTGAGTTTTACACTCAAGCACAAGAAAGGAAGAAATGGGATTCGTTTGTATACTATATTATCTGAGCCGGCTTTGTATTCTCGGATTAGAAACGCTCAGATATCTGATGTTAAGACTCAGTGTTTGGCACGTCTAGCCAATGGAGTTAATACATCTGGATTCCATTATCAGGCAGATGGTTTATTGTGCATATCAAATCGAGTTGTTGTACATGATGTTGCGGAGCTCAGGAACGATATTCTTTCTCAAGCTCACAGGAGCCGATTATCAGTTCATCCTGGAAGCATGAAAATGTATAAGGATTTGCGAACTAGATTCTGGTGGAAGGGGATGAAGCGGAGTGTGTATCAATTTGTTTCTCGATGTTTGGTTTGTCAACATGTCAAGTCTGAGCACCGACGACCAGGTGGATTACTGCAGAATCTTGAGATTTCCGAATGGAAGTGGGAGTACGTGACTATGGATTTTGTCACCCACTTGCCTATGACTTCACGTCAGTGTGATGCTATCTGGGTCGTTGTTGATCGTTTGAAAAAATCGGCACACTTTATTCCTTACAACCTGGAGTATTCTTATGATCGCATGACATGCTTATATATCCAGGAGATAGTGCGATTACATGGGATTCAAGTGAGCATAGTCAGTGATAGAGACCCGCAATTTACCTCACGTTTCTGGGGTAGCTTTCAGCAGGCATTGGGTACCACTATGAGTTTAAGTACTTCATATCATCCGGAGACTGACGGGCAGTTAGAGCGGACGATTCGTACATTGTAGGATATGTTACGTTCTTCTGTCATAGATTTTGATTTATCTTGGCAGGATCAGTTACCTTTGATCGAATTTGCCTACAATAACAGTTATCATCGTAGTATTGATATGACACCTTTCGAGGCATTGTATGGTCGACAATGTCGTACTCCGTTATTCTGGGATGAGATAGGAGAACGAAAAGTCGAGGTTCCTGAGTTGGTGCAGCAGATTGTAGAAAAGGTAGATTTGATCAAGCGGATGATCAAAGTTGCTCAAGATCGGAAAGCCAGTTATGCTAATATTCATCGTAGGCCACTTCAGTTTGAGCCTGGTGAATATGTGTTCTTACGAGTGTCACCTTTCAGGAAGGTGATGAGGTTTGGTATGAAAGGCAAAATATCACCTCGTTTCATTGGGCCTTTCCAGATACTGGAAAAGATCGAAGATGTTGCATATCGTTTGGTGTTACCGCCATATCTTTCCAGTATACATGATGTTTTTCATGTGTAGTTACTTCGACAGTACATAGCTGATGAATCTCATATTATCCAGCCTATTGATGTTCAGCTAGAGTCAAATCTATCGTATGTTGAACGACCACTCCGTATCCTAGACAGGAAGGAGAAATTTCATCGGAACAAGACTATACCACTTGTGATGGTACAGTGGCAGCGCCTTGAAAAAGCAACTTGGGAAACCGAGAGTCCTATGCGAGCGGAATATCCTGAGTTGTTTGCTTTGTACTTTTGATTACCATGTAAAGATTTAATTACAGTTGTTGTAATAAAACATGGTTTGATGTTTCATATTGTTATCTTGAATTGTCTTTAGATTTTATTTCGCGGACGAAATATGTAAAGGTGGGGAGAATGTAGTAACCTGAAACCCATTTTAAGTTAATAATATGTTAAACATAATTAAGGGTTAGTAATTAACCAATTCCGGGGTTTAATCGGACATCAGAACTAAGAATTGGACTTTCAATATTTGAGCCAGTTCAGACGGTCTGAAGAGGACTTCGGACGATCCGAATTCAGCAACCAGGGGCTCCAAAGAAGGGCTTGCTGACTTCGGAGTTAAGGCAAGTTCGGACGGTCCGAACCAGGATCGGACGGCCCGAACTCCCTTATGCCAAGTAGGCAGGATTACTCAGCAATGGATTTTGACAAGTGTCAGATTTAGGACACTTCGGATGGCCCGAAGTGGCGATCGGACGGTCCGAACTCGACGTGTCTCGCATGCAGGCAGTGAGTTGGATCATATGACCCGAACCCGAGTTCGGAGGCTCCAAACTTAACCAATTTTGGGGTCTATAAATAGGGGTCTTCAGATTCATTTCTGATTACGAATTCCCGAGTTTCCTTCTTCAGTTATATAGTGTGAGACATACACTTGAGGTCCCTATCGGTTATTATAGAAGTTCTGGAATAATCAAGGTGTGGTTATAGTCATCTGGGAATAGCGACTCCAAAGGGCTTACTACGGACGAAGGTATGGTCCGGAAATCTATTTAAGTTTTGGGAGTACTTATTAGCTTAGTTAAGGCTTATAAAACTTGTGTAGTGATACGATAAACTTTTGAATATAGGCTTGGAACCTAGGGTTCTACTAGACTTGAACTAGCCTAGAGGTACGTACACATTGACTAAGATTGCCAGCGAGTATACATGTTTATATGTTGCATTTATTTGGCATTATTATGTGGCATGATTTATGTTTTACCGCTTTCTATATTCATATATCATGTGCACATACATGTTGAGCCTATACCTTGTTATACCTGATTATAGAGCCGCTTAGATCTATACTCGATAGTCTGTCACTGAGAGTACCGCGACATTGGGGACATGTATGCCTGACTACTCTGGTGTACTAAACGAGTGTGGTTGCACCCAGAGGTTGATCCGCGCGGTGGCAGCACTCATGTGGCGCCGGTAGTGAGCATGACTTTTCAAATGACCTTTTATCAGTCATTATGTTGCATGCATCATATACATACGTGTACTCATGTTTATGTACTGAGCGTTAGCGCTCACATCCTAGTTGTTATCTTGGACACCCTATTCCACGGGGTAGGTCGCAGGATGGACGGAGCTGGTAGTTTGAGGCAGGACTAGGGAGCAGAAGCCTTGAGAAGTTATTTATACAGCAAGATTCGATATAACTTTATAATGTTTACTTTTAAGCTTTTTGATATGGTTGTATCACTACAGTATTAAGCCTGGATATGTTTTACTAAGCTGATATGTAATTTATGGATTATGTTTCCGCACGTTTTACTATGTTAAGCATTCTTGCTTTATTAAGTTTAATGCATGCTATTAGTTTCCAGTTAGTAGGTGATTCAATGCAGGGTCACTACATTAGCCCACAGGCAAATTTATGTCTCTAGATTTTATTAACATGATTACATTGGTAAAACATGACATTTTTCTAAAAATATTTAAGTAATAAGAATGTTTATTTTTTAATTTTATGCAGTACAACTTGTTACTTTCTCTTATATGTATTTTGATATCCACGAACTCAAAGGGGATAATTACAAAGATTGATAGAAAAAGTTCTCCTTCAATTAGGGTGTATGGATATTGACTATGCCATAAGGAAAGACGAACCACCTGCCATCAAGAAATCCAATAAACCTGACATGGTAGCTCTTTATGAAAAGTAAGAGCAATCTAATCGCCCCTGCATTATGTTCATAAAGACCAAAATTCCTGCTGGAATTCGTGGTTCGATTGAGATGCATGAAAGTGTCAAGGACCTACTTAAGTCAATTGATGAACAATTTGAACTTCGAATAAAACCCTTGCTAACACCCTAATAATGGAGTTCTCATCATTAAGGCTCACGACTGTGAAAGGTGTGCGAGAGCACATAATGAATATGAGGGATATAGCGGCTCGACTGAAAATTTGAAGTGGAATTATCTGATAACTTTCTCGTGCACTTCATTCTATGCGCTCTTCCAAAGAAATATGGACCCTTCCAAATTTCCTACAACACACATAAGGATAAGTGGTTAATCAATGAATTGTTGACCATGTGTGTTCAAGAGGAAGGAAGGTTGTTGAAGGAATCAAGTGAGAGTGTCCTCCTGACTGCATAAGGAAAGTTTCCAAAACAAGCCAAGTTCAAGGAAAAAGGGAAAGGAAAAATTTCACCCTAACCTGATATTAAGAAAGAATCCAAATGTTCCTTCTGTAAAAAAAAAGGGGCACATGAAGAAGGATTACACTAAATTCAAGGATTGACTTAACACGAAAGATATTCCTATTTCATTTGTTTGTTATTAATCTAATATGGTTAATACAATTTATAACACATAATGGATTGACTCTGGTTCTATAATCCATGTCACAAATACCTTGCAGGGTATGAAAAGTTTAAGGAAACCAATGGAAATGAGCGGAGCATCTATTCGAGAAACAAGATGTGTTCGCATGTGGAAGCTATTGAGACTTGAATTTTGAATTTGAATAGTGGTTTTATTTTAAAGTTGGAGAAAATATTTTTTGTTCCTCATTTTTCTAGAAATTTAATTTTCGTTTCAAGTTTTGTACCTTTTGGATATTTTTTTCAATTTTTGGATAAATCTTTCAATTTATTTTATAAATCCAGTATTGTTGGGAATGATACAATGATAGATTGTTTTTTTTCAATTTCTTTACAAAATGATAGCAATATTATTATGCATGTTCAAGAGAGTATTAAAAGATATGTTATAAATGATGATTCTTCTATTTTGTGGCATTGAAGATCAGGACACATTTCCATGGAGAGAATTAAGAGATTAGTAAATGAGGGAGTACTTAGCACTTTAGATTTTACTAACTCTAAGATTTGTGTGGACTGCATTAAGGAAAAGCAGACCAACAAATCTAAAAAAGGTGTCAAGAGGAGTACTAAACTATTAGAGATCATACATACAGATATATGTTGTCCAGATATGGATATGCATTATCCGAAATATGTCATATCCTTCATTAATGATTACTCATAATAAATGTATATCTACTTGCTTCATAATAAGAATGAAGCTTTGGATGCCTTTAAGATTTTTAAGGCGGAAGTAGAAAAACAATGTGATAAACAAATTAAGATCGTCGTTACTGATAGAAGAGGTGAATACTATGCTAGATACGCTGAAAATAGACAAGCACTTGGGTCATTTGCGAAGGTTCTTCAAGACAATGGGATTGTTGCCCAATATATCATGTCTGGTTCTCCAGACCAACAAGGTGTGGCTGAAAGAAGAAACCAAACTTTAATGAATATGGTTAGGATATGCGGAGAAACTCAAACTTCCTAAGTCCTTGTGGACTGATGCTCTTAAAACGGTAGTGTATATATTAAACCAAGTTCCAACCAAGACTGTCCCAAAGACACCATTCAAATTGTGAAAAGGTTGGAAACCGAGTTTGCAACATATACGCATTTGGGGATGCCCGTATGAAGTAAGAGTTTATAATCCACAAGAAAAGGAATTGGACCCACGAACCAAAAGTGGATATTTCATTGGGTATATCAAAAAATCCAAAGGGTACAAATTTTATTGTCCATCTTATAGCACTAGAATTGTGGAATCAAGAAATGTGAAGTTTTTTGAAGATCACTTGGTTAGTGGGAGTGATAATTCAAAAGAAGTAATTCTTGAGAAAGATCACATTAATGATATACCATCTTACCCAATTGATCTATTGGCTGTCGTTTACACCCCTCAAATCCCAACGGGTGTTGGACAACCAATTATTGAAATTCCACAAATTGCTGACGTAAATCTAGATGATTATACTGTTAATGAGGAACAAGAAGTAAATGTTGATCAAGAAATTAAACAACATGTTCCTCAAGATGACAACTTAAGAAGATCTACTAGACACAAAAAATCAACAATATCTAGTGACTATATTGTGTATATACAAGAATCAAACTTTAATGTTGGAGTCGAAAATGATCCTAAAACGTTTTCACAAGCCACAAGTTGGAGTGAATCAAAATTATGGTACGATGCTATGAATGAAGAAATGAATTCTATGGCATCCAATGAGGTCTGGGATCTTGTTCAGTTATCTGATGGTGCAAAAACCATTGGGTGTAAGTGGGTCTTCAAAACCAAGAAATACTCGTGAGGCAACATTGAAAGATATAAAGCAAGACTCGTTGCTAAAGGATTCCTCAAAGAGAAGGAATCGACTACAAGGAGACATTTTATCCTGTATTTAAGAGAGATTCTCTTCAAATATTTATGGCTTTAGTTGCACATTTTGACTTGAAATTGCAACAAATGAATGTGAAAACAACATTTTCTCAATGGTGATCTAGAGAAAGAGGTTTACATGAAACAACTAAAAGGATTTTCCTCTAGTGGTGTGAGCACTTGGTATGTGAGCTTAAGAAATCCATATATGGATTGAAACAAGCTTCCCGTCAATGGTATTTGAAATTTCATGATGTCATATCTTCATTTGGTTTTGTAGAGAACATCATGGAGCAATGTCTATAACAGAAGGTCAGTGGGAACAAGATTTGTTTTCTTATTCTATATGTGGATGATATTTTACTTGCAACCAATGATAATGGTTTGCTATATGAGGTGTAACAATTTCTATCTAAAAACTATTATATGAAAGATATGGGTGACACATTTTATGTCATTGGCATCAAGATCAATAGAGATTGATCTCGAAGGATCTTAGGATTATCTCAAGAAACCTATGTCAACAAAGTTTTATATAGATTTCATATGAAGAATTTTTCACCAAGTGTGGCTCCCGTTGTGAAGGGTGACAAATTCAATTTGGATCAGTGCCCTAAAAATGACTTTGAAAGAGAGCAAATGAAAAACATTCTTTATGCTTTTTCTGTTGGAAGCTTGAAGTATGCTCAGGTTTGCACTAGACCTGACATTGCATATATAATTGGAATGTTGGGCAGATATCAGAGTAATCAAGGTTAAGAACACTGGAAAGCAGCGAAGAAAGTGCTGAGGTACCTTTAAGGGACCAAAGACTATATGCTTATGTTTAGGCGAACTGAAAATTTGGAAGTGATTGGCTACTCTGATTCAGACTATGCTGGTTGCATTGATTCAAGAAAATCCACTTTTGGATATATTTTTTTGCTAGCCGGTGGAGCTGTATCTTGGAGAAGTACAAAGCAATCCTTGTCTGCCACTTCCATTATGGAGGCTGAGTTTGTGTCTTGTTTTGAGGCCACCTCACATGGTGTATGGATGAAGAGTTTCATCTCGGAGCTTAGAGTTGTGGATTCCATTTCTAGGTCATTGAGAATTTTCTGTGACAATTCAACTGTTGTTTTTATGGCTAAGAACAATAAAAATGAGAGTCGAAGCAAGCATATCGACATTAAGTATTTAGCCATAAGAGACAGTGTTAGTTATTAAGATTTTTTATACATAACTCAACCTTTATCTACTAGTCATAGATTTGTTGAGATTTAGATGTGCATAATAATATCTTGATAAGTTTATCACCTTTTGAACAACAAAATCTCTCATAATGATAAGCCACAATCAAATTCAAACAGACTCGATGATGGTCACGAGTTGCGTATAAACAGTGGCATTTGGGGTCCCTAAATACACACCAAAAGTTTCATCATACCATATCCAGAGTAAGGTCTAGAGTACTTAGAAGACTCTGAAGCTTTGAAGTGCTAATTCAAGGTGTTCTTCGGATTCAAAAGTGTTTTTCAAAGATTCAATGGCTGAAGGTATTCCGATCTACTTTTTCCGCATTCAGTCTCATGCAATTTTCTAATGCATGATAAAATTTAATTCTTACAATCAATACATGCGGGGTCTATTATTTTTTCACTGGATTCCACATGTATTGATAAATCTCCACCCTTAAATACATCATTGTGGTAATGTCTGTAAAGGTAGGATGAAATTATCCCCCAAATGCATAGTACTACATCCATTTTAAATATAACAATTTTATTTTTCAGTTGTTTCAAAACATAGTTTGTTATACTAAATCTTGAAAAACATATAAGTATTATTTAAAGGAATTGAATAAGGACGAAATAAGAAGTTTATAAATTTTTATTTTTAAATATTTGAAATGATCTGCCTCATATGGTAACAAGCTTATGTATTTAGAACGGACATGATATAATTTAGTCAACCAATATTTAGCATAGTGATTGATACAAGTACTATAAAGATGTCTTATTACATTAATTGCATAACTAATATATAATGGTTGTGAAATTTGAAATATTTCCTTTTTGAACAAATTTGAAACAACATATTGTCGATGGAGAGACCGTGATCATCTTAATCTTAATATAGAGTAAGTTTTTTGTAAAATAGTTTCACGAATTAATATATATTCGTGAGACGGGTTAACCTAATATATTTTTACAATAAAATGTTATACTTTTCGTGTAAAACGTAATTTTTTTTTCGTGAATGAGCTGCTTCATAGCTTGAGCAAAGTGTTTTTGAACCCATTAAGAAAGTTTGATGCGCTGCTTCCTGTTTAACAAAAAGGGTCGAGAACTGATACTTTCTTACTTGGTATGAGAGATAAGTTATGTAGGTATACAAACTTATCCTAGGTTGTAATCGATCACAACTGAGGTTGATTATGGCAGTAGGCTAACCCCTGTAAAGTGAAAGGGTGATAACCTGTTGGGGAGGTGACCTAGTTTGAACTCATTGTCGCGTCGAAAATCAATCTAACAAAATAGACATGTGAGACAATATCATAAGAATTTGTGTGCTTAGTGTAACAATCTAATGTAAATTAAATATTATTCATTTCTTTTTGTCTTTATAATTTTTTTATCGATTTAAATCTAAGAATTCACGTTTAATCGTATGATTTTTATCATCTATGTTATTAAACTTCAATTTTAGTCAGTTATCTTTATTTTGCTCATAAACTTAGCTTCTTTTTTTTTTATTTGGCATTGATGCAACGCTAACATGACATCAATATATAACGCTGATGCATTTTATGTCCGATTAGACTCTCATAAAAAAAGTTTAAAATTATAAAAAAAGAAAAATACATAACTAGAAATGAAATTTCACAATATAGAAATTCATAATCACAAAATTAAAAATATATATATGACCAAAATTACAATTTTTCCTTTCAAATTGTCATAATTAATTTATTATTTATAAGCAAGTTGGATATCAAGTCAATTCATTTTTCCCCAATGGCCAAGATTCTCAAATGAAATTAATTGGAATGTCAATATAAAGATATATTATGATTTCAATTTGTGGGGTAGGTTGACCTTGAACAGCTTTTTGTTTATCTTCACAGCTCAATTTCCTTTTATTTTTCTCCTTGTATTTATTTATCTATTTATTTGTCATATCATATTAATTTTTTTTTTAAAAAAAACAAGATCTTTTAATTAATAATAAGTTATTAATTTATATTTTTATTATAAATATTGATATTAATATAATATTTGTTTCGTATGTGTATGGTCTACAAGCCTTGCACTTCCATCATGAAGTCGAGACTCGAGATGCTTCCTTTGTCACATCATGTGGCCCTTGTATTGTTATCCCTTATATTACGTTGGAAAAAAAAAGGAAAAAAAGAAGAAGTGCGGCTTTTTTTTCTTTTTCTTTCCCATAATAATATGAGATTTCTTAAAAAGGACAAATTTATGAACTTTATATATACCTTATTTGAAATGAGAAGGTTTTCTATTTAGACAATTCATGAGATCAGTTGATCTGATCCTTTCAAACAATGATTTTACATGGGTCGAGTTGTGACCAGGTCGGAAATCCGTTCTCACAAACATTAAAAGTGAGATGGTATGATGGGAGTTTATGTGATTTGAAATTGTTTTAAAACTCCTTTTTATATATAATTAGTTTGAATTAGAATAGAAATTTCTATTCAAGTTTCTGAGTTCTGACCTGGTCATCAATCTCAGATTCTCAATACTTGTATTAATCTTTAAAATTAATTGGGAGATATTTATATTTTATTGAGATTAAAATAATTAATTCAATTTGTTGTATATCACTTCAAATGTGAAAATAATTGGATTTGTTCCATGATTTGAGGCACCAGCTGTAATGGGCCATGTTGAAAAATTATGAGACCTCAAAAAGTTCGGTTTAATTGATGCTTTGCGTTGGCCACGTCCAATATTTCCAATTCCATGTAATCCCATTTGGCCTTTATCTATTTTGTGTATACTCCAAGTTAGGGTTTTCCTTCATCTACTTTCTATACTCAACATCTTAACATCCAAGACGAGTGTCATTTGCGTGTTGAATTTCAAACTCTAATTAATTTTTCCGGGTTTTTCTTCGTCCCGTCCACGCAACTTCCACCTCCGATCCGCCGTCGAGATCTTCCTTGCCGTACCTAACAAAATATTCAAATAAAAATTAATATGCATTTCAAGAAAAATGATCAGAAATAATTTGAACGACGAATTTCAAAAGATAACTTGGTCGAATATATAAAATATATCGATTCAATTACAACCTAACGAAACGGTTGGACTGGCCGTTAGGGATTTCCATGGCTGCTGGAGTTCATGGAATCTGGTCATAAATGGAACATAGCCGTTAGTTGGCTGCATCCTTGTAACATTAAAATTTTCTAGGACAAAAATGGATGGGACCAATTCTGGTTACAGGAATCACTATTTCTGGCAAAAGGGTTCTGGAAAATGTCATGATTATAAATCGATGACTCATCGCTAGTCTGACACTAATATCTAAAGCTTAGAATACAAGCTAAGGTTTAAGTTCAAATCGTGATAATCCTTATATTTGTAGCTCATTTGACATTAATATCTCAAATTTAAGACCATTGAGGTATAAGATTTGAGATCAATTGTAAGAATTCTCCCGACTTGTAACCCATCCGACATCAATTTTTCAAATTTACGGTTATGTCTAAGGTTCGAAACTGAATCGTAATAATCGCCAGCCCCGACTCAAAACATAAAAATTAAGCATATAAAAATTTCTTGTTTCCTTGAAAAACTGTCAAGAAGAATTCATTTGCGTACCACTATCCACGTCGAAGCTATCACCACCCTTCGTTTGATATATATAAGAGATTTTGAAATCTTTTTATCAACCTGCAAAAAAATCAGATGATCAAAATATTGCAAAAATTAGAAGAAAAAAAAATTACACAATAAAAATAAAAATTCCAAAAAACACAAGAAGAAAAAAGAAACACACACAGTAAAAGTGAAAGGAACCAATGAAATCAGATTCAAAACGCAAAGAACTATTTGTTTGGGAAAATCAAAAGAATAAACCTCATAAATTATTGGTAATTTCCAATGAGAATTCTTGGTTTCTGTGAAAAAATCGTGAACGCAACCACGTAACTCGAAATAAATTTGGAATTACAGACAACAAAATAAAAAATAAAAAAACAATTAATAAAGAACTCCATTAAATCAAATGATTTGCTGAATCCAGAGACTCGATTTTCATTGTATTAGCACGCAGTGGGATCGACAAAAAGGGATCCCTTTTTCTTCTTTTCTTTTTTTTTTTTCCAAATTTTAATTAATAATACACAATCCAGATTAATTATGCATCATTTTACATCATAATATATACCTTTTTCTTGAATCTTCCTCAGGAAAAATTTTCAATTTTTCGTTTTTTTTTTCCCAAATACTTCGAATTATTGCCAATTATTCCCACTGTGAATCAGATAAACACGGCCACCATTTCCATTATGATGGTGGTGGTGGCATGCGTACTGATGATAAGTAGATTTCCCGGCGGCTTTCACGGCGTAAGACGGCGGGGACTGCGGCGGCCTGGAGGCGAGGCGGACGTATTTCCCTCCGGCGGAGCTGGGGCAGCGCGGAGGGATGCCGCCGGTGACGGCGGCGGCGTAGCAGAAGGGTGATTTGGGTGAGGTGGAGGAGACGGTCGAGGGAGGTGGGGAGACCTTTTTGGTGGGCTTTGGGGCGGAGAGGAAAGCTCTGATCTTGATACACGACGGCGTCTCCGCCGCCGCACGGTCGTACTCCTCGATGAGGTTGGCGAGATCCTCGTCGGAAGTGATGGACACCAATGCGTCCAGATCCTCCGCCGGCAACTGGCACCGCAAACTCACCGCCGTTCCACACATCTCCGCCAATTTCAACAGCAGCTCTAATATATATATACCAAAATAACAACAAGATCCTTAAATAACACGAAGAATGTTTTTAACACAGACGGAATCTCTGAAAAAAAATCGTAAAGGGACTGACCGGAGAAGGAGACGCTGCGATCCAAAGAAAGAACACGGGTGTCGCCGCCGTGGTAACGGAGCTTCCCGTCGGGGTAACGGGGGAGGATCCGGCCGCCGTAGCTGCACAAGAACTTGGTGGGTTTCGCGGAGAGATCGCTTCCGACCATGATTTTCGATCTTTTGTTGATGATGTGTGAAAAAAGAGAGAGCTTTAGAGGAAGAAAAGAGTTTGCTTTGAATATTTTAGCTCTTCTTCTTCTTCCTCCTCAAGCCTGTGTAACGTAATACTGAGCACTTATTTATAGAGAAAAAGATAGGCTACTAGTGAAAGTGTATTTTATTTTTAATTATATTATTTGCAATTTCATATGATTATTTCTAACGTTGTATGAATATATAAGCTGCGTTTATTTATATTTGTCTTGATAAATAAGAGATAACATAATTAATACTAACTAATTCTATATTTAATTGAAAAATTAAAAATCGTTATAAATTTTTAAGTCCGTTAATAATGGGATTTACAAATGATTCTTAATCTTAAATTTTAGAAGGGTTTATAAATCTGTACATTGTGAAAAGAAAAAAAAAAATCAATCTCAAATTTAATCCATCAAACTAAACATATTATTATTATTATTATTTCATAATCACTTCATATCCTATCAAATTATATTAATAATCATATTTTAATCTATTTTTGCATAATTTCATCTCTTAAAGTAAACGCAAACACAAAAATTATTAGACTATTTGAGAAATGGATGTCATGGAACATATTTTAATCAATTTCGGTTCATGAAAAAATATTATTTTCATTGTAATTTGAATTAAATTAAATTTATTTTATAGGTTAGACGGATTTACAAGACATTCGAATTAAATTAACTTATTTTAGAGGTTAGACGGATTTACAAGACATAGTTTAATACAATTTGCATATGAGGATGAGAAGTTTGAATCCTGAAAAGAACCCCTGACCTGTGAAATAGCTGAGGTCATTCTGTAGATAGGGTGGATAGATTCCGTGTTCGTGGACCCGGCCTAAGGTTAATTTCTGAATTTAATGATATTTACCCTTTACATAAATTACTTTTCATTTTTACTTCTTTAGTCGAGTTCTATTTGTAGAAAGCTTGTTTATATATGGGTGAGATTATGTTACACCCGGAGTTTTTCAACTCCAGGTGCAGCATAGCCTTTGGATTAATAGGGCTCAATTGTCCCTTGATCCAAGAGCTTAGCTCCACCAGGTATAGCATACCTGGTGGAGGCGTGGAGCATAGTCTCGCCCTTTATATATATATATACACACACATACGTACACATTAGGAGAAAATTTATTCAAGAAAAATAACTCAAACGGGTGCTGATATCATCGGATTCAATATTGATAATGCAAGCAGTCACGAAACCAAAATGTGATTTTAGCTATGTAGGTCTTTGTGCTTAAGAGATTAATGTTCTACTTTTAGACCTTGATATAGTCGCTTTATTTCATGTTCGAATAACGGCCAATGTTGTGGTCCATTCTTTAGTTAATTAAATTTAATTGTTCCTCTCCTACACCTTTATTGTTGGATATCTGAGAGTTTTTTTAGTTGGTCGATTACTCTTGTAATTACTGACATCTCTCGTGTTCAAAAAGTTACAAGCTTCTTGTCAAAAAAAATATATATACAATAAGAAAATTTAGGACCGTGAAAAATTAGCCCAAGGAATATTAGTCGGTGCTAAATATACAACTCAAATATTTTAAGCAGTAAAATTGTGTTCAAGCTCTATGCTTCAATTGTTTTTCCGTCAACGACAATTATTACCTATCAATAATCATCTTTCCAGTAATTATACTTATAATTTATGGCAATTAAACAAGTGACTTTGATTTAGATATCAACGGTAAGATCGAACAACTGACATTTTATTAGAAGTTATAACTGATGGTGAATGCACAACTTAAATATTTTAAATTATATAAAAGTTTAAGTGATGTGTTCGATTGTTCTTCTATCAATGATAACTTGATAATTATAACACCCCAACACAAGTTCTCGTTTTTTCCGGCCTTTTATCGTAGATGCCAGTGAAAAAATTTTAGTGGTCACCGGAAATGGAATCGTGCCTCAAGGTCGTGATCGTTATCACTCTAATTATTGATCTTTTCGTGATCTTAAGGTATTTTTTGTGTGAATCATAAAATAATGACGGATTGCATAATTCACATTTAACTTATACACCAAAATTTATATAATTAATTACACTGTATAAATTAATTCTCTTATATCTAATATTTTTTTTATCACTCATATTACATATCAATGTCTTTTGATATTCTATGAATCAAAGTGATTGATATACAATATAAGAAATGGCTATATACCAGATTAATAATCGATCTGGCCATGTGATCATATAGTGTACAATTGATACAAGCTAATGGATAATTTCATCACATTATTCACATTTATTTGAATTTTGTAATTCCGGAAATTATGATGCCAAAATGTACTTTTAAAAAAATACATACATTTGACATTCTTTCTCAAGTTCAAAATTATAATTTTGATTCAATTATATAAAGTTATTTTATTTTTATTTAGAATATTATTTTGAAAGCTCATGTTTGAAATTGTGTGTGTGTTTTTAGGATTCACTGATTATAATTTTGATTCAATTATTTAAAGTTATTTTATTTTTATTTAGAAGAGTACTATTCTGAAAGCTCCTGTTTGGATTTTTTTTTTGGATCAACTTATTTTGTATTCAAGTTTGTCCCGTCTACTTAATTTATTTGTTTTGATGTTGATTTTATCAATATAGTAAACGCCCGTTTTAGAGCATAACTTGTAATGGAATATTAATATATGTGTGAGTGTGAAGAAACTAAAGTCTAACATTTGACTATTCTTATTAGGCCGTCTTTTTCTCCATAAATAAAAGTCTACAATTGTTTGGGGGAATAAATAGACGGGGAAATTTGCAATAATTTTTAGTTATGTATATTTGTTGTACTTTTTTAATGTTGTTCAATTTTAATTTTAGTCCATATATAGTCTTTTTTCATGTTATTTTAATCATTTTTTCGATTAAGCGTTGTTGTGACTCCGATAGATGTTAATATATAACGCTGCACCAAGACTTACAATGAAAATGAAAAAGTTTGTCAAAATTCTAAACGCGCTAATAATGGTCCACCTGGTTAATTTGTTGGTATAGTTCAACAATAGTGTGAAATTGAATTTCACGTAATCAAACCTGTTTCTTAAGTAAGAGGAGGAAAAGAAGAAAATAAAAAAAGGAAATTAATTTGCAATATGTAATATAGTATTCCAAAATTTTTATAATTTAAATCGTTCTAAGATAATATTCTTTTGGGGTTTCGACTTGCGCAATACACTAAACTAATAATTTTTATATATTAATAAGATAATAATTTCACAGAAAACCGTGAAAACTTATAGTCATATCAATATTATAAATTAATTATTCACTAAAATTACAAAAAGTAACTTGTAGAATTTAATAAATTATATTGTTTTTATATTTTCATGAAACCTAATTATATTATTATTTTTGTTTATATGATTAATTTAATTTGATTGACCGATATTTGAATGTTCGAATTTATTTCTCACAAAAAACAACTCGTAGTGTGGGTCTAGCTTATTGATACTGTTGAAATATTGTCTCATATTGGTAGGATAAAGTTCATGGGAGCTCTTAATATAGACAAGGGCAAACCTCACCTCTTGAGCTAGCTTTTGAGGTGAGTTAGGTACAAGTCAATTTATAACATGGTATCAGAGCCCGGGTTCCACCGTTATGTGTTGGACGACCCATAGTTGGCCTCACTCGTCCCATAGTTGGTCACCCGTTAATATCTTCACTTTTATTCCTGGGCATGAGAGGGGTGTGTTGGTGTCTTAATTTGTGTCTCATATCGGTTGGCTAAATAACCTAGGTCACTTTCATTCCTGAGCGTGAGAGGGGTGTGTTGGTGTCTCAATTTGTGTCCCACATCGATTGGCTAAATAACCTGGGAGCACTTTAATAGACAAGAGCAAACCTCCTCTCTTGAGCTAGCTTTTAAAGTGAGATAAGTCCAATTCTCATTTCTAACAGATATGTTCCATTATATACAATAACTATGAGTAAAAATTATTTTGGTATGTTGGGATACAATAATTATTCCTACTGGGTAGAGAGATTAAATCATGACGGTTGAGCTGTTGTGCGGTTTAAAATATTTGAATTGCATCATTACCACCAGCTATAGTTTTTGGTAAAACGGTAAGCGATCGAGTCCATAATTGGTATCAGAGTCAATATCATGGGTTCAATTTACATTGAATGAAATGAGTACAATTATTGGAAGAGATATTTTTGTTGTGCAATAATGTTCCTACTGGGTGGAGCGATCCAACCATGGCGGTTGGGCTACTGTGCGGTTTAAAAGATTTGAATTGCACAATTATCACCGACTATAGTTTTTGTTAAAACGACAAGCGCTCGATTTTACAGTTGGTATCAGAGTCAATATTATGAGTTCGATTTTCATTGATTGAAAGAAGTGCAAATATTGGGAGAGAGATTGTTATGGTGCAATAATGTTCCTACTGGGCAGAGCGATCGAACCATGACTCTTGGGTTGATGTGCGGTTAAAATATTTAAGTTGCACCATTAGCACCAGCTATAGCTTTGGTAAAGCGGCAAGCGCTCGGTCCTACATGATACACAGACTATTGATAAATTGTGAAATTGATAAATTGTAGTTTAATTTGTATATGATCAAACTCAAATGTTAATTTTAATTTCTTTTACTTAAATTGTTTTTAAGTCTAATAGTGTTATTAAATTCAACTAGTTAGATAATTCACTTTTTAAATTAGTTATTGAGTACAATTGTATTAAATTCATATTTACTATACTATAAAAAAATTATATATCATGCATCCGAAAAAGCATTCAACGTAAAGTTTTTATATCATAAATGAAATATATATATATATATATATATATATATATATATATCTTATTATAAATAATAGCTAGCATATGGAGTTCGAAGCAACAACGTAACATCACATGGATCTTACTTATTGTCTGGATTTGACGATTATGATTGCCGAAATTTTTTTACTTGTTTTAAACATTTATGAAAAATTACATGATTTTTAATTGTATTTTTAATTAAATATTTCGATATAAAAAATATTTATTTTATTATACTTTTATAATATAATAAATTATATTTTAGTTTGGTATATTCTGATTATTTATGGATTGTAATTTTATTAATGTAAATGATCTAATTATAATATAAATAAAGAAAAAACATCATTTTATTATATTTATATATAATTTTGAATATATATTATTTTATAATATATAATTTATCACTTGTTATATAATATATTTATGTCTGTATGTCAGTATGTGTATATTTGTATTAAATAATAATTCGTATACTAAAATGAATTTTACTCCAACAAATATTTAAATGTGGAGATTTATCAATATATGTTGGATCTATTTTTTTTTTCAGTAGACCCCACATATATTGATAATTTTTCACCTTTAGGAAAATGCATGTACAAGTAGGACGAAATTTTTTCACATCTATATATACAAACACATACCTATATAATCAATAGTTTATATAGTAACCCTCAATGAATGTTCAAGTTGGTGGAGTTGATCAACGCTTGACCAGAGGTCAGGAGTTCGATTCTTCCTACCGACATCTTCTTGGACTAGCCTATCGCATGAAGCTTTTCTAGTGCGGTTTATCTGGTTAGTCTAGTTTGTAGGCTATTGCGTTAGTCCGATGATTTTCTCATTGTTCAACGAAAAATAGTGGTTAAGGTTCTCACGTCACAAAAAAAGTTTATATATTAATTCAAATAATATGATGCTAGTGGTCAAACACAATGATTTTTTTATGTGATTAAATTTATATTTGTCTGAATATTTAATAAAAAATATTATTAGAAAATTAAATAAATAATTTTCGATTAATTAATATCTCTATAGATTAATAAATTTTACGATCTCAATAATTCATTATATATGCTTTATTATACCTTAAATTTCTATTTTTATTTCACAAGAAAAATCTACAACATTTAAATTTTAAATTAATACGAAAACTTAAAAGAAAAAATTGCTAATTGGCCATGAATGCCCACAGTATGGTCCATTGGTTCTGAACCAATAACGCATGGGCCCATCGCTCCATTGTGACACCTGTCATAATATCATTGGTCAACAACCGCGTACAATTTATTTTTTTAATGATTTTCCTCTCTTAGCGAAAATTGTTAAATAGCATTAATTTTGTTGTGAAAAAAATAAAAATTTATAAAAACTTAAAGCTCAAAATATTCTCAAACTCTACACTTTAAAATTTCTTCTCTCAAATTGTGATTTTCTACACAAATGGAAAGACCTATTTATAGATATCAATTGGAGATTAGTCCAAAAATTAATTCATCATCATCTACATCATCACACACTAATTTTCAAAATAATACAACTCAATTTTCAACATTCAATTCTAATATAATATAATATATTTTCAACACTCTCCCTTGTGATGATGATTGTCATACGATGATTATCTTTATTACGACTTTTATGTTGCCTCGTTAAAAACCTTACTAGGAAAAATCCAGTGGGATAAAAACCATAGTAAGGAAAAAAGAGTGCAGCCACGTAAACTCCCCCTCATGTTAACAAGAGTGATTCTTCACATATTCCGTAGATTGCGCATCCCAATGTTATATATATGCTTTCTGAATATTGACGTAGGAAGTGCCTTTGTGAAGAGATCTGATGAGTTCTCACTTGATTGAATGTAACAGATATTAATATCTTTATTCTTATCAAACTCTTGAGTGTAGGCAAATAATTCTGGGGGGATATGTTTGGTTATGTCACTTTTGATGTATCCTTCTTTCATTTGAGCAATACATGCAGCATTATCTTCATACAGCGTCACAGACTTCTTGTCTACTGATAATCCACAAGAAGTTTGGATATGTTGTGTCATTGATTTTAGCCAAACACATTCACGGCTTGCTTCATATAGCGCAATAATCTCAGTGTGATTTGATGAAGTTGTTACGAGTGTTTGTTTCTGTGAACGCCAAGAAATTGCGGTGCCTCCACGAGTAAATACATATCCGGTTTGAGAACGTGCCTTATGTAAATCAGATAAATATCCAGCATCAGCATAACCAATGGTACTTTGATTGGTGTCTTTTGAGTACAAAAGTCCAAAATCTGTCGTTCCTCGTAGATAACGAAATATATGTTTAATTCCGTTCCAGTGCCTCTTTGTTGGATATGAACTGAATCTTGCCAATAAATTTATAGCAAAAGATATATCAGGTCTAGTGCAATTTGCAAGATACATAAGGGCACCAATGACACTTAGATATGGTACTTCAGGACCAAGAATAACTGCATCACCTTCACATGGACAAAATGGATCTTTTTCTATGTTTAATGATCTTACAACCATTGGAGTACTTAATAAATTTGATTTATCCATATTAAAATGTTTAAGGACCTTTTCTGTATAATTTGTCTGGTGAACAAAAATTTCACATTCTTTTTGTTCAATTTTCAAACCCAGGCAATACTTGGTTTTCCTAAGATTCTTCATTTCGAATTCTTCTTTCAAGTACATCATAACTTCTTGAATTTCCTTATTCGTTCCAATGATGTTTAAATCATCAACATATACAGCAATAATTACACATTCGGATATTGTTTTCTTGATGAAAACACAAGGGCATATTGGATCATTTACATATCCATTTTTCATCAAGTGTTCACTTAGCCGATTATACCACATTCGGCCGGATTGCTTCAACCCATATAATGATCTTTGCAATTTCACAGAATAAAATTCTCTGAATTTTGAATTTTGTGCTTCAGACATCTTAAATCCTTCAGGGATTTTCATGTATATATCATTATCAAGTGATCCGTATAAGTAAGCTGTAACAACATCCATAAGACACATTTTCAAATTTTCAGACACTGCCAAACTAATCAAATATCGAAACGTAATTGCATCCATAACAGGAGAATACGTTTTTTCATAATCAATTTCAGGCCTTTGAGAAAAACCTTGTGCAACAAGTCTAACTTTATATCTTACTATTTCATTTTTCTCATTTCGCTTTCGATTAAAAACCCATTTGTATCCAACAGGTTTTACACCTTCAGGTGTGAGGACTATAGGTCCAAAAACATTACGTTTATTTAGCGAATCCAATTCAACCTGGATGAGATCTTTCCATTTGGCCCAATCATGACGAGTTTTACATTCACCAAAAGATTTTGGTTCATGATCCTCATTTTCATTTACGATGTCATATGCCACATTATAAGAAAATATATCATCAATATCTTCTATATCTTTTCGGTTCCATATTTTTCTAGTATTAATATAATTGATAGAGAATTCACGATTCTCGTCAGTTTGTGGTTCTGACAGAACATTTTCATCATCAGGTGTTTCTTCTGGAACACCATTTTCTATTTTATGATCATCGTGTTTTTCTATGCCTTTTCTTTTCCGAGGATTTTTATCCTTGGAACCGACTGACCTTCCACGCTTCAGGCGTTTAATGACATCATGAGTGTCTTCAATCTGCTTCTTTGAAATTTCAATTCGAGCAGGGGCATTTATAGCAGGTATATATGATTTAGTTACCCCTTTTGTGTCTGCAAATGCATCTGGCATTTGATTTGCTATTATTTGCAAGTGCACAATTTGCTGTACATCCTTTTCACATTGTTTGGTTCTCGGATCTAAATGCAATAATGTTGGTACATACCATGTGATTTCTTTTTCGATGTGTTTTTTTTTCCCTAACATTGGGAATATATTTTCATCAAAATGACAATCAGCAAAACGTGCAGTAAACACATCGCTCGTTTGAGGCTCAAGATATCGAATGATCGATGGACTATCATATCCGATATAAATACCGGTCTTTCTTTGAGGACCCATTTTTGATCTTTCAGGTGGTGCAATAGGCACATACACCATACATCCAAAAATTCTCAAGTGAGAAAATTTGGTTATTTACCAAATGCAAGCTGCAATGGTGAGCATTTATGATAAGCACTTGGTCTGATGCGAATTAATGCAGCGGCATGTAATATTGCTGAAAGCGTTGATGCCCCGCTAGCCAAGTTGTGGCTAAGGGCTTTGAGAGTCTCTTATTGTAAACAATCTTTGTTTAATATAATTTACATTCATTAATGGCATTTTCTTTATCTTTCTTCATAATGTTATATTGTGATATACTATTGTTGTTTTGATAAAGACTTTGAATATACTATAGTGTAAGTAAGATGAGATAGTTAATAAAGAGAGATCACTATCATGAAACACATCTTATAGTCACTGTATATTCTAAACAGTTCCTAGTCAATTGAGCCATCCGCAAATAAGGATAAGGATCGCTCGAGATCGAGACTAGCATTTGCGATGCCAAGTACCACGTTTCATTGGTATGGAACATAGAGATGTTCAAAGCATGCAAATGGATATTCATATGATGAATGATCGAACTACCCTATTCGGACTTTCCAAGTGGTTATCATTAATTGAGTGGATAAGTCCGCGGTTTTGATTGTACACCATTAGTCCTTACTACTTGAAACATCATGGTTACTTGGTTTCCTAGTAGCACATACGATGTCACTATTTGTTCTTCAAGAATCATTGCATAGTTATCAAATCTCGAACGACTCTCGATGTACCAATGGTTGTTGATTCGATCGGGATATATGGATGAAGGGACCTTACTGTACGCTAACCAAAACCTACTGGTTCTTGCAGGCACTATCAGTGATACCTAGGAAATTATGGGGCGATGTTGCTAGGTGCTCTTACCATGATTTGATGGGTAAGTCGGAAATTGTTGTTCCGAGTCACAAGGAGTTGTGAGCCCACGGCTAGTTGTATCCCTGGACCATTGAGAGTTACACAAGTAATGGATTACTAATCCCCGTTGAGATAGTTAAATTTAAAGAGTTAAATTTAATGAAAGAGAAGTTGGACTTCTAAACTAAAGGGAGTGAAATTTTCTAAAATGACATAGAGATGGGCATTTTTGGAAATCACTGAATTCGGATTCAGAAAAATTATCTTGACTTTAAAAGGTGCAGAAATGGTTTCTGTGCACATTGGTGAAATCAGTTTATCAATCGGAATCATGATGAATTTTATATTAATTTCTATAATAACAGGCTTGGCTTGTTGGGCTTAAGTTATGGATTATGGGTCCTAAGGAGTTATTGTCCTAATAGACATATAACTTAATCCAGTCTAGAAATTATATATATATATATATATATATATGTGTGTGTAATTTTTGAAAATAACACAATTCAAGTCTTGCAATTTTCGAAAATCATATAATATATTCTAAAGGGTTTTTCGAAAATCCTGTCCCTTTTTGAGAGAATTCAGTCTGTGATTTTTATGAAAAATTACATTCTGAATTGACAGATCAAATCTATTTAATCTCTTCGATAAACATCTGATTGATTTCTAGTGAAATCAATCAGAGGGTTTCTGTTTTCTGTTTGTGGACCCAATTCAGGAGTTGATCGAACAAGTCATCAGTTCCTGGGATTTATAACAAGAGCAGATTTAATCTGTTGGAGTCCATAATCAAGCCATAGCTTGAAGAGGTAAAATATTAATTGTTATTATTATTTTACTTGCATAATTTAATCGTTAGGATTTGATACCCATGATATGGAATCGTTCCATATAATTTTTTTTTAAAACTTTCGCTGCACCGGGTATCAGATCTATGATCTGAAAACGTGTTCCAACAGTGGTATCAGAGCCAGGTTGCTCTCAGATCAAACGATTAAATTAATCGATTGTACAAAATTTTTGAGCCTCGGGTTTTAGAAACGAAAACAAAAATTTTTAAAATTAAATTTCATGGGCAAACCGGGGCAGCGACGGGCTGCCCGAGCCCATGCCCCACGTGGGGGCGGGGCTGCCCGGGAACGTCCCGGGCAGCCCGGAAAATTAAAATTTGATTTTTAATTAGAATTTTAAATTTTTGAAATTTTAGTTTTTGGTCCGATCGAAAATTATTTTTGATTGGTCCACGAGGCATCGGGTCAAATTGTTTGAGTCCGAAATTTTTAAAATTGATTTTTGGATAAATTTTAATTTTTTGGAAAATTTATAAATTTTATCCGTTAAATTAGATTTTATAAAATTAATTATTTTGGTACAATTGATGATAAGACATGATCTTATGTATATATTAGATAAAATTTGATTTTATCTTTTAATTATGTTGTCATTGCATGTTATCCAATGATTTAATTATTGAATTAAATATTGGATAAAAGATGATCGATTGCCATGACCAATTTTGTAGGTGTATGTTAGGAAATTTGCCTTTGGTTTTTGTTATTGTTTTTGGGTTTTATTAATGGGCTTGGTTTATGGCCCAATTTGATTTGTTATTTGTAATAAAAAGTGAGCCTAGTTTATGCCCCGTTCCCACCCTTAAATATGTATCTCCTACTTGTCATCGAAATTTATTGTAAATTTATTAGACTTAGTGGAGATAAATATTTGAAAACAAAGGTGGGCCCAACAGGCAATAAAGACCGAAGAAATGTAAATTGGAAGCTCAATATAATAGGATTGCATTGCATATTTGCATATCACCTAGGATTGGACTTAGACTCGTTATTGGCAACCACGGGTCGATTAGTTTTGGGGTCGATCATCCTAAATATAATATATGATATTATTGTTGTATGCATGTTTAGACTAAATTGCATGAATCTCGCAAGCATACAAATATGATATGATGAGACAATTTTTCAAAATTAAAAATCCCTCATTTTAAATATGATTTAAAACTGATATCAATATATAAAAAAGGGAATTTAAATATTTTTTAAATGTTCCTACTTTCCATCAACGATCAATGTACGAGATGCTATCCGCGGGCACGGTCCGGCTCATATTATTGGGAGGGACCGTTCGTCGGAAAGCTGTACATTGGATCTACACATGCTGTAAGTTGGATGGAACTCCCATGGGATTGGCTCATATTATTGGGGATCCACATGGCGACCGTTCATCATAATTTAATATTGATGGGTCATCTTGACATGTCACAATAAACGGCGTCATATTATTGGGCCCTTATTGGACATGAGGTAAAAACATGGAGTTTTTTTGGAAGCAATTGGGCTCTACCTTTCGAAAATCATGGTTGGCTGATATTATTCGGGACTATGATTTGTCAATTGGACTCCATGTTTTCACTAAAGAAACCAGTTTCTCGTTTTCACTAGAGGATAGTGAAATCGTTAAAATAGTGGGAGTGAAATTCATAAAATTAAATCTCGCCATATTTTATGTCTTAGTAAATTAATTAAGCAATCACTGATTATTGTCTGTTTCTTTTCAGTATTTCATTACAATGAATTCGCGCAATCCACTATTCTCGATTCTCGAACAAAACAAACCGACTGGCGCAAACTATACATAATGGTTCCGTAAGTTAAAGATTGTTCTAAGTTCGGAAAAAGTTTTCTACGTGTTAGAAAAGCCTCCTCCGAAAGAAGCCCCGGCTGATGTGAGTCCGGAAGAATTGGCCAAACTTGACAAATGGTGGGACCATGATGTCAAGGCCAAATGTTACATGCAGGCTTCGATGTCTGATAACTTCAGAGGCGATTTGAGAATGCAGTGAATGCTGCTGACATTCACGATACTCTCAAGGAACTTTTTGGAGCTCAGTCTAGATCGAAGAGGTATGCCACCGTCAAAAAGTTCATGACATGCCGCATGCGAGATGGGAATTCGGTCCGTGAGCATGGGGTACACATGATTGGGCTCATTGAAAAGTTGGTAACACTCGATTTGACATTGGAGCACGAACTGAATGCGGACTTGTTACTTCTTTCACTTCCTTCGTCGTTTTACGGTTTTGTGATGAACTTCAATATGAACAAGATAGAGGCCACCCTTGAAGAGATGGTCAATATGCTTGTCACATATGAGGCCACATTAAAGAAGGATAAATCGGTATTTTTTGTTGGTTCCTCTTCTAACTCTAAGAAGGGGCCAAGTGGATAGGGTAAGAAACGTTCTGCCCTACCCAAGAAAATTGTACCAAAGAAGAAGAGCAAAACAAAGGCTTCAAACGTGAACGGATCTGAAGACGTTTTCCATCACTGCAAGAAACCCGATCATTGGAAACGTAACTGCAAAGTATATCTCGAGCAGTTGCGAACTGCAAAGGGTATGTTACATTGAAATAAATGTTTCACTTAATACTACTTCTTGGGTATTGGATACCGGATGTGGATCTCACATTTGCAATGATTTGCAGGTGATGACAAGAAGTCGTAAGCTTAGGATGGGTGAGACCCAGCTAAGGCTCGGAAATGGTTCTAGAGTTGAAGCCAAAGCTGTGGGATAACATGGCAATCGATCATACACCTACAAAATTGGTCATGGCAATCGATCATCTTTTATCCAATATTTAATTCAATAATTAAATCATTGGATAACATGAAATGGCAACATAATTAAAAGATAAAATCAAATTTTATCTAATATATACATAAGATCATGTCTTATCATCAATTGTACGAAAATAATTAATTTTTACTTTTCAATTAATTTCTTCATAATTCCCTACGAACACAAAAACTACAAAACACAGTATAAATCTGCTCGAAACCAATAATTAATAATTAAAATCATATATAAATTAAGTGTATAAAATACACTTATCAAATACCCCCAAACTTAGACTTTTGCTAGTCCCGAGCAAAACAATTCAAAACAATAACTTCCAAAAACTCATTCTCCAAAAACCAACAAGAATAGTCAAGAAATATTATGGAGCAATGGACTCTGCAATGATTTCAAAAATTTCAAATCCAATCTCATCCAACCTACTAACACTTGAAAGTTTCAGTCATAACAAAATAACCGCATAAACTCACAATCTCCGCAACTCAAGTTCAAAACACCCTTCTCCAAATTCAATTCAAACATTCATAGATCATGAGGACTTTTCAAGGATAGCATAGGATCAAATATAGGATATAAATCAAAAACACTCACAAATAGGTAAATGCAAAAAATAATAGTGTGTGCGTGTTTCGATCAAAATTCATAATCATTAAAAGCGTCAATCAACAGTCCATAGGCTAAATTCTTGCAACTCTTCTCCACTAGTATATTGGGCAACTGAGACTCGGTCAATAGGACTTAATTGGCTCATAATGTAAGGCCTGGCTCATGGCTACAAACGAAGGATAAGAATTCAAAAATAAGGAGTAATTTATAATTTTATCAAACTCTAATTACGACTCCTTTTTCATTCACAATTTCACACTTTATTTTTCCACTTCATTGATTTTTCAACTTTTTTCACAAATTTTTTTTTCTTTCTTTCACAACTTTTACAACTCTTTTTTTTTTTTTTCCTAGCTACTACCTCTTTTCATCTTTTCAATTCATCCACCACACCAATCCATTTTTCACAAATAAAAACTAGGAGCATAAAATATTTTAGCATTCAAATTACTCCCTTAAAGGTAGGAATTAATGTATAAGCTATTCAGGTAGTCAATGTAGGACCTTGAAATAATGACGAATGGGGGTTTATTCACACGTTTACACGCATGCCATTCGATTTTCAATAAAGCTCAAGAAAGGTACTAGGGATAACATTCATTACAGGTAGCTTGAAAGGCTCAAACGAATTCAGAAAAATTGCCTAAATCATCCCTAATCACAGTTTTGCCCGTATTTCGCCTCGAAGAGTGTTCAAACTAGTTCTAGACAAGTCTCAATCCACAATTAAATCATACAAATATCAATCAGTGCAGAAAAAAATAATCATCAGCAGTAAACGATGATTTTCACAAAAAAATCATATTTTCTCGTACCTCAATGTACTAATATACGTGTAGGCTCAAATCGGCAACTAAGGATAAATTCAATGAAAATTAGGCCCAAAATTTCAAACAATGCCTCAATCATATCTATGTCTGTATGTCTCAAAAATCAGATTCAAGTATTAATCACAGAGTATATAGAAAATTGTTTATTTACTTGGTTCCATTTTTTCAAAAATATTTTTCAAATAGGCAGACAATCATGGATTTCAGTTATAGCACAAAATTTTTTTATCAGCCATGCATCCATTTCTTTCTTGACTTCTTTAAACTAAACTCAACTAACACAACAACTAAACTCAACAAAAAATTTATCTATAAAGCACACAATAAAGTCCAACTTATAAACTATCAACCAACTAAAAAACTAAATCATACATTGATTCACCCCCCCCCCCCCCAAACTTAATATAATCATTGTCCCTAATGATTAAAAACAATAAAAGAACAAGAGACTCATACCTTTGACACCGAGCATAAGGACTCGGCGTCATCATCATCATCTCCATGGAAAGAAGGTGCAGCATCAGCAGTATCATCAGAAGACCACTGCGGAGGAGGTGGATAAGGCACAACAGTGGGCGGATAATTCTGGGAGAGAGCGGCAGTGAAGTCATGCATGTATGTCATATGTGCTTGCATCATCTTCCACTGCTTCTTCATCTGAGCAAGCACGGCCGTAGAATCATCACGAGTAGAATACTCAGTGGCCGGATGCGTCGGTAAGGACATAGGTCCTTCCAAATGGGAAGGTGCTGGCTCAAAGTGTGGTAGTGGCTCAGAGGGCTGCGGTGGTTCAGCTGCCTGTTCAGAAGTACTGGCTGCTTTCTTCTTCTTGTCCCATCTCAGTGCACCAGTAATTCTTATAGGACCTCGAATTGGAAGAATCTGCTCCGTATCATCCCACACAACACCAGCTAACCGGCAAAGTTGAGTAATCAAAGACGAGTGGGGTAAACTGATAGTCGAGGAACCCCTAATTGCAGCAATAATAGACTCCTGAATCACCCTCCCAGCATCAACAGATTTTCCAGTGACAATGCAGTACACAAGACCAGCTCTAACCTTAGTCACATTGGATGTATGCCCAGATGGCAAAATTCTGGCAGCCACAAACTCATGCCAATTATTCGCTTCTCTTCTAAGAAAGATGGATGAAAATGTAACAGCTTCATCCTTTGCATTCCTCTTCCATTCCGCCCCATCATGACACAAAGTCTGAATTACAATATTATCTGGATATGACTCATTCTTAAATACCTCATACTCATCAACTGAAATGTCCAAATCCGGCATTTCATAGAGACTGTTAATTGTACTCTTATCAAAAGGCACCAATTTTCCTCGAACTCGAACTTTCAGATTCACGTCTTTGACCATCAAATTTGCATAAAACTCATGAATCAATGATATAACAACATCTGGTGGACTCCTAACAAATGTCTCACAACCTCTTCTCTTAGCTTCAATTAAAGCCGGAGCATTACATTCTCTCAAGCTCATTCCCCTTTCTTTGTGCATCCCTCTCTCCATTACATCAAAACAATACTCCTCTGCAGTGGCATTCCAAAATCTGTGTCTATCATATGAACCAGCAGAGGACGAAGAAATTGCACCCTTTTCCTTTGGTTTTCGGTGGCATTGTAACTCAATAATTCAACTCAAATCAAATGCCTCAAACAATGCACTAAACTCCAAACAATTCCAGCAACGTTCAAATACAACCCAAGCAATTCAACAAACACTTGGTAGGCACGAAGAAAATTATATAGAAATTCACTGCATCAAACGTACTCTACACCACAGCTCAGACAACCCAATATCCTCAAATCACAACATTTATCACGGATCAAATGTAATAGATAAAATTTCAGCTTTTGTACCGTTCAAGAAGAAAATTTTCCAAATCCTCCAAATTCCCCTTTCTCGACGAGCGTAGAAGGAGCAAAACAAATTGTGGGAATCTCAGCCTTGATATGAATATCAAAATCCTAGAGATGGTGATATTTTGTTGAGTGAAAAATTTACATTGATCGTGACAGAATGTGAGATTTAGAGAGGGACTCGAAAGAGAGAGAGGGACTCGAAAGAGAGATCGTGATTTCTAAAGTCTGGGAGGACGCTCGAGAGAAGTGGCGCGGGCACGCCTCTAGTTCGCAAATCAATACCATTTTCTTTCAGGGAATGGCGCGGGCGCTCATATTAATAGGGCGGGCGCGCCGCTTGCTCGAATTTAAGATTTTTGGAGCCTGAAAAAAATAGAAAATTAAGAAAAATTAAGTTCAAAAATTGAAAATAAAAAAAATTAAAACAGTTAAATAAAAAAATTAAATAAACTGAAAATAAAAGCAAATAAAATAAAATAAAAGAAAATGCTTGGGTTGCCTCCCAAGTAGCGCTTGGTTTAAAGTTGTCAGCCCGACTTTCACCAGTGCTAGATCTTCCCTTTCTCTTTTACTCGCCAAATAAATTTCACGAACCGCCTTTTAAATTTTTCTCTCTTTTTTGTGGTCTTCTTTGTTGAACTTGATGCTGCAACCTCAATATCGGCTCTTTGACATCCCTCTAGTTTCATAATCGGCTCTATCAAGCACAATTTTTCAATAGGGGTGTTAGATGACTTCATGAATATATTAAAAATTACACCCTCACCGTCCACACCCATCGACAACACACCCTTCTTCACCTCTATCTTGGCATCGACAGTGGCCAATAAAGGTCTCCCCAATATTAGGGGCATATTTGCATCCTCCTTCATATCTAACACAACAAAATCCGCAGGAAAAATAAATTTATCTACTTTTACCAGAACATCTTCAATGATTCCAAGAGGATATGTGATAGATCTATCAGCCAACTGCAACGCAATCATTGTGGGCTTCACCTTATCAAGTACTAAGCTCCTGAAAACAGACAAAGGCATTAATGCTAGCTCCTAAATCGCAAAGTGCATTATTAAAATAAGAAGAACCAATTGTGCAAGGAATAGTAAAACTCCCTGGATCGTTCAACTTTTGTGGCATTTTCTTTTGAAGCACGGCACTGCACTCTTCAGTTAAGCTCACCACCTTGTTCTCTAGCAGCCTCCTCTTCTTGGACATCATCTCTTTGATGAACCTTGCATAGTTTGGCATTTGTTCCAACGCATCAGCAAAGGGGATGTGGATGTGAATTTTCTTGAAAATCTCCAAGAACTTGGAGAACTGCTCATCCAACGCTTTCTTCTTGAACCTTTGCGGGTAGGGAAGTGGAGGCTTGTACATCGGTTTCGGCTCCAGTTCAGGCTCCTTTTTCTCGACTTCATTCTCTTCAACCGCAGGTTCTTGCACTTCAACTTCTTTTCCACTCCGCAACTCTATGGAATTGCACTGCTCTTTGGGATTTACCTCAGTGTTGCTCGGAAACTGGCCTCTGTTATTATCCTTCAGTGCATTCGCCAACTGCCCAATGCTAGTCTCCATGGATTGCAACACCGCGCCCATGTTGGCCATGTGCGTCTCCAAACTGTCAAGGCGAGACTCAGTTCTCGTCATCCTCTTACCTGATTCCTGCACAAAAGTACTAACCACATCCTCCAAAGATGGCTTACCATCACCCTTATTAGTATTGTTAGCATATGAAAAATTTTCATTATTCCGCAAATTAGGGTGAAAAGTATTGGGAATAAGATTACCTCTGTACGCTCCATAACCTCGGTAGACATTAGGATGGATATAATTAACTTCCTCTGGGTTATGTGATCCTTCAACTCCAATGGAACCTGCAACATTGATCTTATTCAAAGAAGCTACCTCTGTAGTCAGTGCATATAATTGGGCGGTGATAGATGTGAGAGGATCTACTGCATACACTCCAGCTGGCTTCTTGACTCCCACACGCTCCGATGGCCATTGAAAACTGTTTATCGTCATCTGTTCTAGCATATCATAGGCTTGAGCGGGGTCCTTTGCAAAAATAGTTCCTCCAGAAGCAGAATCGACATTCATCCTTGTAGGCGCATTCAGTCCGTTGTAAAACCACTCGATCTGTTCCCAATCTGCAAAATTGTGGTTAGGACAACGTCTAAGTAATTCTTTGTACCTTTCCCACGCCTCGTAGAGCTGTTCAGTGTCTAGATGCCAGAACGTGCTGATCTCTATCTTCAACTGGGTGAACTTGGCAGGTGGAAAATATTTAGCAAGAAATTTTTCTGTCATCCCCTCCCAAGTAGTGATGCTTCCAAGCGGAAGTGATTGCAACCAACTTCTGGCTTAATCCCTGAGAGAAAACGGAAACAAGCGTAAACGAATAATATCCTCAGGAACACCGTTAAATTTTACCGTATCAGTAATTTCTAAAAAAGTCCTGAGATGCAAGTGAGGATCAGCTGTGACACTCCCATTAAATTGGTTCGATTGAACCATATTGATCAAGGCCGGCTTTAGCTCAAAATTATTGGCATTGATTGTTCCTCGAGCTATTCCAGAGTAATGAGCCTGGATCGTCGGCCTGAAGTGATCTCTAATTGGCACCAAGGGAGCTTGATTCACATTCTCTTCAGCCATGTTATTAATTTCTTCTCTTCTCTTTCTTCTCAGAGCACGTGCAGTGCGCTCGATCTCCGGATCAAAAATTAGAGAATTAGAACTTTGAGATCGTCGCATAGACTGCAATAAAAATTAAGAAGAATTTAATTAGTAACTTCAAAAATAAAAAAAACTCTAAATTAAAATATAGACTAATTGATAACAAGACTAAAAAATAATCAAAATTTACTCCCCGACAACGGCGCCAAAAACTTGTTGTGAAATTTCCTCACAAGCGTACGACTGTCAAGTTTTAATATAGTGATTAAATCAGATATCGATCCCTCAGGGAGTAAAATGAAAATATTTAGTACTTGTAATTAGAATAGTCTAAACTTTATCTAGAAAATCAAACTTTGAGAATTTTACAATAAAATAAATAATCAGATGATTTTAGATAGCACGCACACAACTTTCAGGAATAATCAATCAGAGAAAAATGGTCTAGAGGTATAGATTTTACCTGGTTTCAACAACAGTCAATCCTAAATAATTAATCTTCATGAATTTCAGTCAATTAATAGCCAAGAACACTTAAGTTTATTACTTTCCTCTCCCGAGCAACAAATAATGTTTATCAACTACAATTCAATTTCAATATTCCTATTAAGAATTTATCGCAGTGATCTATCACAAAACAATGTTCTTTTTAAAAGCTCTATTAAAATCATACACTCTTCCGAGCTGTATAAATAATTAACAGTGTAGTTTCTACTGTCCTATTCAAAATCCCCTCTCCCGAGCAATGATTTCAAATAAATATAACAAATCAATTATTGATCAGATAATTGAAAAGACAATCAATTCTAGAAAAAATAATTAATCTAGAAGAAACTCAATTCAGTAAAATAAAAAATTCATGAAAGTGTCTACACCAGGTTCCATCTGACCTCTAGACTCTAAAAAATTAGTTCAAAATAAAATTCTGAATAAAAAAATTCATATTCAAAAATCCAAACATATTCAGAATAAAATAAAAGTAAGAAATCAAATCCGTCGTCGACGCCGTGTCCGGACTATCGAACTCCGTCTTCGTTCTTCAGTTGAGCTCCAAAAATCCTCAGCAAAATCTCACGATTAATTCTCTGATCTGTAGTGGATGTGTGTGGCGGCTCTCCTCCCTTTCTCAAGTCTGACAAAAATCCTTTTATAGCGTGCACAAAAGCCCACAAAATCAAGCCCATAAAAATTTCCCGATTTAATAAAATTTCCAAAACACAGCGATGGGGCGGGCGCTCAAGTGAAGGCGCGGGCGCGCCTTTGTCTCGAAATCTCAATTCTCAAGTCTTCAGTAACTTAGCGCGATTGCTCTTGAATAGACGACAAGCGCTAAAAATTGGCCCATTAAAGAAAGCCCAACACTATTTCTCAATCTCTGTACGTTCCTTTCTTCTTTCTTTTATTCTTTTCTTTTCTCTTTTCTCCAACTTTTTCTTCTTCTTCCACTAATTTTTACTTTTCAATTAATTTCTTCATAATTTCCTACGAACACAAAAACAACAAAACACAACATAAATATGCTCGAAACCAATAATTAATAATTAAAATCATATATAAATTAAGTGTATAAAATACACTTATCAACTGGAAACAATAAATAAAAGGAAAAACGATAGTCAAAATCCGGCAAATCTTTGGCATGCTAGGCTAGGTCATATTTCCTCAAGGAGGATGAACAAGCTAGTGGGTGAGGGCTTGTTTGATATGTTTGATATTAAATCTCTACCAACTTGTGAGTCCTGCCTAAAAGGAAAAATGACTAAAACTCCTTTCAAAGAAAAACCTGAGCGTAGTCAAAATTTGTTGGATTTGATCCATACAGATGTTTGCGGCCCATTTAGTATTGGTACTAAATCTGGTCACACCTACTTCATTACCTTTACTGATGATTATTCCAGGTACGGGTATTTATATTTGATGAAATATAAGTCTGAATCATTTGAAAAGTTCAAAGAATTCAAGGCTGAAGTAGAAAATAAACTAGGTAAAAGTATTAAAGCACTTCGATCGGATCGAGGTGGAGAATATTTAAGTACCGATTTTTTGGACTATCTAAAAGAGAATGAGATTCTCTCTCAGTGGACTCCTCCTATGACACCTCAGCTTAATGGTGTTTTGGAGCGTCGCAATCAAACTTTGTTGGACATGGTTCGATCCATGATGAGCTTCACTGAGCTCCCACCTTCGTTTTGGGGATATGCACTTGAAACGACGGTATTGTTGTTGAACAATGTCCACACTAAAGCAGTGGATAAAACTCCATACGAGTTATGGAATGGCAAAGCTCCTAAGTATTCATACTTAAGGATTTGAGGATGTCCTGCTTACGTGAAGCGGACAGTGGGAGATAAGTTGGATAGTCGATCCACCTTATGTTATTTTGTAGGGTATCTGAAGAATTCAATCGGATATTATTTATATCATCCTACTGAAACAAAAGTGTTTGTTTTGAGGAATGCCACCTTCATGGAGAATGAGTTCTTACTTTATAAGAAAGGCAAGATGATGGAACTCGAAGAAATTCGAGAAGAATCGGAGATACAAAATAACGATCCCACACCTCAGGAACTATTAAACGACACGCCTCTTTCTAGAAGATCCGAGAGGACTTCTAGACCTCCTATTCGATATGGTCTACTTCTTGAAGGGGGTCAAAATGAACCCGACATTGGATGTGATCCAAGAAACTTCAAGGAAGCAATTTCTGATGCGGATTCGAATTTATGGCTTGAAGCTATGCAGTCGAAAATAGACTCGATGCATACAAACCAAGTTTGGTCTTTAGTAGATCCTCCCGATGGAATTGTTCCAATAGGGTGTAAATGGATCTACAAGAAAAAATTTGGGCCTGATGGTAAGGTACTGACCTACAAGGCACGATTGGTAGCAAAAGGTTATACTCAAAGACAAGGAGTTGACTATGATGAAACCTTTTCACTAGTCGCAATGTTCAAGTCCATAAGAATCCTTATTGCCATAGCAGCTTGGTATGACTATGAGATATGACAAATGGATGTGAAGACTGCATTTCTTAATGGAAACATTAAGGAAGAAATCTATATGATGCAGCCCGAGGGATTCACATCCATGGGAAGCGAGCATAAGGTATGCAAGCTTCAGAGATCAATTTATGGTCTCAAACAGGCATCAAGAAGTTGGAACCAAAAATTTGATGAAACAATAAAGGACTTTGGTTTCATCAAGAACCCGGAGGAATCATGCGTGTACAAGAAAGTAGTTAAGGATATTGTGACATTCTTAGTACTTTATGTTGATGAAATCCTACTCATTGGGAATGATGTAGGGATGTTGCAGTCAACAAAGATATGGTTATCAGGTAGATTCTCGATGAAGGATTTGGGTGAGGCATCCTATATTATAGGAATACAGATCTATAGAGATAGATCTAAGAGAATGATAGGACTCACTTAAAGCAACCTACATCGACACCATATTGAAAATGTTTTCTATGGATGAGTCCAAGAGAGGACATCTACCTATGTGTCATGGAGTTTCTCTATCCAAGTCTATGTCTCCCAAGACTGACGAAGAGATAGAGAAAATGACACACATACCATATGCATCAGCCATAGGTAGTATCATGTATGGGATGATATCTACCAGACCGGATGTAGCCTTTGCTCTGAGTGTCACGAGCAGATATCAGGCCAATCCCGGCCAAATGCATTGGAAAGCTGTGAAGGATATTCTAAAGTACTTGAGAAGGATTAAGAATATATTCATGGTTTATGGAGGAAGAGAATTGAAATTGGAAGGCTATACCGACTCTAGCTTCCAAAATGACGTGGATGACTCAAAGTCAACCTCTGGATTTGTATTTATGCTTAATGGCGGTGCTGTCTCTTGGAAGATTTCCAAGAAGAACACCACAGCGGATTCCACCACTGAGGCAGATTACATTGCAGCATCAGCTGCTGCTAAAGAGGCCGTTTGGATGAGGAATTTCGTCCAAGAGTTGGGCGTAATTCCTGAAGCTGTTGGTCCAGTCCCGATGTACTGTGACAACACTGGTGCCATTGCTCAGGCAAAGGAACCAAGGTCTCATCAAAGATCCAAACACATACTGAGAAAATACCACATCATCCGGGAGATCGTGGAAAGAGGAGACATCACTGTCGAGAGAGTGACCTCTACAGACAATATCGCTGATCCACTTACTAAGCCCTTACCAGGACCATTGTTTGACAAACATCGCGAAGCAATGGGACTACGTAGTATGACTAGTTGGCTATAGGGCAAGTGGAAGATTGAAAGAGTTGATGCCCTGCTAGCCAAGTTGTGGCTAAGGGCTTTGAGAGTCTCTTATTATAAACAATCTTTGTTTAATATAATTTACAATCATTAATGACATTTTCTTTATCTTTCTTCATAATGTTATATTGTGATATACTATTGTTGTTTTGATAAAGACCTTGAATATACTATAGTGTAAGTAAGATGAGATAGTGAATAAAGAGAGATCACTATCATGAAACACATCTTATAGTCACTGTATATTCTAAACAGTTCTTAGTCAATTGAGCCATCCGCAAATAAGGATAAGGATCGCTCGAGATCGAGACTAGCATTTGCGATGCCAAGTACCATGTTTTATTGGTATGAAACATAGATATATTCAAAGCATGCAAATGGATATTCATATGATGAATGATCGAACTACCCTATTCGGACTTTCCAAGTGGTTATCATTAATTGAGTGGATAAGTCCGCGGTTTTGGTTGTACACCATTAGTCCTTACTACTTGAAACATCATGGAGACTCTATATGCTAGTACTATAATTTGAATCATTTACCGACTCTATGAGGGTTATCAGGTATCGGGATTGGGTACAGTTACGACACATATAGGAGTCGATGCTTTGTTTTCAAGGATTCACCACACGCTTGCGAGTGTGGATATCCTATGCGATCTGAGGAGATATTAGTGTGACAAATTTCTGGCCTGAGTACTCGTTGTGATTTAGGTTACTTGGTTTCTTAGTAGCACATGTGATGTCACTATTTGATCTTCAAGATGCATTGCATAGTTATCGAATCTCGAACGACTCTCGATGTACCAATGGTTGTTGATTCGATCAGGATATATGGATGAAGGGACCGTACTGTACGCTAACCAAAACCTACTGGTTCTTGCAGGCACTATGAGTGATACCTAGGGAATCATGGGGCGATGTTGCTAGGCGCTCTTACCATGATTCGATGGGTAAGTCGGAAATTGTTGTTCCGAGTCACAAGGAGTTGTGAGCCCACGGCTAGCTGTTGAAAGAGTGGGTGTCTGGTTAGCCAACTTGTGGCTAAGGGCTTTTATGACTCTATGTAAAACAATCTTTTGTTTAATATAATTTACACTTTTATAATGGCATTGACTTTATCTTTCTTCATATTGTTATATTATGATATAATATTGTTGTTTTGATAAAGACCTTGAATATACTATAGTGTATGTAAGATGTGGTAGCACATGGAGATGGCTATCATGAAACACATCTTATAGTCACTGTATATTCTAAAATGTTCATAGTCAATTGAGCCGTCCGCAAATAAGGATAAGGATCGCTCGAGATTGAGACTAGCATTTGCGATGCCGAGTACCACGTTTCATTGGTATGGAACATAGAGATGTTCAAAGCATGCAAATGGATATTCATATGATGAATGATCGAACTACCCTATTCGGACTTTCCAAGTGGTTATCACTTATCGAGTGGATAAAGTCCGCGGTTTTGGTTGTACACCATTAGTCCTTATTACTTGAAACATCATTGAGACTCTATATGCTAGTACTGTACTTTGACTCGTTTACCGACTCTATTGGGGTCATCAGGTGTCGGGATTGGGTACAGTTACGACACATATAGGAGTCGATGCTTTGTTGTCAAGGATTCACCACATACTTGCGAGTGTGGATATCCTATGCGATCTGAGGAGATATTAGTGTGACGAATCTCTGGCCAGAGTACATGATGTGTTTTAGGTTAATGGGTTATCCTAGTAACACATGCGATGTCACTAATAGATCTCCAAGATGTTATGCATAGTTATCGAATCTCGAACGACTCTCAATATACCAATGGTTGTTGATTCGATCGGGATATATGGATGAAGGGACCGTACTGTACGCTAACCAAAATCTACTGGTTCTTGCAGGCACTATCAGTAATACCTAGGGAATCATGGGGCGATGTTGCTAGGCACTCTTACCATGATTAGATGGGTAAGTCGGAAATTGTTGTTCCGAGTCACAAGGAGTTGTGAGCCCACGGCTAGCTGTATTCCTGAACCATTGAGGGTTACACAAGTAATGGATTACTAAAACCCCGTAGAGATAGTTAAATTTAAAGAGTTAAATTTAATGAAAGAGAAGTTGGACTTCTTAACTAAAGGGAGTGAGATTTCCTAAAATGACATATGGATGGGCATTTTGGAAATCACTGAATTCGGATTCCGAAAAATTATCTTGACTCTAAAAGATGCAGAAATGGTTTCTGTGCACATTGGTAAAATCAGTTTATCAATCGGAGTCACGGTGAATTTTATATTAATTTCTATAACAACGGGTTTGGCTTGTTGAGTTTAAGTTATGGATTGTGAGCTTTAAGGAGTTAGAGTCCTGATACAATTATAACTAGAAATTATCTATAAATAGAGGTGTTGGGTTCGAAAATCACACACATTGTGTCTTATAATTTTCGAAATTACACTCTAAATATTTGAAGGGGATTTTCGAAATCCTCTGTCCCTTTCGGAGAAAATTCGGCTTGTGATTTTTATGAAAAATTACAATCTGAATTAACAGATCATATCTGTTTATTCTTTACGCAAACTTCTGATTGATTTCTAGTGCAGTCAATCAGAGAGTTTTGTTTTCTATTCGTGGACCTGATTGAAAAAACGTTCGTTCATCAGTTCCGGGGATATACAACAAGAGCAGATTAAATTCTGTTGGTGTCCATAATCTCGCTTCGAGATTTTAAGGTAAAATATTTAATTGTGATTATTTATTTTACTTACACAATTTAATCGTAAATGTTTTGATACCCAGATATGGAATCGTTCCATATTAATAAAATAAATTTTTAAACTTCCGCTGCACCGGGTATCAATTCTAATTGATCTGAACACCGTTTTCCAACAGTGGTATCAAAGCCAGGTTGCTCAGATCAAACGATTAAATTAATCGATTGTACAAAATTTTTAAGCCTCGTTTTTGAAACAAAACAAATTTTTTAAAAAAAATCAAAATTTTGACGGGAAAAACACGGGCAGCGATCGGATCGCTGCCCAGGGGCAGCGATTGTCGCTGCCCAGCCCGAGCCCCGGTCGGGGCACGGGCTGCCCGGGATTGTCCCGGGCAGCCCGGAAAATTAAAATTTTAATTTTTTAAAAATTTTGAATTTTTGAAATTCTTGTGTTTGATCCGATCGAAAATTGTTTTTGATTAGATCACGAGGCATCGGATCGTATTGTTCGAGTCCAAAATTTTTAAAATTGATTTTTGGATAATTTTGAATTTTTGGAAAATTTATAAATTTTATCCGTTAAATTAAATTTTATAAAATTAATTATTTTGGTACAATTGATGATAAGATATGATCTTATGGATGGATAAGATAAAATATAATTTTATCTTTTAAATTATGATGTCATTGCATGTTTATCCAATTATTTAATTATTGAATTAATTAATGGATAAAGGATGATCGATTGCCATGACCAATGTTTTAGGTGTATGTTAGGTGATTTAAATTTGTCTTATTGTTGTTGGTGTTTATTAATGGGCTTGGTTTATAGCCCAATATGATTGTCATATGTAATAAAAGTGGGCCTGGTTTATGGCTCGTTCCCACCCCTAAAAATGTATCCCATATTTGTCATCGAAATTTATTGTAAATTTATTAGACTTAATGGGAGACAAAGATTTGAAGAAATGGTGGGCCCAGCAGACAATGAAGACCGAAAAAATGTAAATTGGAAGCATAATGTAATAGTATTGCATTGCATACTTGCATATCACCTAGGATTGGACTTAGACTCGTGATTGGCAACCACGGGTCGAATAGTTAATGGGATCGATCATCCTAAATATAATATATGATATTATTGATGTATGCATGTTTAGACATAAATTGTATGAATCCCGCAAGCATACATAAATTGCATGATGAGACAAATTTTCAAAATAAAATCCCTCATTTTAAATATGATTTAAAATTGATATCAAGATAAACAAAAGGGAATTTTAAATATTTTTTAAATATTCCTACCTTCCATCTACGATCAATGTATGTGATGCTACCCGCGGATACGGTCCGGCTCATATTATTGGGGGGGCCCGTTCGTCGGAAAGCTGTACATTGGATCGACACATGTTGTAAGTTGGGTGGAACTCCCATGGGATTGACTCATATTATTGGGGATCCACATGGCGACCGTCCATCACAACTTAATATTGATGTGTCATCTTGACATGTCACAATAAACGGCGTCATATTATTGGGCCCTTATTGGACTCGAGGTAAAAACATGGAGGTTGCTTTAGAAGCAATTGTGCTCTACCTTTTGAAAATTATGATTGGCTGATATTATTCGGGACCATAGTTTGTCAATTGGACTCCATGTTCCCACTAAAGAAAATGTTTCTCATTTTCACTAGAGGGTAGTGAAATCGTCAAAATAGTGGGAGTGTAATTCATAAAATGAAATTCGTCATATTTTATGTCTTAGTAAATTAATTAAACAAATCACTGATTATTGTCTGTTTCCTTTTCAGTATTTCATTACTATGAATTCGCGTATTCCACTACTCTCAATTCTCGATCAAAACAAGTTGACTTTCGCTAACTATACGGAATGGTTCCGTAAGTTAAAAATCATTCTAAATCCGGAGAAGGCTTTCTACGTGTTAGAGAAGCGTCCTCCGAAGGAAGCCCCGGCTAACACTAGTCCGGAAGAGTTGAAAAAGCTTGACGATTGGTGGGACCATGATGTCAAGGCAAAGAGTTATATGCTAGCATCAATGTCTGATGAACTCCAGAGGCGATTTGAGGATGCGGTGAATGCTACTGACATTCACAGCGCACTCAAGGAACTTTTTGGAGCTCAGTCAAGGGCCGAGAAATTTGCGACTGTCAAAGAGCTCATGACAGGCCGCATGCAAGATGGGACCTCGGTCCGTGAGCATGGGGTACACATGATTGGGCTCATTGAAAAGTTGGTAAAACTCGAACTGACATTAGAGCATGAACTCAATGCGGACTTGTTGCTTCTTTCACTTCCTTCGTCGTTTGATGGCTTTGTGATGAACTTCAATATGAACAAGATAGAGGCCACCCTTGAAGAGATGGTCAATATGCTTGTGACTTATGAAGCCACACTAAAGAAGGATAAACCGATACTCTTGGTTGGCTCCTCTTCTAACTCTAAGAAAGGACCAAGTGGAAAGGGTAAGAAACGTTCTGCCCCGCCCAAGAAGATTGTACCAAATAAGAAGGGAAAGGCTAAGGCTTCAATTGGAATAAAAGATGAAAACGTTTGCCATTACTGCAAGAAATCCGGTCATTGGAAACGTAACTGCAAGGAATACCTCGAACAGTTGCGAACTGCAAAGGGTATGTTTTACATTGAAATAAATGTTTTGCTTAATACTTCTTCTTGGGTATTGGATACCGGATGTGGATCTCACATTTGCAATGATTTGAAGGTGATGACAAGAAGTCGTAAGCTAAGGATGAGTGAGACCCATCTAAGGCTCGGGAATGGTTCTAGAGTCGAAGCCAAAGCTATAGGAGATATTTATTTAGTTTTGCAGAACAATTTTAAGTTATTTTTGAGAGATGTTTTATATGTTCCGGATTTGGTCAAAAACATTATATCTATTTCTATGCTTGATAGAGATGGTTTTTCTTGCAATTTTGTAAATGGTATTTGCAATATTTACAAGAATGAATGTTTAATTGGAAATGAACAACTTGAAAACGATCTATATAGCTTAAAATTAAAAGACGTTCCAATTAATTATGTTGATAAACCGGTAACAACAATTAAAAGGAAGGATGATAGTCAAAACCCGGCAAACCTTTGGCATGCTAGGCTAGGTCATATTTCCTCAAGGAGGATGAACAAGCTAGTGGGAGAGGGCATGTTTGATATGTCTGATATTAACTCTCTACCTATTTGTGAGTCCTGCCTAAAGGGAAAAATGACTAAATCTCCTTTCAAAGGGAAACCTGAGCGTAGTCAAAATCTGTTGGATTTGATCCATACAGATGTTTGCGGTCCATTTAGGATTGGTACTAAATGTGGCAACACCTACTTCATTACCTTTACTGATGATCATTTTAGGTATGGGTATTTATATTTAATGAAATATAAGTCTGAAGCATTTGAAAGGTTCAAAGAATTCAAGGCTGAAGTAGAAAACAAACTAGGTAAAAGTATTAAGGCACTTCGATCGGATCGAGGTGGAGAATACTTAAGTACCAAGTTTTTGGACTATCTAAAAGAGAATGGGATTCTCTCTCAGTGGACTCCTACTATGACACCTCAGCTTAATAGTGTTTCGGAGCGTCGCAATCGAACTTTGTTGGACATGGTTCGATCCATGATGAGCTTCACTGAGCTCCCACCTTCGTTTTGGGGCTACGCGCTTGAAACGGCGCTATTGTTGTTAAACAACGTCCACACTAAAGCAGTAAATAAAACACCATACGAGTTATGGAATGGCAAAGCTCCTAAGTATTCGTACTTGAGAATTTGGGGATGTCCTGCTTACGTGAAGCAGACAGTGGGAGATAAGTTGGATAGTTGATCCTCCTTATGTTATTTTGTGGGGTATCCGAAGAATTCAATCGGATATTATTTCTATCATTCTAATGAAACAAAAGTGTTTGTTTCAAGGAATGCCACCTTCTTGGAGAAGGAGTTCTTATTGGATAAGAAAAGCAAGATGATGGAACTCGAAGAAATTCGAGAAGAACCCGAGATACAAAATAGCGATCCTACACCTCAAGAATCATCACAAGACACGCCTACTACTAGGAGATCCGAGAGGACTTCTAGGCCTCCTATTAGATATGGTCTTCTTCTTGAAGGGGATCAAAGTGAACCCGACATTGGATGTGATCCAAGAAACTTCAAGGAAGCAATTTCTGATGCGGATTCAAATTTATGGCTTGAAGCTATGCAATCGGAAATAGACTCGATGCATTCTAACCAAGTTTGGTCTTTAGTAGATCCTCCCGATGGAATTGTTCCAATTGGGTGCAAATGGATCTACAAAAGAAAGCTTGGGCCTGATGAAAAGGTATTGACCTACAAGGCACGATTGGTGGCAAAAGGTTATACTCAAAGACAAGGAGTTGACTATGATAAAACCTTTTCACCAGTCGCAATGTTCAAGTCTATAAGAATCCTTATTGCCATAGCAGCATGGTATGACTATGAGATATGGCAAATGGATGTAAAGACTGCATTTCTTAATGGAAACATTAAGGAAGAGATCTATATGACGCAGCTTGAGGGATACACATCCATGGGAAGCGAGCATAAGGTATGCAAGCTTCAGAGATCAATCTATGGTCTCAAACAAGCATCAAGAAGTTGGAACCAGAAATTTGATGAAAAAATAAAGGATTTTGGTTTCATCAAGAACCCGGAGGAACCATGCGTGTACAAGAAAGTGGTTAAGAATGCGGTAACATTCTTAGTACTTTATGTTGATGACATCCTACTCATGGGAAATGATGTAGGGATGTTGCAGTCAACAAAGATATGGTTATCAGGTAGATTCTCGATGAAGGATTTAGGTGAGGCATCCTATATTCTAGGAATTCAGATCTATAGAGATAGATCTAAAAGAATGATAGGACTCACTCAAACAACCTACATCGACACCATATTGAAAAGGTTTTCTATGGATGAGTCCAAGAGAGGACATCTACCTATGTGTCATGAGTTTCTCTATCCAAGTCTATGTATCCCAAGACTGACGAAGAGATAGAGAAGATGACACACGTGCCATATGCGTCAGCCATAGGTAGTATCATGTATGGGATGATATCTACCAGACCGGATGTGGCCTATGCTCTGAGCGTCACGAGCAGATACCAAGCCAATCCCGGTCAAATGCATTGGAAAGCCGTGAAGGATATTCTTAAGTACTTATGAAGGACTAAGAATTTGTTCATGGTTTATGGAGGGAGAGAATTGAAGTTGGAAGGCTATACCGACTCTAGCTTCCAATGTGACGTGGATGACTCGAAATCAACCTCTGGATTTGTATTCGTGCTCAATGGCGGTGCTGTCTCTTGGAAGAGTTCCAAGCAGGACACCACAGCGGATTCCACCACTGAGGCAGAATACATTGCAGCATCAGCTGCTGCTAAAGAGACGGTTTGGATAAGGAAATTCATCCAAGAGTTGGGTGTAATTCCTGAAGCTGTTGGTCCAGTCCCGGTGTACTGTGACAACACGGGTGCCGTTGCTCAGGCAAAGGAACCAAGGTCTCATCAGAAGTCCAAACACGTACTGAGAAAATACCACATCATCCGGGAGATCGTGGAAAGAGGAGACATCAGTGTCGAAAGAGTGGCCTCTACAGACAATATCGCTGATCCGCTTACTAAGCCCTTGCCAGGACCATTGTTTGACAAACATCGCGAAGCAATGAGATTACGTATTATGACTAGTTGGCTTTAGGGCAAGTGGGAGATTGAAAGAGTGGGTGCCTGGTTAGCCAACTTGTGGCTAAGGGCTTTTATGACTCTATGTAAAACAATCTTTTGTTTAATATAATTTACACTTTTATAATGACATTGACTTTATCTTTCTTCATATGGTTATATTATGATATACTATTGTTGTTTTGATAAAGACCTTGAATATACTATAGTGTATGTAAGATGTGGTAGCACATGGGGATGGCTATCATGAAACACATCTTATAGTCACTGTATATTTTAAACTGTTCCTAGTCAATTGAGCCGTCCGCAAATAAGGATAAGGATCGCTCGAGATTGAGACTAGCATTTGCGATTCCGAATACCACGTTTCATTGGTATGGAACATAGAGATGTTCAAAGCATGCAAATGGATATTCATATGATGAATGATCGAACTACCCTATTCGGACTTTCCAAGTGGTTATCACTTATCGAGTGGATAAAGTCCGCGGTTTTGGTTGTACACCATTAGTCCTTATTACTTGAAACATCATTGAGACTCTATATGCTAGTACTGTACTTTGACTCGTTTACCGACTCTATTGGGGTCATCAGGTGTCGGGATTGGGTACAGTTACGACACATATAGGAGTCGATGCTTTGTTGTCAAGGATTCACCACATACTTGCGAGTGTGGATATCCTATGCGATCTGAGGAGATATTAGTGTGACGAATCTCTGGCCAGAGTACATGATGTTTTTTAGGTTAATGGGTTATCCTAGTAACACATGCGATGTCACTAATAGATCTCCAAGATGTTATGCATAGTTATCGAATCTCGAACGACTCTCGATATACCAATGGTTGTTGATTCAATCGGGATATATGGATGAAGGGGCCGTACTGTACGCTAACCAAAATCTACTGGTTCTTGCAGGCACTATCAGTAATACCTAGGGAATCATGGGGCGATGTTGCTAGGCGCTCTTACCATGATTCGATGGGTAAGTCGGAAATTGTTGTTCCGAGTCACAAGGAGTTGTGAGCCCACGGCTAGCTGTATTCCTGAACCATTGAGGGTTACACAAGTAATGGATTACTAAAACCCCGTAGAGATAGTTAAATTTAAAGAGTTAAATTTAATGAAAGAGAAGTTGGACTTCTTAACTAAAGGGAGTGAGATTTCCTAAAATGACATAGGGATGGACATTTTTGGAAATCACTGAATTCGGATTCAAAAAAATTATCTTGACTCTAAAAGATGCAGAAATGGTTTCTGTGCACATTGGTAAAATCAGTTTATTAATCGGAGTCACGATGAATTTTATATTAATTTCTATAACAACGGGCTTGGCTTGTTGGGCTTAAGTTATGGATTGTGGGTTTTAAGGAGTTAGAGTCCTGATACAATTATAACTAGAAATTATCTATAAATAGAGGTGTTGGGTTCGAAAATCACACACATTGTGTCTTATAATTTTCGAAATTACACTCTAAATATTTGAAGGGGATTTTCGAAATCCTCTGTCTCTTTCGGAGAAAATTTGGCTTGTGATTTTTATGAAAAATTACAATCTGAATTAATGGAATATATCTGTTTATTCTCTACGCAAACTTCTGATTGATTTCTAGTGCAGTCAATCAGAGGGTTTTGTTTTCTATTCGTGGACCTGATTGAAGAAACGTTCGTTCATCAGTTCCGGGGATATACAACAAGAGCAGATTAAATTTTGTTGGTGTCCATAATCTCGCTTTGAGATTTTAAGGTAAAATATTTAATTGTGATTATTTATTTTACTTACACAATTTAATCGTAAAATTTTTGATACCCAGATATGGAATCGTTCCATATTAATAAAATAAATTTTTAAACTTCCGCTGCACCGGGTATCAATTCTAATTGATCTGAACACCATTTTCCAACAGCTGTATCCCTGAACCATTGAGGGTTACACAAGTAATGGATTATCAATCCCCGTTGAGATAGTTAAATTTAAAGAGTTAAATTTAATGAAAGAGAAGTTGGACTTCTAAACTAAAGGGAGTGGAATTTTCTAAAATGACATAGGGATGGGCATTTTTGGAAGTCACTGAATTCGGATTCAAAAAAATTATCTTGACTTTAAAAGGTGCAGAAATGGTTTCTGTGCACATTGGTGAAATCAGTTTATCAATCGGAGTCATGATGAATTTTATATTAATTTCTATAATAACAGGCTTGGCTTGTTGGGCTTAAGTTATAGATTATGGGCCCTAAGGAGTTAGTGTCCTAATAGACATATAACTTAATCCAGTCTAGAAATTATATATATATATATATATATATATATATATTTATATGTGTGTGTGTGTGTATAATTTTCAAAAATAACACAATTCAAGTCTTGCAATTTTTGAAAATCATATAATATATTCTAAAGGGTTTTTCGAAAATCTTGTCCCTTTTTGAGAGAATTCAGTCTGTGATTTTTATGAAAAATTACATTCTGAATTGACAGATCAAATCTGTTTAATCTCTTCGATAAACATCTGATTGATTTCTAGTGCAATCAATCAGAGGGTTTCTGTTTTCTGTTTGTGGACCTAATTCAGGAGTTGATCGAGCAAGTCATCAGTTCCTGGGATTTACAACAAGAGCAGATTTAATCTGTTGGAGTTCATAATCAAGCCATAGCTTGAAGAGGTAAAATATTAATTGTTATTATTATTGTACTTGCATAATTTAATCGTTAGGATTTGATACCCATGATATGGAATCGTTCCATATAAATTTTTTTTTTAAACTTACGCTGCACCGGGTATCAGATCTATGATCTGAAAACGTGTTCCAACAATTGCATGTCCCCATATAGAAACAAGGAGTTTTGTTTTCATAAGCATTGGTCTAGCAATCAGTTGTAGATGTTTAATCAATGATTCAGCTAATATATTTTGCATATGAACATGAGCTAAAGGATGTTCAACAGTGATTCCCATTGACATACAATAATCATTGAAAGTCTGGGATGTAAATTCTCTAGCATTATCAAGTCTTATTTTCTTGATTGTATAATCGGGAAATTGATTTTGCAATTTTATTATTTGAGCCATCAATCTTGCAAATGTCACATTCCGAGTTGACAATAAGCATACATGTGACCATCTGCTAGATGCATCGATCAATACCATAAAGTATCGAAATGGTCTACATGATGGATGAATTGGCCCACAAATATCACCCTGAATACGTTCAAGAAATATGGGTGATTCAGTTTGGATTTTAGCTGGTGATGGTCTTATAATAAGTTTTCCAAGTCAACATGCTTCATATTGAAACTTATTATTCTGAAAGATCTTTTGGTCTTTCAGTGGATGAACATGTGTATTTTCAATAATTCTTCGCATCATTGTTGAACCAGGATGTCTCAATCGATCATGCCAATTGGTTAATATTGATAATTATCCATCATCATATTTGATTCAATTGTACTTATATGTGTATGATGCAATCCAGTAGGGAGCATTAGTAGTTTCTCAACTACATATTTCTTTCCTGACTTATATGTGGTAAAACACATATATTTCTGATTTCCATCAGTCATTGTCTCAGTATCATGCCCATGAGAATATATATCATTAAAAGTCAACAAATTTTTTTTCGATCGTGGTGAATATAAATCATCATTTATAAAAAAATTTGTACCATTAGGTAACAAAAATTGTGCTTTACCAAAACCTTCAATCAAGTCTACAGGACCTGATATTGTATTCACCATTGTTTTTGTTGGTTTTAGTTCCAAAAAATATCTTTCATCTCGAAGAATAGTGTGTGTTGTACCACTATCTGGTATGCAAATTTCCATGAGATTATTTTCATGTTTTCTTGTAGAATTTTTCATATCAAATTCACAAAAATGCAATAAAGAAAAAATAAGTACAATACAAATGAAAAATGTAACATGCTTTATAATACAATAATTCATAAAAAAAATACAAATTTGTTACAATCTAGTCCCACCAATCTTTTAATCAATGTCTTCAAAATCATTCATAAAATCTGCAGCATTGAAACTAGTTGAACCAATTAAATGGCCATTATTTTCAACAAAAATGGTCTCTTTTCCTTTCCCCTTTACTGATTCTTTATAGAGTTACAAAGGTGCTCAGGGGCTCGACAAGTACGTGACCAATGTCCCGGAGTGCCACATCTATAACAAGCACTCTCGGTTTTTTTTGAGTGATTTTCATTTTCACTCATGTTTTCATGCTGCCTTTTTGGTGGATGGTACATGACGCTCTTTTGAAATGAGTTACTGAAATAACTATCTCGATTATTTTCATATCCATGACCGCGTCCACGACCATGGTTATTTCTACGTCCACGTCCACGTCCTCGACCTCGTCCACGACCAAAATCTTGTCTATGCCTTTGATTTTGGTTTTCATTTTGAATTACGACATTTGCTTCAGGAAAAGCCGTTGATCCAGTGGGTCGGGATTGATGATTTCTCATTAACAATTCGTTGTTCTTTTCCGCCACAAGAAGACATGCGATGAGTTCAGAATATCTCTAAAATTCACGCACTATATACTGTTGTTGTAGAGTTATATTTGATGCATGGAAGGTGGAAAATGTCTTCTCAAGCATTTCCATTTCATTAATCACATGCCCACAAAATTTCAATTGCGAGACTATTCGATACATCGCTGAGTTATAATCACTGACTTTTTTAAATTCTTGGAATCTTAATGTATTCCATTCATCTCGGGCGGTCGGAAGTATAACTTTCCTTATAGGCTCAAATCTTTTTTTTAACCATTTCCATAAAATCATTGGGTCTTTTTCTGTGAGATACTCACATTTCAACCCTTCATCAAGATTTCGGCGTAAGAAAATCATAGCTTTTCCTTTATCTTGTGAGGTTGATATTATTTTCTTTGATGGTTTCACTTAGACCCAATGACTCAAGATGCATCTCAACATCAAGAGTCCATGACATATAATTTTTTCCAGTGATATCGAGTGCAACGAATTCAAGCTTTGCCAAGTTTGACATGGTGGTACTAGAAAAATAAAAATGCATTTTATTAGTTAATTTTCATTAATATGACAATACAAAATAATGAAAGAACGAAGATTACAAGTGCGTGTGCAAATAGAGAAAAAATATGTGGTGGAAAATCGCTGATGAGTACAAGACTCGGGAGCATGATGATCATAATCGTTATGAAAAATAGCCTTATAAATGTCATCATCTTCATCTTCGAAAAATCAAGGAGAAATTATTTTGAGAGAAAGAATGAATTTTGGTGTGATTGAAAATGAGTTTGAGTGAACATATTTATAAGCAAAAAAAACTAGCCGTTTTGTTACCGTTTGTGACCGTTGGGGGTAAGGAAAAAAATCGAGTATGTGATGAATAAAAATTCGTGATAATCATGTGATGCATATAATGATAATCATAATTAAATAATTATGTATATCATATCACATTATTATAAGATCGGTTTCGTAGACAACCTTTTATATAATATTGTGAAATTATACCAATATAGTTAGTATAAAGTCAGGTATAGTATATCATATCACATTATTATAAGATCGGTGTCATAGACAACCTTTTATATAATAACATGAAATTATACAAAAATGATTATATTGTTTAAAAACCTTAGAGGCTTTTATACTTGTCGTATCCCTTACCGGGAGTGTGGGATGTCGTCTTAACATCCTCCCAGGATTTATAACAAGTTTTTTGAAAAAAAACTTATTTTTTTTTCATAACATGATATTATATATTAAATATATACACAATAAATAAATAAACAATAAAATAAATATTCATACTCTTGTTACCTTTTTCTTGTGTTTGTTAGCTTTGGAAATTTTACAAAACCTTCGAGCGATCGTGCTGATAACGTGTTGTGAAAAAAGTAAAAATTTATAAAAACTCAAAATATTCTCAAACTCTACACTTTTAAATTTCTTCTCTCAAATTGTGATTTTCTACACAAATAGAAAGACCTATTTATAGATCTCAATTGGAGATTAGTCCAAATATTAATTCATCATCATCTACATCATCACACACTAATTTTCAAAATAATACAACTCAATTTTCAACATTTAATTATAATATAATATAATATATTTTCAACAAATTTGTTTTTTTTTTTGTTTGTTTTTTTATATTAATTTATAAGTATGAAATAAATTAGACGTTGGATGGTGACTCCATGGTCCATGGTGGCTTGATCATCCACACCACATTCCAAGATAAAATCTTTAAATAAAAATATTAATAATCTCAAAATCATACTTTTAAAAGAAATAAATATTATAAATAATTACAATTTAAGAATTTTATATTAAACCTTTACTATATTTGGATATCGCTTATGTCACGTATATATCTTATCTCTTTAATGGGTTGTTGCATTAAATATTAAACTTTATATTCCTAACAAAAAATATTGCATTTTTTTCCCTCTTATATATATTTACGAGTATATAAACTTAAAATGAGCGTCTAAAACAAAATCTGAAGTTTTTGTTACCAAACTTGGGAAACGTTATCTTCAAAGTATTATGTCATTATATTATATGTTTATAAAACGCGAATATAATGTTTTAAATGCTTCACTTCAAATTATTATTATTAAATTTAAACATAATCCTATGTCATTTAGCTTAATAGATCACACAGCGAACACTGAGATTAATGGTTTCAGGTTCCATCGTCATAATACTCTAAATATAATAATATAGCAATTTTCAATTCAAATTTTTTTCCGTCATTGACATAATTTAAAATTTTAATTTGTTTAAAAATAATTAAGTTATAAAAAGAAAATTGATTAATATTAACTCTATACACATTTTTTTTGGATCAATAAACGTTTGAAAGTTTGTTTCGGTTCAAACTTTGTAAATTTACCATAAATGCAAAAGGTTCTATGAATGATATAAGTATAACATCTACCGGCTCAAATTTTGGTGGATTTATCATATATACGAAAAAAATATACTATTTTAACTTGAGCACACTTGAAATATATAAATAGTGCTTAAAATACAAAACCATAAAATAATAATTCAATCAAATAATTCTATATATATATATATATATATATATATATATATATATATATATATATATAATTAATACATGTAAACTCTTTTCAAATTTTTCTTCGTTTAGAATTGGTTCACAATTCCAAATATGAATATATATATATCTATAATAATATACAAAAAGAATTGGTTCAAATTTACTTTCTTTACAAAAATTTAATTAGCCAAAAATTAATAATAAAAAATAGATAAATTAATACTATAAATAAATTAGTAGGTCTCTTATGAGACGATCTCACTGATCTTTATCCGCGAGACGGGTCAACCATACTCATATTACAATAAAAAATAATATTTTTGCCTTAAATTTAATATTTTTCATGGATAATTCAAACAAAAGATTCGTCTCACAAAATTGATATGTGAGACCATCTCATAGGAGTTTTTGTGTAAATAAATATAAAAATTTTCAATTCAAAATTTGCTATTTCATTTACATAATTTAAAAAATCTAATTTACTTCAAAATATACTTATGTCATAAAAAAAAAGATAAATATTAACGGTACAAACATTTTTTTATGGAATAAAATACGCCTGAAAACTTGCTTTCATTCAGATTTTGATATATTTATAATAAATATGCAAAATTTCCATAAATTATATATATATAAGAATCTACCCAATCAAATTTTTGGTATCTTACCATATATTGTGAAATGTTCAATAATTTTTATTTGTGTATATGTATATCATATCATAATTTTCGTTTTTACTAATGAAAATTTGAAAAGTCTACCATATATACAAGGAAACTACCATTTTGATTTAAACACACACAAAATATATAAATAGTGTTCAAATACAAAATCATGATATAAGAATTCAATCAAAATACACAAATGACTCATTTATTTTGATTAGAGTTATCCTTGAAGTAGACACTTTAATCTTGCACTGGGTGCTTAAGCTACGATTGGTCTGTTGTTACGATCTATCTTCGTATAAAAACAAGGTAGATTTCACGTTGTAATACATATTTTATGATGTTGAGGTGTATATATATATTTTCTTATTGATATTTATCTCTCAATAAATTTGAGTATAATTTATATATTTTTTTATTTTACAGGGTTCATGCATACATGCAACAATAAAATATTGTTTCATAGAGAAAGTGAAACGAATCCTCAAAAAAAGTTGTGACGGAAAATAGACTGAAATATACAATCAAATTTATAACTAAAATAAATGTATGCGAGGTTTTCGATGATAATTTTCTTTCGAAAATTTTTGAATTCAAGAGCTTTTAGAGATTTGAAAAATGTGGATTCCTTCGATTAAACAAAACTTTTTGCTCTGTTTATTTTTTTTCTTCTTGCTTCATGAATATATCACATTTATATCTTTTTTTTTTTACTTATTAGTTTTTTTTTATTAGATGTAATTTTTTTACTTATGTTTTATTAATCTAACACATTTCCTATCATCTTAATTTTTTTTATAGATGTCATTAACAAAATGGTATCAATAGATTCCCTCCGTATTTTTGTTGCTATCTATAATTTGTTCTCACGTATTTTTGTTGTTGTTTTCTATGTTGTTGCATGTAGTATGTAAATGGATATGGAGCACAAGAAAGTTTTGAATTTAAGTTCGAAATTTGAAACGTAAGGATGTTGTCATTGTTTACAACAAATTATACACTATTTAAAAACTGGATATTAGATATTTTTGTTGTATATTCACACAACCTCTCGAATATTCTATAATGGTGTTTAGTGACATATTTTTATACATTGTTAACGTTTTTTCGTCCAGTATTTTTTCGTCATTGCGTTTTAATTATTTTTTTCTTTTATTTTATTTTTTAACCATGTACGTGGTGATTCATTATTCATTATTCATTACTATATATTTGTATGTCAGTGGATATTGTCTACTTTTTCGAACAATGCATTTATTACGTTATATACACAACACGTGTGCAGAGTTGCTAGTATATATAAGACGGTAATACTTTTAATTTTGTATGAATGATTTGATTGAAATGTATGGATGAATTAATTATCCCATCCAATCAAAACAAACTTACTAAATGCATCATCTTACGTTGTTGGATCAAATACAATTAACTAACAACACAGTTATCATTACGTCAAAACCTATAGTTAATAAAAAAAAATTAACTTTATTTTCTTATAGTGTGATAGCATAGATTTACATGCTTGAACATGAGAGTTTGCACCGCATGAGTGCCAATAAATGAGCCGAGATTGCAAGCACTAGAGTCCTTTGAAGACTACCCCATCTACGGGCACACAGAAGAATTTAATTCCTTCGAAAGACGGAGATTCTAATCGTATATTGGTGCAAATTTTCACAATTTAAAATTTAAATTACTCTATAAAAATTAAATAAAACATTTTTTTTGGCTAACCTAAATTAACAATTTTCAACTTTTGGCCGAAATCGTGATATGTGCTTGAAAAAGAACTAAACCAAAAAGGGAAAAAGCGACGAAGTAATCACACTCATTTTGAAAAATCTCTTTGCCGTCGCACATTTACAAACAATTAAACGCGTAGGACGTAATTGTTGATTTTTTTAAAAAAATTATAACCTTAAAAAGTAATCATTAGAATCGTGTTCCAGTATATGTTCATAATAAAGACAATTATCACAATTCTTACACGCGATAAAATAATTTAGTAAGGCACCATTTTATTTTATTGATTTGTAACAAAATTCAAATGTACCAAGATATAACACAATAAACGTTTTTATAACAATCCGCGGATTATGAAAATTATATGTTTTTTTATGACACAACAAATATAATTGCATAAATATGTTGAACTTTTCATTAAAAAAAAATATACATGTGTTGTAGTGAAATAATTGTCCTTATTCGGAGAACAATTGAATCGTGGTGCTTGAATTATTGTACGATTTAAAAGATTTGAGTTGTGTTGTTACACTTAGGGGTGGTTCGATATGGTATACCGCATATCGTACCGAAAATTTCAGTATCGAAATTTCTGATATCGTTATCGTACCGAAAATTTCGGTATACCAACATGTCGGTATACCGAAATTTTGGTATGGCATAAATCCGTACCGATACCGTACCCAATACCAAAATTCGGTACGGTATCGGTATGATACCGTGTATATCAATTTTTTAAAATTGTTTTTTTTAAAATATCGGTAACCGTGTATACCGATTTTTTTCGGTATACCGAAATACCGAAAATTTGAAAATCTTATATCGATACCGTACTGTACTGTACCAAAAGTTTTGATATATACGGTTTTTTTTCGGTACGATAAAGGCGGTATGATATCATTTCTGTATTTTTTGCCAGCCCTAGTTACACTTACACTAGCTATATCTTTGGGTAAAACGACAAATATTCAGTCCAACAATTCAGTATCAATATCACGGGCTCGATTCTCATGTATTTCGAGAAGCACAAATATTGAAAGGAAGATTGTTGGAAGTGAATAATTGCTCTCTCTTTATGAGAAAAAATCAAACCATAATACTTGTGTTGCAATGCAATTTAGAATATTAGATTTTTATGGTTATCGTCGGCTATAATGCAGTAATATAAGATTCAATAATAGATGCTCTCCTAAGTCCTAATCTTACCTTTTCTTTTTCTTTTTTTTACTCTAAAAAAAGGAATAATTTGCGATTCGTCCGAATTTTGAGGATTATTTTCTTGATCATTTTCCTAATATTCCCTTAATAATTGTACGACAAATTTATAATTTATAATTTCATTTTATTCCAATTTGATGTCACTCATTGAGCCATTTGGCTTGTCTGCAGATTGAGGGTCCCAAACTCTTAGAACCAAAGTTTCCTCTTTTTCTTTTTTCAGATTTTCTACTTTTTTTTTTTTTTCTCTCCGAGTATTATATTATTATCAAAATTGGTTGAGGTATTTTCAAAGGGATGAAGCATATCTACCATTATTTCCTTATCCCTTATGAATATATCTTCTAATAAATAAAGAGCATCAAGCATGTTCCTTGGTTCGTTTCTCATACATTTGGCAACTTGTCATTCAACCGGAGAATAACATTGTAACCAAAAAAAATTGGAGGAAAAAAAAAAAGATAGGTCCATCTAGTATCAAGGTCCAAATTTCGAGTCGAGCTTTCAGATTCGAAATTCGATTGTAGCAAATTTCTCTGTCAACTCAAAACTAGTGAAATTTTTTGTTGGTGAAATTTATTTTTTTTAAAAAAAAAAGGAAAAGAGAACATAGAAAGAAAAAAAATAAAAAAAATAGCATGATGTGGTGTAACCATACATCATCACATGGTTTCTTTAAATAAAAAGAAAGAAAAAAAAAAGAAAATGATTAAGATTAATAATTTTATTATTTTTTAATTGAAAAAGAAGATTGTTATAATTGAGCCTTCAACTTGAAGTCTCATTTCAAACTTTGGACATTGAAACTAAATGAACTATAAATCGTCAGAGAAATTTGACGATTCTATTTATTGTAAACATTACTTATTTCTTGTCGCAAAGCTTGAAACGAAATTAAATGTGAGAATCCAAATAACGCCAGTGAGAAATTTTTGAATTAATATCCCCATGCTTAACAATGAACGTGGTGTCAATATTTTGTAAAAACGAAACCGATCGGTCACATTGCCACATGGTGTTCATATTTTAAAGTTTAACAAGTAACATTATCGTATCGTAGCTAAGGATAATCAAAATTAATTAAATTTGGTTCTCAGACAGTTATATTATGAATTATTATGATGAATAATTCATTATCCTTGATTAAAAGACAAAGAAAAGTTTTGAATTCAAGGCGCATTAAGTTCAAATACTTTGATTTTAAAATTATTTTTTAATTAGATCAAAAACAACCTCTCGAATTTTCTTGATCATACAAGTAATTTTAGATCGGTTTTCCTAAAACGAAAAAACTTGGATCCGAACACATCATAAAATATCCTCCGAAGCACTTGTCCGGAAACTCGCAAATCTAGATCAAACATATTCCATGAGCATTACACCTTGAGCAGAAAGAGAGAAAAAAATCAAAACATTTTATTTGTGAAGAGAATCTTGTTTAAACATTTTCGTGCTTGGTGTGGTGTGAGCAAGTTGATTTGGGAATAATTTGAAGGGATCCATCTCTTCTCTTGTCCTTGAATGCGACTTTTAAGAAGCGTGCATACGTGTCTACAACAAAGCAGGCTAATTTCGAGTATTACATGTGGGGCCATGATTCAATGAGGTTGCCGGTGGTTGCCAATTTGATGAAACTTCTACAACTACTTGTGTGGAAGCAAGCAAATATAACATACAATTATAAAACATATACATATAGTTGGGTTAATCGTGTTTGGACGAAAACATACTATGAGGCGTCCTTCTCTTGGTTATCGATCGGGCCTAACAGCTCGACCAATTGGATCTCAAATAGGTGCAATCCCTCATATCCGTTTGCAAATATATACATACACATAGGCAGGGAAGGAATTATAGGAAATTCAATTAAGGGGAACGAAAATGATTTTTTATCGAACGAAGGGGGAGCGTGTGTGGGTAAATCATCAAACAAAGAACTGTTATTGCAATTTGTAGCATATCATTCTATATATAGTTGAGGCTATGGGTGTAAAAAAAAACTCAATCCGCCAACCCAACACGAGTCAACCCAAAAGTATCGGGTTAGAGTTGGAGGTTTTTGGATTTGGTTCGAATCGGATTAACCCGAAAGCTAACCCAAAAAAATTAATCGGGTTCGGGTGGGATTCAGGTCAACCCGGGTCAAGATGACCCGAAACCTTTTATTATTATTTATATATATATATATATAATAAAGAATGATTTGCTACAATATTTTTATATGTTGTATGTTTAGAAAAGAATATTTATTTTATATTGATATAATAGATTTTAGTAATTTAATGTTTATTTTGTATAATTTTGAATTTTTAAAATAATTTTTAATTTTTTTGCAGAAAGTATATTTTAAATTTTCTACAACAAGACTTACAAATTTAAATATATATAAATTTAGATTTTGTTATTATGTGTTTAAATTATATATTACTATTATTATTGTGTGTTTTGAATTTTTATTTAATTATTTTGTTAAAAAAATAAAAAAAAGTCGGGTTCAGGTTGGCAATTTTCGGGTTGATTCGAGTTCGGATTAAAAATTTTAAACAATATTTTTAACGACCCGACACCCAACCACCCAAATTGACACCCCTAGACTTGAGACAAAGTTGAGAGGACAGGTGCAGCCATGCACCAACTCTCCCTTTGCTCTGTCCCTGCTCATATAGCTGTCAAAACAGACAGACCGGCCGACCCAAAACCCAACTTTTGGTAGGCGAGACGGGTCAACTCGACATGGGCCTAGACATTTTTCAGTTATATTAGGTACTGGACCGGTCTGGTTCAAAATTTGAGTGACTAGAAAATCATTAACCGAACGTTTCTATGTGGCAAGTTGGAGCGGGATGGCCCAATCAGACGAACTTTATCATTTTGAAAGGTTTACATACATATACATGCATGGGTGTGCATGTGTATCATGTGGAACGTAGAAGGTGGCCATCTTTCTTCGTTGTTGTGACAAATGTTGTTTCAACCATATGTCCATTCAATTTTGTTGTGGCTAAAAATTTAGGTTCTTCCACATAGAAAAACTAATTTGGTACCCTTCACATGTGGTCAGCTGGATTGGAAGACACTTCATGATGCATTTTTAGTTTATGGGCGACGGCGGCATGAACCATCAACTACGCCACGATCATGCATGTGCAATGGATGCTCGTATATTTCGACGTGTACACATTGTCTAAGAGACGCTTATGAACTCGTGATTCGTTTAAGAGCTCGGGTAAATAACATTTTATTCCTATACAATATTAGGTAATTAATAGTTGAGGTTTGAATGTATAATTAAACCACATTATTTAGGTTGAGGGGGACAAAATCATACCAATCCTTTCAATTATTATTAGTGAAATTATGCCATCAAGTCCAACTAAACTGCACCAGAATCGGCCTTCGATCGGTACACATGATGTGTTGGGGAAATGTAATTATTATAGCCTTCATGTTTCTGTCGCATCATTCGATTGTTATAATAATAATATATAAATAGACAACTTAATATAATATATATGTAATTGAGTGTTTTTTTTATGTAAGAAGTTCGATTCCCTCCATCAAAATTTTATTGAACAAGTTCATCGCATTGTGATTTGTTAAATACGACTTATCTAACTAATGAGATTTGTATATATATTATTACGTGAAGCCGGAGATTTACTCAATGTGGCAAGAAAAAGAAACATAATTTGTGTAATTCAACTAAAAATCCAAGAAAATGAGTTACCAACTAATTATAATTTCAACATTTTAAATTAAATATTGGTAAAACATTTATATTTTCAAAGATAAAATTGTTAAAAACTTTGTAGTATATAGGGAAACGCGTCATAGCCTGACTTGGCCTGTCTTTATTTATGATACGATATTTTTGGTTCTGAGGTTGGACCATGTATGTAATCATATACATTATACATATACATTATGGTAGTCTCAAAGTTAATTAAATAGAAAGAGATACACACATATATATATATATTAATATATATATAATTCAATAAAATTTTTAATATATAAAATATTTTTAAAAATGCATATTTTATCCCCACATACATTTATGCCATCCCCTTCCCCACTTTTATGGGTCTACCCCATACTCCGGCCTTAACAACGACACCACTGAAAATAACGTGTATATATATATATATATATATACACGTTATATATATATATATATATATATAATTCATATTCATTATTTTTTTTATTAATTGATTTTCAAGTTATTTTCAGAAATGACATTATGAATTAGATATTCAAAAATTTAAGAGGGATAACTATTTAATCTAAAAAATTTAAAATACAAACAAAGATAACGAAATGTTATTTTGATAAATAAAATAAAATCTAATGACTGAAGACTATATAAATTGACTAATTTTTTTAATAATTTTAGTTTTGTTGAAAATTAAATTAGAAATAAACGTCATTTCATTACAAACTTCATCAATTAATTGAAATTTAATTAATTAAAAGCTCATTATCATTATAATATAATAAAAGATTAGAGTGATTTTGAATGGCCATGACCCATGAAGAGAATATACCCTCTTAGATTCGATGAGGTCCACTTTTTATTAAAAAAAATTTTTTTGCTGTATGATGATGCTTACTGATGGAGGAGGGGATTTTGCTTTTATTTTTATTCATTTTCCTTTTTTCCCCAAATAATAGAATGCTAGATTTCTAGTTATCTCATTTTATTTGGAAAATATTTCTTTGTTATTGTAAAGATAAATTATAAATTTACAAAATTGCTATAAATATTAGTTTATTTATCTCATTATCTATATGTAAAGATGTCACATTTTTTATTAAAAAAAATTACTGAATTTAAATCATCTCTGGAATCTGTCAATTGTCATCATATGTTATTAAAAGAATCATATGTTACTTTCAAGTTCAATATAAATTTTAATTTTTATCTTTTCCAGTATTTTTATTTTAATTTAAGACATATAAGTATAATTTTGATATGTTGATAATCTACCGTGGACAAGTAAATTAGATCCTACATGTACCCATATATATTGATAAATTTTCACCCTTAGATGCACTATTAAGGTGGTGTCTGTATATGTTGGGTGAAATTTTCCCCGTGAACACCTATATATGTAAGCATCACTGAAGTGACGTTACTACAACAAATATAATATGGGTGAATTGGTGTTCAGTCCCTAAATCCAAAATCAAATTCAGAATCAGTCCCTTATCAGAAAAAAAAATTGTTTGCACTCCTTGGGCCCACATTATTTTTCTCGGATAAAATTAAGTACGAAACATTGAAAATATGGTACAAATACAAGATATTTGAGCACTAATTGTTCAAAATCGAGTACAAAAAATATAATTTTGAGTATAAAATCTAAACATCTTTATTAATGTGAACTTGCAACATGTGTTTGAGTACTCAACTCATATATTTGTACCAGATCTAACACACTGGGTACTCAAAAATCATATATTTGTACCATATTTTCAATGTTTTGTACCGATTTTCATCCAAATAAGATAAATGTGTTATTAATATCAATATTTTTAGTACTCGAAAATCATATATTTATACTAGATTTAACACATTTTATACTCAAATATCATGTATTTGTACCATATTTTTCATATTTTGTACCAAATTTCATTCGAAACAAAACATGTGGGCCCAGGGAGTTTAAACAAATTTTTTTTCTGACAGAGACTGATTACCAATTTAAGTTTAGATCTGGGGACTGAATTATAAATTACCGATATAAATATTCCACTTACAATTGATTATTTTTCTACACAAACACAATTATCGATGTCGCTCGATTTCCCATTAAAGCTTTCATATAAAAGTGCAAGAAACTCATTTCCATCCGATCATTTTCCCTCGCATTTTTTGTAACACACACCATAAAATCATGAAACCAGATCAGAAGAATGTGCTCTCAACCAAATCTGTGTGGGGAAACGCCGCCACGTTCCGAAAATAGACTCAAACATACAAATATTTTTTAAATAAGAATGGAAAAAAGACACAAAAAAGACTAGCAAATGATAATGTGATACCTTCTATGCCTCTGGCCAGCACGAACATTGCGCGGATTCGATATATATTCCATGATCCAGTGCTGATTACTTTGCGAAATATGTAGTCCGGATGATGATAGACGAGTTCATTGAGACAGCTCTTTAATAGATACCAAACTTGGCTCCCACTCAGGCTCCTTCCACAGCTTAGGCCTTTGAATGGGAGGTACAAATTGCTGCCTCTTCTTCTCTTTCACTGGTTTCTTCGCTACAGAATCGGCGGTACACTTAACATCAGAGACAGCGAAGTCACTAGCACAAGTAACAGTTTCCACAGAGCAGTCATCTGATTCATCTCCGCTTAGCGTCGTGGGATCACTTCTTCTATTGTTCCTCGAATGTCTACGCTTCAATTTTTCAACAGTGGATGATCGAATGATGAAATATTTGTTTCCAGGTAACAGCATATCGTCGCCTTGTAATATAGATTCATGGGGCCGTCTGAAAACATGAGGTTTGGCCACACACATACCTGGATATCTCTGGACCAGTTTAGATGCTGGAATGGGATTCTGGTACATTTCTACACGCCCGCCGGCATGGACTACTCGTATCAAAGTATGCTTCAGTTGTGTGCTCTCGCTGAATGAGATGGTTTCCTCCGTCGATTCGTCTTTCTTGGACTCGTTTTCGAGCACGGGACTACTCCACCTTAAACACGAACACATCTCCAGTAAGTTTGTTTCGTTCTCAGATTCACTCCAGACGATTCGAACTGACTAAATCAGTCGAATGGTTTTTGTAGGGAGTGTGTTTTTATAGAATTATCCCATTTGAACCAATGATGATTTCGAAGTAAAAGGTGTTGGAAAGCTTCTTGATTTTCTCACCATGGCGTTAGTAACTAAGTTTAGTGCAACAAATTACACTAAAGGATTTGTCGAATGCCTTAACCCGAAGCTGTAACATTAGTAACGTGACAGATTTGAAGACAATCCTAGTGTTGATATCGTACATATAATGCCACAACAATCCTCATCCCTACAGCTTATTCTTGCCGGATAAACAAATTGTCGCGAAAACGACTCCAAACCCATATCTATGTAAGAACAAAGAATGAAAAAGAGAGTCAAGAAGAGTGATCTGAATTCTGATCGAATGTATTACTTAAAGTAAAATAGAATTCTTTGGTAACAGCTGAGTTGATACATTCGAGCCAACTCAAAGAACAGAAGCAAACATAATTCAACACAAGAAATATACGCTATGATCATTCAACAACATACAGCTTCGACATGTGGCGACTTTCAAATACATTGCCTCTCTCGCTGACCAGCTCTTGATGTGTTGCAAGTTTCTGCTGCAGCGTTCGATGTTCGATTGAGGGGCCCCTGAGACGATATATCGGCTTGTCCATGTTCCAACTGCCAGAGCATTCTTTCTTGTTATCGTCTCCTGCGTACAGGAGATCTTGACCTTGATGTAGATTTTCTTCCCCTGAAATTGCAATCCAACATCGCAATTATATAACAGAAAATGCGTCAAAATGCAGAACACCATGTCCCTTTATTCACCTGAGTCGCACATCGTTGTGTTGATGGGTGGATAATATAAAATAACAACTGTTTAATTTAATGAGGCGAGTAAAATACCTGGTATTCTCAAGAGAAGAGTAGTGACTATGCCTGCGCTTAGAGTGCTTGCTATGAGGAGACCGCGAAACTTGTCTAAAAGAAAAATGTTGCATGCTAAAGAGTGAGTATTAAGACTAAAATTGCCCGCGTGATTTCACATCGTTATGAGCATCCAGAGTTTACTATTGACCTGTTGGCATGATTAAACTTTCTTCTGGATAGGATAACAATTATAAAATACTTTTAACAGCTATATATCATACTATGCAGCCACACAATTTCACTACATAAATTATACTGAAGGCACTTCAATCGAATAAAATCTCTTCACCAGCAAGAGACCTCATATGCAGTCGAAAAGGTCTTCCTGCCATTTTTTTCATAACTACACTAGCTGTGGAACATAACAATATAATTTTTCATACCAAAACAACAAATGTTAAAAAATGGGAGAATACGAAGCAGTTACTGGTTTTTACAAGTATATACATAGTACCGTTTCCTCTAAATGCTTCGAAGTAAAAGATATGTCGAACCCGATTATAGCAAAACGGGGTACCTTTTTCTTGATCTGGTGGGTGATGGAGATGTATGCCTTTTGGAGTGACGCGATCTCCTGCTGCCCATTAAATTTAAATTTTTAAGGAACATAAGAGATTCAAAACCAGATAAAAACATATTTGATGTTACAGCACACCTTTTTGAAGCATCTGAGGATTCATCGCTTGAATCGATTGAATGGCTAGCGACCAAGTTATCCTTGCGAGAGTCCCTACTACCGACAGAAGAAGACCGGTGGCGTTTATGTCTGCCAGCCTCACTTCCATTTTTATGCCTAGATCTTTCCCGTCTCTCGTCTCTTGTTTTATCGTGCCCTTTTTCATCACTGCTTTCTTTAGAACTTCTCCTTTTGTCCCCTCCTCTTGTCTCGGATTTCCCCTCCTTCCCCTCGGAAGGAGAAGGTCGTTTCCTTGCTTCAGGATCCCGTACTTTTTCCTCAGTTCTACCTTTCTCCTTTCCTTTATCTTTTGAACCATTACGATACTCCCTTTCAGTTCTTGCATGCCTCCTTGGATTTTCATCTCCCTTCTTATCCCCCATTTCTTTGGGGTATTCACGCTCCTTGTGGTCTTTTTCAACCGGCTTCCTTTTGTTTGCATGTATATCATTCTTATCAGACCTATTACCAGTTGTTTGGACTCTGGAATTGTCACTCGACTTTCTAGCATCTAAATTTCCATCTGGTCTTTCAACAGCCTTCTCGGTTATGGATTTGTTTGGCACGGAAACATCAGACTCGCTATGCATTTCATCTTCACGAGATGTTTTCTTGGAGGATTTTAGGGTGTCACTAGATGATAAGTCCCTAACTGCCCTATAATCTTTCAAACCCATATCTGCAGCACTAACATCATCCATGGAAATCATTGGAGCCTCTCTACCTGTGTTATCCAAATTTGTGACAAGATTTCCATGCTCTACGGTTTCTTTCCTGGAACCACCATTCTTAACCAAAGGAGTTTCCTCCAACTCCTTGTTAGAGGATGATTGCCGAATTGTGGAGCTATCCTTTGAGTTCAGCTTACCAGACATCTGGATCTCATCATCCTCATCTGAGGCATAATTACCAAGCCCTAGGACATCTCCAGCAGAGTCAGATGTAGATTTTTCACTACCATCCTCAGAATTAAATTTCATAGTTTTGGCCGGAATTAGGACTTTTGCAGAGGCAGTGGGTGTCGAAACGGTAGGTGTAGATGGTAATAAGCGATGATTTGACATGTCGGGATTTCGTAAAGCTAAGAAAAAATGAGACAAAAGACAAGACGGTCGGCAACCCAATCACAAAATAAAATAAAAGTTACGGGAACAAACAAAACAGTCACCTTCAACAGAGAGATCGTCTTCATTAAGAACTTTGGTTGCAATTTCATCAAAAAGTTCATCAGTAACCTGCCAAAGAATTATAGTCAAAACATCTAAACAAGTCTAACACAAAGTTTAGACATATTTGATTGTCTGCAACCTTCAAAAGGACTTCAGTTAAAACACGCTTTATTTCTTTGTTGATAGCTGCATTTCTAGCAGCTTCCACATCCTACAATGAGTGAAAGGAGTTAGCACACAGTATGGAAAAATAGTCATACCATGACCAAAACAAGAAACAGACATCAAAAGCAGCTTCAAAAGGAACAGGAAAAGAGATAATCATACACTAGGCACAATGTTCAGGAAAAAATTATGGAAATCAAGAACTTGGATTAAAATTGAATAAATGAACTCACCAAAAACAGAAAAGACAGTTGAAGGTAAACAGTAAACTCTTACACAGAAACCTCAAAGGACATTCAAAGACAAATCCTTAAAGTAGATTAAGGTGCAAAAAAGAATGGATCGAAAATGCTGAATGGTCTGTTAATGTTAACTATAAAACATCTCAAAATTTTTGGCTAAATGTTGCAAAAAACATGTGATTTGAAAGAGTTAATTATGCATAGTTTTTTGATTGGCACATCAAAACAAGTGAACGAAGATCCTTCTCTAGTAGTCCTTAAAAATTACAACAAATTTACATGAGAAACATGGAGGATGATAACCTCGTCCTCATCGTCGTCTTCTGCTGACCGGGAAGAATCCATGCTTTTGCTATCTGAACGATCAATCTTCTGAGAAAACTTATCACTTATATCTTCTTCAGTGGATGGTAAATCCTCTTGATGAAGCATTGGGACAGAACTTGTGATAACAGCTTTATTTTTTATTATTTCCTCCCTGAGCCAATTAGGTACAGAGGCCTGAAATTCAAAAGAATTTCATACGCATTCTCCGTAATGTCCACTACAAAATTCAAAGCTGTTAATAAACAAAATTACCTTTTTAGGACGCTCAGAAATGCTAGAAACACCATATGCGTCTACGGAGAAAGATGTTGTAGGATGTGAGACAACACCAGAGACAGCACCAAAAGATGCAGCAATCAATGGGGCAGGAGGCTGGAAACTATGTCCAGTAGGGAAAATTGGTGCAGAATGTCCAGAAGCAGGAGAAGGCAGAGCCACTGAATGATCAACCTACGAGCGATGAAGCGGGTCAAAGATGGAAATGAAGGACGTTAACTACAAGAGTGTGCACATATTATATTCAAAACCTGTGCTCCTGATGAGATTGTGGGAGGCATGGGAGGATGAACAATCCCAGATGCAGATGACGGAGTCCAAGAATAATTTGAAGACATAGACATGGTCGGATCCAGACCTCTTACTGGGACTCCTGAAGGATGAGTATAATTGGATTGCATATGTTGGTCCAAGTTGCAATTAAAATGATGAGAAAAGTTCAACGGCTGATCACTTATACCAGTTACAGACTCGTCTGATTTGCTAGAAAGTAAGTGATGGTGCTCCTCTGCCCATCCAGACCGACCACCTGCAGGTGGCAGTGGCTGAGCATGATTATGTGGCATAGATGCAGTATGCATAGATGAAGAGCTATTGAACTGTTCATATCTATCTCCAGCACCTTCATTACCTGCGATAAAAAAAACATGGGTTATGAAAAGATTCACATGCCACAATTCTAACTTCATAAATTTTGACACCAAAGTTGTTGACATGTTTTGACAACTTACAGAAAACAAAATTCGATTTAGGAGTGAACATAGTTCCATTTGTAACACACAAAACCTCAGCCTTATCATATGACCAAAATATAATCAATTTTGTAACCGAATTAGAGTGCAAATTTGCGTGATTAGATACCCTATTGGAAACAAAGCCTTTTACCAACCAGATATTCAGGCTGAATGGGTTTTCTCCCCTTTATAGGTTTTGTTCAGTAAAATATTAGAATGGCTTTCAAATCATTCCGACATTCCCTCTTCGACTTTAGTTATCCCACTAGCTCACGCTTAATCATGCAAACTGGATTAAGTTGTCGAGCAAAGCTTCAAATTTAGTGTCAATATACACAGAAAAGTTTTACCTGAGACAGAAGAATAACTAGAAGGTACCTCCTGCTGATAGGGCAATGGACTTATAGATGAATTCTCTTTTGGATGGCCTGGTTCACATGAATTCCCCGTCAAGTTTCCATCTCTTGCAGTGTATGGAACATGCGTATCCACAGTATAAGATGATTGCCCTGAGGTGATGTACTGAGACTCCTGCAACTGACCCGGTCCTGTCATGTTTGAAGGCCCCGTTCCAACTGGATATTGTTGATAGCTTGAAGGTTGCTCTAGCGGCACATGTACACTTTGATATTGAGGATTAATGGATGGTGGATATTGATCATGGAAATAATTCTGCTCTTCTGGTCGTCCAACATGTACAGGATATTGATTGTCTGCAGCGGCTTTTGCAACTGCCCATGCTCTGGCTTTTTCTGCCCAGTCTTGTTCATTACTATTCGCTGCAGGTCCAGAACCAATACAAATTCAGCATAAATACTTAAAAGAGAAGGTGAAGTGACATATTCAAGCTAGTCAGAATTGAATGTATTCAAGATGTGAAAAGGGGAAGGAACTGTAACAAATAATTCTTTACAAAATAAAATGAGTCAATCAAAACATTTTTATGATCTTCCAGAAGGACCAGAAAAGAAAAGATTTTCTGCACTTAAGATGTGAAATGCAACCCTCAGTTATAAGTGAAGTTTCAGTGATTCTTGAGAAAGGCAAGTAGGCAACTAAAGAGTTTTTTTTGTGAGACCTTTGCAATTTATCAAAATATGATCAAGTGTGAGATCCTATTCCTCTAAATCAAATTCATCTAGCATAAAATTAGGCTCTCAAGCAACAAACTAATTAACTTAGTTGATCTTAAACTCAATTAATAACTAAACAGATTTGCCTTAAGTCCATATATTGCCAACAAAAAGTTTTGAACCACACAGACAGAAAACAATAATATATGAATAACAAACAATACTAACAAAAAAACAAGAACGATGTGCTCCATGAAAAATAGAAACTTATACACTGATTTGGGTAGTCCCAACCCTGGTGATGACTCCAGCTGCCATTTCCCAAATCCTGCAGCAGTAAAAATATCAATCTTGAGTTACCCATTCATAAATATTAACCACAAGACAAGAGTTTCCACACAAGCTAAAGCTTCACTTATCGGCAAAATATAAACCATGAGAGACTCCAATTAAGATACAATATACACAAATATAATCATCAGCCACGAGTCTGCGTAAAAGACACCATTTATGATAATTGCTATGCATTCCCTAAGAGGCAACAAATAATGATTTGTATAACAAAACATATTAAAGGCAAACAAACAAAAAAATCACGAGACATCAACTTTTCTCGGTCATAAACTAAGTTGTTTTTTTACAATAGATTAGCTGCTGTTGATTCCAGGTAAGCAATAAAAAGTTCAGCTCAATAACAGGCATCGAGTAACTACATGTACATAAATCATGATAGAGGTTTTTCATATTAAGCTAGTAGATCCATGGAAGCATTTTTTGAAGTGTTAATTAGTGAAAGAAAATGATATCGATCTTCTTTTGCACTGAATGTGTCACTTACAAACTTGACTCCAGCAAATCTTGCAAAGCATACTAGCTCATTGTTGCCAGTTGCATTATGCAATAATAATTCATATAACGAATCTAATATTCTTTAGCTGCCGGGAACAATGCCTTCACACCTTAGATGAACAATTATGCTATACCACACTCGAAAAACAATTTATTTGCAATCGACTAACTAAAAATACACCATCCAGGCTCCTCCCTAGCTGCTAAATCATAACGACACCTAACAACACAATACTTTTAGGGTTTCCAATGAACTGAGAAGTCACGAATTAGAAGAACAAATACCTGAGCGTAAGATTGGGGAGCATGAGGCGGTCTAGGCGGTAGAGCGTAATGAGGGTGCGCATGATACGGGGGTGGCCCGTGGCCAGGGTACGGAGGTGGCGGAGGAGGGTGAAGGTACTGCCCGTGGTCGGAGGAGTGAGACTGCGGCGGCACCCACTGTGGCGGTGGGGGAGAGGGGGAGTGCTGGACTTGATATTGAAATTGAGGGGTGGAGTAGGGCCAAGGGTGCTGCGCCGGAGGGGGTGGAGGCGGCCTTTGATACGGATCCGACGCGGAAGGCGGCGCGTGAGGCGGCGGTGGAGGAGGCTGCATCACATAGCCGTGAGATTGCTGATGGTCCATGCCGATTTGGGTCGGAATCCGATTGGGTTTAGGGTTTATGGTTGGATTGAATTGAATTGAATATACTGTTCTAAAAAAGCCTGTCGAGGAATCTGTTCTTAATTCAGAGCAAATGGAGAATATAATTAATTTTATGCTTGAAAAATAAATTTCATTTTTTTTTCATACAAATTGCATCAAATATCGAATATCATATGAGCATGAACTCGAGATGATCTGTCTCGAACTAAGAAAGTAGTTAAATCTAGCTAAATAAATTAGAAAAACCTCGTGGTCTTCAGGGCTTCAGTCTTGACCATTAGGCCAAGACCTCATTGGCAAAATAAATTTCATTTGAATGAATAAATAAAATCAATTAAATTTAGAAAATTTGCTCAAAAATCCCCAAATGCAAACATATTTTGCTTTGGGATCTCTAGTCATAAAATGTGATATAAAACCATACAAGATGTGGTACAAAACAATATAAAATGTGGTACAAATTAACAAAAATTATGGTACAAAAAAGTAGCTAGGAAGTGTAGAACAAAACATGTTTGCATTGGGGATTTTTGAGCAATTTGTACTTAAATTTATGTGATTCCGATGAATTTCAAATATATTTTTCGATTTTATTAGTATTTAAGATGGTATTCAAATATATTTGATGCAAATAGGGGCGGGCATTTAGGTCGGGTGGTTTGGATCCTAGCCTTACCCGAATCCGACCGAGTACAAAAAGTCATATAGTTTGTTGGGTTCGGGAAAACATGACCGGAACAAGAAGTCATGTTTTATTGTTTTATGCTAAACTTGGTAAAATTTGATTGGGGGAAAAAAATTGACAGAAGAAAGGAATATATGAATTGAGGTTAATTAATTGGTTAACTATATTGAGATTGGGACATCTATTTGTCAAAATTAATAGGTTATAGGTATAGCATAAAATTCAACCCATTATGTATCAGTAAATTTCATACCACTAATCACCAACGTTTTAAATGACATAAAACTCAATTATTTAACAGAGATATGAGTTTGAACATACGTAAAAGTTAAATATTCTAATTAAAAAATAATCCGATTGGTCTTGCACATTTTGATTCTATTTATGAAAAAATCAAATCATTTTTGTTTTGTTGGTTACAATTTGCAAACTGAATTGCAATTCAATATAATTTTTTTTGAGATGGTTTTGATATCGGATCAAAGGTAGCTGTTGTGTGTATACCTTGAACTCCCCTGGTTGAATGGATCAATTAGGTTAAAGTTTTTATTAAGATTTTGAAATACTCGGCCCAAAATAATTTGGGCTTAATTTATGGGCCATGGTTGGTTAAAAATCCCATCCAACACCGTTTGATATCCGTTCAACTTACACGGTTACATGTTACTTTTAAAATTATAAATTATCTAAAATTTACTTTGATTGAAAACTCTCGTCATTGGAATGTCGTTTTAAATTCCAATGTAATGTGTAACTGCGTGTACATAACATTAATTGTACATGTATCGTTTTTCTTCTGAACATTAATATATACAAAGTATTTAAATTAATAGAAGAGGCCCACCCGTTGGGGATAGTTGAGTTGGTGAAGGTTGAGGCTAAGGTCTCAAGTTCGGGTCCTACAAAATTTTCTTTGTTTGAGCTAATATGCAGTCTTATTAGAATTTATTTGTTATGGTTTATCTAGTACACGTCGGAAAGAATCCTCTTCATAAAATATATTAGAACCTTATTGTTTGTAATTTATTTTATATTACAAAGTTTTTATTTTATGAATAATTTTTTTAGGAATGTGATCAACCTATCTTAAAAAAACATGAAGTTAACCTTAGTGATTACCATTCCTTATTGTTTATCCATCCATAAATAATGTATGGGAAGAATAACTTATTTGGTCCACGAATTTGTTCCGTTTTGGGCTTTGATCTACTAAGTATTTAAATTTTAGTTTTGTTGCAAAAACTTTGAAAATTTTTTTGGCTTTTGGTCCTATTTGCTGGAAACTTTGAAAGTTTTTTTTTTTGGCATTTGGTCCTATTTTGCTGGATTGCTAACGTGTCAAACACTATATCAAAAGACGGATCAAAATAGATAAACAAAATTAAAAGTTACGAATGCACACAACCAAAATTTGATGGAGCAAAACTTAAAATTAGATGTTTTGATGGGAAAAAAATCATTTTTCCATAATATGTTCCTTGCTTTACTTTCTCTTGTGAATTAGTTTGTTATAAACCCTGAAAAATTGGAAAAAAGAGAATATAACCCAAAAATATATATAATCACTACTTATCTATCTATAACGAAGGAGAACCCTTGAATTATGTGGTGAGTAACCACAAAAATTTGCAAAAGAAAAAAAAAATTTATTTTACCTTGCATTCATACAAACCCCTCCATATAATCATTAATTCAAATATTTTTTCTGTAGATAAATTTTCTTTTTCTTTTCTTTTTTTCCCAGTATCAACGTGACTCTGGACATATTCCAAGAAAAGAAAGAAGAAGAAAGGGAGATTTTTTTTTACAAGAACTCGATTTCAAGAAAATATATATATTAATATATTTATCAAAAAAAGAGCAAAAAAAAAAATAAAAAATCAAGAAATATGTCTTCAAAGTTCAATTCTCTCTTTCTTTGCATGGCTTGTGTTCTTTTCCTGATGGCCGCCCAGAGTCCCTCCGCCGCCGCCCGCAGGTTCCTCGGCGTGAACCCCTGGTGCCGCACCTCCAGCCACAAGCGCCTGTGCACTCAGATGGCGAAGGGCGCCGCCACGTGGCACGACGCCTCCTCCAACGCCATGCAAGCAACTCTCGAGCTAGCGAAGCGAATACAGTCCATGTCCGGCGTCCTCATCAAGCCGGCCATCGCCTCGCTGGAGCCGCAGAGCCGCCAATCCGTGTTGGCTTCTTGTGCCGAGGATTTCGACATCATGATCTCGGACCTTGAGGACAGCATCAAAGCCCTAGAAGTTAATGACATGGGGACGCTTACGGTTCACCTAAGCGCGGCTTATAGCACCGACTGTTCTGACGCCCTGGCGGAGTTCGGGATCGAGGATCCTTTCGCCAAAGTTTCCGGCGTTTACTTGAAGATGGTGGATAATTGCTTGGCCGTTGTTCAACAGATATGATCCATATATCCATCGGTTCGAATGCCATATATGATACTAATATATATTGAAAATAAATATTGTTCTTGAAAAAACAAAAGATTTTACCAAGAACCCCAAAATCATAAAAAATATTGTGTGTGTTTGTCAATGTTACATTGATATATACTCATCTTCTTTGGTTTTAGTACGCGTCCATATATATACAATTTGTGTCATGTGTTTAATCATATTTGTAAAATGTTTAACAATTTATAGAATATTAACCTAAATTTGTATTTTAAAAAAATTATCTATGACGTGGGTATCCATAACAACTCTGGGTAAACCTAGCTCGGACTAACGTGTACAGTAGCTAGTTTGCAAACCACGTCAGCCATGTAAACCGCATGAAATATAGCCTGCAATTCATGTCAGTTAAGTAAACCGCATTGGACAAACCTTATGTGACTAACACGCTCGAGAAGGGAAAAAGTACACTTTTGGTCCTGTAATTTGCACATTTTCTATTTTTGGTCCTGTTAAAAGTAAATTTGCAATTTTAGTCATGTAACTTGCATTATTTTTTCATTTTTGGTCCTATTAACATTGAATTCGCATTTTTAGTCCTGTAACTTTCATGAATTTTTATTTTAAGTCTTGTTAACACTGAATTTACAATTTTTATTCCAGTTTACATATAATTTTAATTTTTTTATATTGTAACTTTCATATATTTTTATTTTTAGTCAGATTATCGATGAATTTATATTTTTAATTCAATAAATTTCATATTTTTTTATATTTTTATTCATAATATATTATGATTTACATATTTTAAAACTTTTAAAATTTAAATGAATCAACAAAAATTCAACTAAAAATTATTCGAAATTTTTTTACACTAAATATCATCTTATAAAATACATAATAGAAATAAAACTATTAATCTAATATGAATCATTTTTTTTTATTTAGTTTTTATATATATAATCTAAAACCGAACCATATAATTTTATTTTATTTTTAATCATATTAAAGGGGAATTTAATGATCTTGTTAACACTTAATTTTTATTTTTAGTCATATTAAAGGCGAATTTTTTATTTTTATACCATGTAATTTGTAATTTTTTTTTTCATTTTTCATTTATATTTCTACCAAAATTGTTTGTGACAAGCATAGATGACGTGAATACTTAATATTTGGTTAAAACAAAAATGACCATAAATCCAAACTTAGAAACAAAATACCAAAACGAAAATGAAATTTTGGTCGGATATAAAATTTAAAATAAAAAATTATATGGTTCGATTTCATATTATATATCAAAACTAAACCCAAAAAAACATGATTCACATTAGATTAATAGTTTTATTTATATTATATATTTTATAAGATGATATTTAGTGTAAAATTGTTTTGAATAATTTTAGTTGAATTTTGGTTATTTAATTCATTTAAATTTTAAAAGCTTTAAAATATATAAATAATAATATATTATAAATAAAAATATAAAAAATTATGAAATTTATGGAATTAAAAATATAAATTCATTGATAATATGACAAAGAAAAAATATATAGAAGTTACAAGAGAAAAAGTGAAAATTCAATGCAAACAGGATTAAAATGAAAAAAAATGCAAGTTACAGGACTAAAAGTATAAATTCAATGTTAACAGGACTTAAAGTGAAAAATTCATGAAAGTTACAGGACTAAAAATGCGAATTAATGTTAATAGGACCAAAAATGAAAAAAAAAAAAGATGCAAGTTACATGACTAAAATTACAAATTTATTTTTAACAGGACCAAAAATGAAAAATGTGCAAATTATAGGACCAAAATTGTAATTCTCCCTGCTCGAGAAAGTATTGGTAGGAGAAATCAAAATTCTTATCATTTGTTATTCTTGAGACCAGAAGTACTCAAATCATGATTAACACATATGACATGCAGCTAGTGAAACTTCTTCCCATAATTTGACTGCCTTAAGGATTTTAACATCACAAATTTCACCCTTTTGAAATTTGTTTTTTTGTTTTTGTTTTTTTAATGTATTTGTCTTGTTACGATTTTGGTCTTCTATGTTATCAAATTTTACTTTTAGTTTGCTATTATTTTTTTGGTAATTTTATCCATTTTGCAAACTTGATGATGACATGAAACCAATGCAGTGCTGATGTATATTCTGTCACATCAATACTCCTAATAAAAAATGATTAAAATTATCAAAAATATAAAATTACAGGACTAAAAATAAAATTTAATAACATAGATAACCAAAATCGTAAAGTGGAAAATTTACAAGATCAAAAATGTATTTTCTCTTTTTAAAATTAATTAAACCACGATATATAAGACAACATGTAATCAATATCTATTCTATTATATTAAGTGTGATCCACACCAAATCGGTACGTTAGTGTTGTCTCTTTGTTTGTTTGTTTTTATTACAATTATTTAATATTTTTTTATTTTTCACAATTATTTAATAAAAAATAGATTGTAAAAGAACACAACGTGTATATAAAAATAGACTGTACAAGTACGCAACACATGCAATTTAATACTAGTATTTGTTTTATATATATATATATATATATATATATATATATATATATATAGACTCTCATATACATGTAAATATGTTGGGTGAAATTGTGAGGATCAAACGTTTATCATAAGACTGAAATTTATAGTTGTTAGTAGACCTGACCACGAGTCGGGTTCGGTCCGGGGTCTGGGTCGGCAAAAGACAATAAAAAGGGGAATACTTTACATTCCATATTTTGTTAAAGGAAAAACTGCAAAATTGGTCATGTATGTTTGTCACTTTGCGAATTTGGTCCTCTATATTTTCATCAGCACTGAATTGGTGTCACGTCAGCGCCACGTCGAAAAAGGACTAAAATTGCCAAAAAAAAATAAAGATAGTGGACTAAAACTGAAATCTAAAAATATAAAAGACTGAAATCGCAAAGTGATAAACATACAGGACCAAAAAAATAATTTTTCCTTTGTTAAATGCACTCCATGTGACCTTTTAAATTTTTTTGGAAAAAATTACCCACGTCCATTAACAGTACTTTCCTTTTTTTCTTGATCCATATATCCATTATTTTCATTTGTTGATGTAAATTTTTTTTTTTAATATAATATATTTGTATGTTACCGAAAAAATAATATTTAAAAATTTAATCATAACTTTTTAAACATATAAATTATTGTAACGCGCGTGAATGAAATATCTTTTTATTTGAACAGAGTTAGAAATAATAATTCACACACACACACACACACATATATATATATATATATATATATATATATATTTGAAAATAGAGTATTGCTATGCTGCCCATCTCCGATGCCCACCTCCATGCCCACCTATGAGGTGTTAATCATCCAATGGATGAGATGAATCATATACAAATGGTTCATCCAATGGATGAGTGCCACCTCATAGGTGGGCATGGAGGTGGGCACCGAAGGTGGGCACCGGAGGTGGGAAGTATAGCAAAACTCTTGAAAATATAATTAATATATTATTAAGATCAAATAAAATTAGCAATCAACGTTTTATTTTTATTTGTATTTTATTTATATTCATGGAAATTAACAAATTTAGTGATCATTTTAAGTATTTTTGGCAATTTAATTTAGAAATTGATTTCATCAGTTCTTGATATAAATAATATAAAATCAAATCAAATTAGGTGAAGAAGGAAAGGATCCTTCCGAGTTCCGACTTCCGACCATCCCCTCTTCAATTTGTCATCCACAATCCGTAATCCAGTGGGCTTGCACAACTTGTTTGGTCTTTTTTTGAATGATATATATTTCTATAGGGGAGCAATTTCTAATCCGGCCCGTACCATTTTATATGCATGTACATCTAAAATTTAAAAAAATATAGTTTTTTTTAATATAAAAAGGCCGACCTACCGGGTCAAACCCGTTCAACTCGACGGATCGATATACGGGTTTTAGACCCGTGAACCATAATCGGACCGCCTAATGGCCAGTCCGTTCACAGTTTTTGGTCAAATCCATTGACTCAGTTAACCGGACCGTTAACCACGGGCCATCGATTCACGGTCGGGTACGTGTTTGACCCTCCCCTTGGCCAGGTTTAGCTGTTAGTCAAGGCGCAACTTTATTTTCTTATATTTGTGGCTGTGTAGATGAGTCGAGTTGTTAAACTTATGAGTCTTGGGAGGAGCGTATCTTACTGTTGGTGATGTCGCACATCCTTTCGAAATCAGACTTATCATTTCTCTATCTCCGACCCTATCTCTAATAGAGAAAGTATTATCCGTTAAGATCTAGTGTCTCTATTTTACAGTCCACCTAGTCAATCAGATCAAGCAGTACAAAGTCTACAGCTTGACACACTAGAGCTTCTAAAGTAGGGACGGTCCTATGAAAAACGAGGCCCTAGGCAAAGCTTACAATACGGGCCCTTTCATATTAACATGAAAACTCATATATATATATATATATATATATATATATATAAATTATCCGAATAACAGAATCAAAATAAACCAAAATACATATATATATATGTATATGAAAAAAATCCGAATAACATAATCAAAATAAACCAAAATACATAAATTAAGAAAGTACACAATGAAAGAAGGTTTACATAATTGCTCAAAATAATTTAATCAACAATAAATATTATTTAAAATGAGCTCTTCTTGCATTTTTTGAACGAAATCATCAATTATGTCGTCATATGATATATATTCCAATATGTCTTTTTCGATGCAGAGGATCCCCAAACCATTCAGTCTCTCTTGACTTATTGTTGTTCTCAAATAAGATTTCAATAATTTTAACTTTGAAAAACTTCTCTCAGCTGATGCTACAGTCACAGGAATAGTCAATAAAATTTAATATGTGACCACGATCATAGGAAAAATATCCATTTTCAATGCAAACTATAAAATTTTAATTGATGTCCAAGATTTATTTGTGTCATATGCTTCCAAAGGTAGCATCTCTTGCAACATTTGTAGTTCTAAAAACTGATCATGAGCATCGATATGAAACAAATCATCCTTTTTCAAAGTAGATTCAAGATTCACACAATATTTTCTCAAATCGTCTTCATCCATTGTCATTAGTTGTTCTTCATCCAACAAGAATCCAGACATCTTTTCGAAAGAATTCAATTGCTCAAACCTACTCCTCAACTCCAAAATAGCAACATCTACCAGAACAAGAAAATAATCCGTCCTAAAGCGTTCTTCAGCTGTTTGTGATTCTCTTTCAATATTAGCAATCTCATCAAATTGTCTCTTCCTAGAAGTTTGTCTGCGCTCATGAAATACAGAATCAACTTCTATATTACAAGCAATTTCTTTAGCAGATGAAAATCCTTCTTCCCTGTAATTCTCAAAAAAAGAAACAAGTCCTTTCAATTGTTTCACTGCAACATCTATATGCATCATTTCAGATTGCAAGGATTTACTAACCGAGTTTATATTGTAGAGAATATCATACCAAATTACCAAGCTTAATAAAAATTCAAAGCTGCTAAGTTCATGTGTTGCCAACAATCTAGCATCTCTCGACAATCTTGCATCATCGGTTACATCTGCTACCTTAAGTAAAGCTTCTTTGATTTGCCCAACTTGTGACTTAATGGCCTTGACACTTTCAATATGACTTTTCCACCTTGTGGTGAACAATGACTTCAGTGTCAAATTATCCAAATACTCAAGTAGAATACTCCAACGTTTTGTAGAATTGAAGAACATTGTATACATGCATTGACATGCTCCAAAAAATGCTTTTGTCTTAACACAAGAGTTTGCCATATCACAAATTACCAAATTAAGACAATGACTACCACATGACATGTAAAACGCTCTCGGATTTATATCAAGCAATCTTTTTTGAACACCTTGATGTGTCCCTCTCATGTTGGAGCCATTATCAAAATCTTGTCCTCTAATATTATCAATATCAAGTCCAAGAGAGTCCAATGCAGCACACAATTCATTGAAAAAGCTCAATCCACTCTTGTTTTCAACATTCAAAAATTATATAAAATACTCCTCATTTTTTACCGGAATACATGACACATCAACACACCGTAATATTAAAGTCATTGTTCCTTGTGACTTGCATCAAGAGTACAATCAAGTATCACTGAATAATACTTGGCTTTCTTTTATCTTTTCAATGACAATATTTTTCACTTTCACTGACATATTTTTAATCAACTCATTTTGAATTTTATGATTGAGGTAGTAATGATGAATTTATTTTTTCTTTAATTAGTCGAAGATGTTCTTTCATTATAGGATCAAACTTGACAATCATCTCAATCAAGCCCAAGAAATTACCTTTTGAATCATCCTCCATATTTTCATTCTTTCCACAGAAGGATAAAATATTTTTAGCCAAACATTTTACTACTACTACAATTCTTGTCAAAACTCCTCTCCAACGACGTGTTTCATTTTTAATTTGTTCCTGCAATTCTTTGTCAATTGTTTCATTCTTCCTCAACCTTACCTGTAACTCCACCATAGATCTCAAATTAGCAAGATGTTCACGACATTTTTCATGTTCTTTAAGCTTCTCACTTAGATGCTTCCAGTCTCTAGATTCCTCTTCTGCTAATTGACTTCGTGATTGCAGAGTTTTGAAAAGTTTACAATATAAACAAAATACTGTATCCAACTCCTTTGAATAAACTAGCCATTTTCTTTCATGTCTTGTATTGTTTGGAAGAATTTTATTATAATGCTTTGCAGAAAAATGTCTACCAAGTTCATCATGAGGGTATTCAATTAATCTCTCTAACTTGACATTTTTCAACGAGTAAATCCCTCATTTTTGTATCAAGACTATCCCAAACTCTTGGATCAAATATATTCTGAGAATGATCTATGCTTTTATTTTCCTCATTATTATTTTTGTATTCATCAATATCCACAGTGTTTGCAACATACACCTCTTCTATTTGTTCTTCAAAACGGTTTTCTTTTGTGTTTTAATTACAAAATTGTCAATCAAATTTTCGTCCACTATATTCGTTTCTTTCAAAACAAACTTATCCATAGAACCTTTCATTGATTGAGTCATCTTCTTTTCCATCTTTTTTTTTTCTTTTAGCACTTTCAGAGGGGTATTTTCTAGGCATCATATTTCTTCAAGAGTTGTTATACAAATTACAAACACAACAATAAAAATTGAGCTATAAGAAATTATCCTTCATATCTCATAGTTATGAAATAATCCAAATAATTCATGATGAACTAACAAAACAGACAATTCAGGTACTAATATAATTTATGACCAGTTAATTTAACTATTTAAATTCAAATTCAACAAAAACCCCCAATTTTCAAAATAAGTTTTTGGAATTGAAACCTCTAATCCTCGAATTTTCAGAATCTATACAAATATTAACATCTAAGTATCTAAAATTAAAGCAAAAATAATATAAACAAAAGGCATTAAATCAAAATAAAATTAAACAATATATCAAAATTTGAAAATAAAAAAAATTGAACAAGAGCGTGTAATTTCACCTTGGAATTTGGATCGTGTTGTCAAATTTGTTCGTGTATTCCGTGAGTTCTGAAACAAGAATTATAGATAGTCAGATCACTAAATAGACACGCACAAAGCCACAAAAGCGACAAACTTACCGAAGGAACTAAGTGTTATCGTTTGTCAAATCTCTCAAAATAAAAAATTAAAACCCTTCTTTTCCTTGTCCTTTTTGTGAAAGTATTAATGTATCATATATATAATATATATATATATATATATATATATATATAATTTTTAAAAAAAATTGGGACCCCATACAAAGGTGGGGCCCTAAGCACATGCTCTGGCTGCCCATGGCCAGGGCCGCCCCTGTTCTAAGGATGTCACACATCCTAGTACCACTCTCACACATGCACACCAGCTCAACACATAAATTACAAGTTTTGTTTTGTTATCGGTCAATTCACAATTTAGTTCATTAACTTGCACTTTTTCCCCAATTTTAGTCGATTTAACTATTTAAATTTAAATCTATCCAATTTGGTCATGTCTTGGTTCATCAATTTTTGTGTCACCTTGGTTGTTTCAGTTTAAATTTTAGTTTTACAAAATCTAACAATATATAGGTTTTAAACTGCAGGAAAATAAAGTATCGAACTCTAAAAACTTTGCAAACATGATAGTTATAACTTATAATATTGACGACCTAAACCACGTACACCACTGCGTTCTTCTAATAGTGGGTTTCCCGTGAGATGATCTTATAAATCTATATTTATAAGACGTTTTTAATCAATTCGTACATGTAACGTCCTCATTCTTCTTAAAGATTTAAATAAATTAAAATAAATTAAAATGTTGAGTATATATTGTTTTAATTTAAAAGTAGGGAAGAGAGAAACTTAAAATAAAATATAAAAATTAAAATAAATCATTAGGTTTTAAACCGAAAAATTCGGCAATCAACAATCAGTGAAAAATTTAACAAAAACATCCAGGACTACCTTCTGGTACCTCAAAACTTAAAATTTTCAAAACTCCAACAACAAGCTAGTAAAATAAACATAAATAATTTTTTTTGTGCGAAACTAGATGGTGATGTATAGGAGCCTTCTCACGACCACCACTCTCGCGCAGGCTGCACATGTGGTTCGAAAATTTTTTTTTTTTATTTATAATGAGTGCTTGATCAAACTAATACAAGAAATCCGGGTTTGACGGGGCATAATGACTCGAAAGCCTACATCCACATGATGTCTTCTTAAGTGGTGGGACATCATGACCCGAAGGCCTACACCACACGTCGTTTTCTTTATTCGTAAATTTATCACAAGTCATAAAATAATGGGAAAACTACAATTTTAGTCATTTATGTTTGTCACTTTGCGATTTCGGTCATTTATATTTTCATATTTCAGTTTTAGTCATGCATGTTTCGATTTTTGGCAATTTCAGTCATTTTTATTCGAAAATGCTTACGTGGCACTATACACGTCAGCTCCACATCAGCACTGCATTGGTGACACATCAGCGCTACATCATAAAAAGGACTAAAATTACCAAATAAATAAAGATAGCGAACTAAAACTGAAATCTGAAAATATAGAAGATCAAAATCGCAAAGTGACAAACACATAGGACTAAAAAAGCTATTTTCTATAAAATAATTTAAACATTTTCTTACTCCTCAACATCCCAATACAACACACCAAAAACACACAAAATATAGACACTAACACACACTCACACATTCACACACAACACACACTAACCCACACACAGTACACACACACACTCACGCACACAACACATACACACACACACATTACACACTCATACACACCATACACGCACACAATACACACACCAGTACACACACTCACGTCACAGTACACATGCACACATATAGTTCACACACAATATACACAAAGTACATGTATACACAAAGTATACACGCACAGTACATGTATACACACTGTATACATGCACTAACACACACTAAATTTTCATGTACATAATTCATCAAATCGCATCGATTTCATTGAAAAACATCATTTTTAAAATCTATATGGCTTCAACCATACATGAAAAAACAAATTTTTACTTGTCTTTAACCGAAGTAGCACTACAAGAATTTTGGTAATAAACTACACTAAAAAGACTACGGTTTTGTATAAAACCGTAGTCTTTTTACATTTAACTACGGTTTTTACAAAAATCGTAGTTAATGAGCGTTTTTTTGAAATTTAAGACTACGGTTTTCTAAAAACCGTAGTGGTTTGTGCTCTGCAACATCGGTTTTTATAAACCGTAGTCTATGAGCATTTTTTTTAATAAATAGACTACGGTTATTTTGGACCGTAGTCTATGATCGTTTTTTTTAAAATAAATAGACTACGGTTATTTTATACCGTAGTCTATGAGCATTGTTTTTAATAAATAGACTACGGTTATTGTATACCGTAGTCTATGAATATTTTTTTTATGAATAGACTACGGTTGTTATTTACCGTAGTCTATGAAACTTTTTTTATTTTTTTTATAAGGCTGCCCATTTTTCATTTAATTTGTACCATGATTATATATGGGCATTTTTCTCTAATCTAGGGCGGGCGTCAAGGCACTTGTATTGTTGATCGATGGAAAATCACAAATCCATGCCCTAATCCGTAAACTCATAGAGAAACTCATCGACACATACATCATCTTCTATCTCCCTATAATCGATTCTAAGCTTCCCTCATTTTCTTGAATCGATTATGGCAGTTTCGATTTTATGTTTTCCCCTTCGCTGTAATCGACTCTAAGCATTAATCGGGTGGAGCTTATTTCTCAGTCATTTTCCATCGCCTCGCATTTCTTAAATCGATTTTGAGTTTCTGCTGCTGGTATTTACGTTAATCGGGTCGAGCTTCGCCGTTTGGAAATTGCATCAAAGAATTTGTAGTGGAGGTTTATCGGGTCGAGCTTCTGCCATAGAATCAAAGGTGAAAAGGTATTGTGACATTCTCTGTTTTAAAAATAAATTTAAATCTCTGTTTTTTTTCATTTGAAAATAGCTCGTCTGAAACCTCATGATTTCTCGATGATGCATCCTGTATTGAAATTCCAAATCAACCAGTGTAGAGTTTATAACTAGTTTCTGATGGCGTCTCCCCCGTACGTGCAGGATAATGTGTCTATTGTTAACCATTGGCTAGTGAATCGCCAGCACTATGCACGCACTAGGTAAGTATGAAGCCTACCTAAATATCGTTACTCATTCGGTTAATGATGGTTATATACATCACTCATCAGAGCAATGAGCATGCTTATGAAACTGAAAATCAAACTGGCCAACTTGATGGTTTTAAACGGTCTTTGTTCGTGGGGTCGATTGTAATATGTAGACTTGTTACCCCATCTGTTCCAGCAGTCCTCTTATTAGAAGACATATTGTGTTCAGAATCTTGGTCCACAAATAGCCCTTCGGACTTGCTGGCAAGATTGCATTTATTAATTCTATCTGCCATTTTGTTCTTCTTATCTCTTGACAACCGTTTCCATTTTTTATTGACATGCATGTTACCTTCCTGGTGACTAAAGTCTTGCATTTGGCCCACCTCATTGATGATTTCATTACTACCACGTTCCCTGCTCTCTTGTGGATGCAGCGTCCCTTTCATCTCATGACTATGGTGATCTTCTAGCAGCACACTATCCTCCACGGTAAGTTTAGAGCCGATGACATGATCTTCTTCCACCGTGTTAGAATCAAAGCATCCCTATATGTCAAACCACTAAGATGTATGAGATTTAAATCATTTGGCTTGATTACCCTCGATACCATCTCTGCTACACTTTCTCCCTCTCCCGAAATACTATCCTCAGACGACGTATGACTGTTTTGCTTTGTACACTTAGAGGTGGATGCTTTCCCAGCTTTGGAGTTTCCCAGCTTACGTAAACCATTTTAATTCCTTAAGTTGTTTCCTTAATTTTCTCGATGGGTAGATGTTCCCACTATCTAATATATTCAGTGGCCATTTGGATTTAAGCATTGTCAATTAGTTATGTCGAAGGAGAAAGGATTCACTTAATTAATTTGAAGATTAATGATACCCAAGATTATTAGTAAAATATTATTTTCATCTTGAAAAAGTAAAATTAGTCTCTTTAAATAATTATTGATCTATATACAATGATAAATTGACTTTCTTCTACACACTTTAATTAATTCATTCAGTATGTACTCTTCTTTTAATTTCTTCGCCGGTCAAAGTGCTGATATGATGCCACATGTTAATTAGCAATAAACAATGTCATGTCGAGAATCTCTATAATCTTATTTTGTATGATTATAAGCATATTTTCTGTCTCTGATATCTAATTAAGCTAATATCTTCATTCTAATTGTGAATATGGTTGTTATATACTAGCTGTTCGATATGCATATATGGTTGTCATATACTAGCTGTTCGATATGCATATATGCCACTGAAACCATTTTTAATCTTGCTACAAACATTTTGGTATCCACTAGTCAAAGTTCTTAGAGAAACAGAACACAAGGAGAACCGAACAGCCCTTATAGAGAAAGTTTTTGAAGGACTAGTGTTGCTCGAGGAAGTTTTTGTCAAATTGGTTTTGTGGATATACTATATATATATAATGTGTATAACGTTGATGTGCAAAAGTTGGTGATTTCATATTTCCCTTTCCTTGGTTGATCATGCATAATGAGGAACATGAGTGTATGCCTTTTATTCTCTTATAAACTCACACTATAAAAAGTGAGTTTATATATTATGGTGTTAAGATCTTGTTGTATGACCTACAATTTTTTGAAGGTAGGTGTTTAATAATTTTTTGCTGATTGGTTATATCAGAAATGGATAAAGAATGGATGTCGAAGAATAGATTATTACCTGAATATGATATTGGAGTAGAGTCTTTCTTGAAATTTGCATTGAAGAACGCCGATGATCCTGATGCAATCCCTTGCCCATGTGCAAAATGTGGTAATATAAAAAAGAAAAATGTTCAAACTATAAGAGCACATTTGTACAGTAATGGGATAGATTTGACATACCACACATGGATATGGCATGGAGAAAGATGTACGAGTAGGAACTCAATGAATGATAATGTTCGAGCAAGTCAAGGTGTGCACAAAACTTTTGCTGAGGAACCGGTAGATATGGTACAGGATGTATATGATAGTTATGCTGAGAATCCAAATCAATTCACTAAGTTACTAGAAGATGCTGAGAAACCTTTATATCCTGGATGTACTAAATTCACAAAGTTATCTGCAATTGTGAAATTATTTAACTTGAAGGCAAAGTATAGTTGGAGTGATAAAAGTTTCACCGATATGCTTCTTCTGTTTGGAGAAATGCTTCCAGATAAAAACGAATTGCCTTTGTCTTTGTATGATGCAAAGAAAAGCTTACGTGCATTAGGAATGGATTATGTCAGAATTCATGCTTGCCCTAATGATTGTATCTTATACCAGAAGGAGTATGAAGATTTTGCCAATTTCCCTACTTGTGGAACGTCACGGTGGAAGGTGGGCAACAATTCTAAAGTAAAAGGTGTTCCGGCAAAGGTCTTATGGTATTTTCCTCCCATTCCAAGATTTCAAAGAATGTTTCGGAATAAGATGATATCCAAGGAGTTAACTTGACACTCTGATAAAAGAATTCGTGATGGATACCTACGACATCCAGCTGATGCACCTTGTTGGAAATTAGTTGATCACAAGTGGCCAGATTTTGCATCTGAGCCAAGAAATCTTAGATTGGCTATATCAGCAGACAGAGTCAATCCCCACAGTTTGATAAGTTCTGCATATAGTTGTTGGACAGTTTTAATGATCACATACAATCTTCCTCCATGGTTGTGTATGAAGAGAAAATTTGTGATGCTTACCTTGTTGATATCTGGTCCTAGAAAACCGGGCAATGATATTGATGTGTACTTGGCACCTCTAATTGATGACCTAAAATGCCTTTGGGATACAGGTGTTGAAGCATATGATGCATATCGAGAAGAAAGTTTCTCTCTTAAAGCTGTCTTACTATGGACAATCAATGATTTCCCTGCATATGGGAACATGTCAGGATGTGTAGTGAAAGGATATCATGCATGTCCTATTTGTGCAGAAAATACATACTCAACAAGGTTGAAGCATAGTAGAAAAATGTCATATACAGGTCATCGAAGGTTTTTACCTTTAAATCATCCTTATCGAAGGCAAAATAAGACATTTAATGGGAATCAAGAGTTTAACCCCGCACCAAATCCATTGAGTGGCCATGAAGTATTGGAAAGAGTTGAAAAAATTAGTTATCAACCCGGAAAACTGACCAAGAAGCTTCAGTCAAATCCGGATGATGGAAAACCGTGCTGGAAAAAGAAATCAATATTCTTTGAACTTGAGTATTGGAAACATTTGCATGTTCGTCATGTTCTTGATGTGATGCACATTGAAAAAAATGTTTGTGAAAGTCTCATTGGCACGTTACTTGACATTCCGGGAAAAACAAAGGATGGATTAGCATCAAGATTAGACCTTTTGGAAATGAATGCAAGGACTGAATTGGCACCAATGATGGGGGAGAAAAGAACGTTTTTTCCAGCAGCCTGTTACACACTAAGTAAGGATGAGAAAAAAAAGTTTTTGCAATTCTCTGGCAGGAATAAAGGTCCCAGCAGGTTACTCATCAAATTTTAAAAATCTTGTGTCGGTAAAGGACTTGAAATTGGTTGGCCTTAAGTCACACGACTATCACACTTTAATGCAACAATTGCTTCCCGTGGCCATCCGCGGCATTTTGCCAAAACATGTCAGATATGTTGTGATTCGGTTGTGTTTCTTCTTCAAATTGTTGTATAGTAAAGTGATAGATGTCCAGAAGTTAGATGAACTACAAAGAGAGATTGTGATGATATTGTGTTTGCTTGAAAAATATTTCCCCCCTTCATTTTTTGATATAATGATTCATTTAACTGTTCATCTTGTACGGGAGGTCAAATTGTGTGGACCGGTTGGGTGTAGGCACATGTACCCATTTGAAAGATACATGAAAATTTTGAAAGGTTATGTTCGCAATCGTAACCGGCCTGAAGGGTGCATGGCTGAAAGTTATATTGCTGAAGAGGCTATCGAATTTTGCTCAGACTATCTATCTAATGTCCACACAATAGGGATACCATCAAGACATCATGAAGTAGAACTTACTAGGCCTTTATCGGGAGCATTGGTCCACTCCACAAGTGATGATGAGTTGCAGCAAGCACATCGTTACGTATTGGCAAATGATGTTGAGATTGATCCTTATATCGAGTAAGATCTCCAACTTATGTCTTTTAGCATTTTGATTACATTCTATTTCTTTTACTGGGAATAATTTCATTAGGAAACACATGGTGGAGTTGAATGCAAGATTTCCGCATAAAGCTAGGTCGAAGAAATGGTTACAAGATGAGCATAACCGAACTTTTATCAACTGGTTGCGTGATAGCGTACGTTCTAAAAGTATTACATATTTGCATACATGTAACACATGATGCATTAAAAAACTATAAATTTTTTTCTTTAAATATAGGTTGAACGGGTGGTTGACCATTCCACACATAAAATATCAGAAAGATTGAAATGGATAGCACGTGGTCCTAGCACGCAAGTGTTAAAGTATTCTAGTTACTTGATTGATGGTATCACTTATGCTACAAAAGAGCGTGATGACATAAGAGTTTCTCAAAACTCTGGAGTAAGCTTGGTTGCAAAGACAATGCAAGTTGCTAGTGCAAAGGATAAAAATCCAGTTGTGTCAGATATGGTTTTTTATGGAGTTATCGAAGAAATATGGGAACTTGATTACCAACAATTTCAAATTCCAATGTTTAAATGTAATTGGGTGGAGAATAATAATGGTATCAAAGTCGATGATCTTGGTTTTACGTTGGTGAATCTCAATAGAATTGGATTCAAATCTGATTCTTTTATATTGGGCAGTCAAGCAAAGCAAGTATTTTACGTTGAAGATCCTGTAGATCCTGCATGGAGTGTTGTACTTGCAACTCCTAGCATGGAGTCCATTGAAGACTTAAATGGAGATGAAATCGAAGAGACTGGACTCCACAACAAATCTTTTAGCAAAGGGTTACATCCTATGGATGTTGATTTAGCATATGACAATGAAGTGTCATGCATTCGTGAAGATTGTGATGGAACTTGGGTTGACAATGCTTAACCAAAAATAATTTTTTTTTTTTGAGGATATGTTTGTAGACAAACCATATTTATATGTTATCTCTTATTTAAATATGAGTTTATTCCCAGTACTGAATATCATTTTGTATTTTTCAGTTACAATATGAGTTTATTAACAATATTATTTCTTTTTCGAAAAGTAGGCTGCTGATCCAATCTTGTTGTTTCTCTCCTCATTATGATATTTTTATTGCATCTTTCTTTTTATTAGTTGTATATTTATCTATGTATTGATCTGTTAACTGACTTTTTTGATCAACAGATTAAATCTCCACTCAATGGCCTCCAACATGAAGCTTAAAATAGGGAGTAACGATGATGTGACAATTGACTCAAACAAAACTAGTGTACGACAGCCCACAATGAGTAGGAAGGGTAAAGAAAAAGTTGGAAATGCTATCAATGAGAAGAGTTTGGAGGACAATACAATGTTGGAATCTACTGATGATACTGAAAGAACAAGAACTTCTAGAGGTCGTACACATCTAGATAATCTTGCAAGGAGAAGGGTTCAAGGAATTCGAAAGATGGTAAAATTAAATAAACTTGGACAACCAGTAGGAGATGTTGCTGCTGAAATGCAAAGTTATATTGGCGTGCTAGCTCGAGAAAAGGTTAAGATAATTTACAAGACGTGGAAGCAAGTTCCAAGTGCAGTCAAAGAATTGATTTGGGAATCTGTTAATGTAAGTGAATTAGTTTTTGTTTTTTCATGTTTTTAATATCTTATGGTTATAAAATTTTGAATTATGTATTTTAACAGTTGTCGTATGATGTTGACCAAAGGTGGAAGAAGGGATGTTTGAGTTCCGCGAATATTAAATGGCGTCAGTTTAAAACCCATCTCACCCATACTTTCATTTTGAGAAAGCTCGATGAACTGGAGAAATTGAATGAACCACCGATTGGATATGGTATTGCACAAGATGACTGGAGTTCTTTTGTCATTAGTCGCATGTCCGATGACTTCGTTGTAAGTTTTTTTTTTACTTGTAAAGTAAGTTGATAATTTGTTAGTTTTTGGAATAAATAAAATTTATATGTTGAATGTTTTACTTGAACAGAAATTGAGTGAGAAATAAAAAGAAAGAATAAAATAGAACTTGTACCCCCACCGCCTTGCTCGGAAAGGATATGCACGTTATGCCGAAGAAATAGTAAGTTTAATTTCGAAATTGATGGTTTGGAAAATTGTGTTTACAAAAATGCGTTTGATGTTGATTTTTAATGTTCCAGTGCTTGTTTGCTTTATATCATTTGATCGTTATTGTTTTTAGGCAAATGAATTATGTGATGATGATGACATCAATAGAGCTATTATTTGAAAGAAAGGACGAGTGAATAAAGATGGGGAATTTGAAGGAAACGCTTTGAAAATGACAGTAGACAAGATTGTGAGATTGCACTACATCAAAATCTATTTTTTTATTTCAATGAAATATTGTATAGTAATTATTTCTTCTTCAATTCTATAACAGGATGGTTACATACAGCAAAAGCGTGAGGGTACACTGAAAATTACAGGGACAAAAGAAGATATCCTCACAAAAGCACTCGAATCAAACGAACATGGTGGGCGTGTGAGGGCTGTTGGAGGTCATATTACTCCAACATTATATTTTAATGTTGGTAGAACTTGGAAGGGTGCTGATGTTGGCAGAGATTTGATTATTGAGCAAAAAAAGGAGTTGTTGGAGGCTAGGAAATTAATATCAGAACAAGATGCAAGAATATCAGAACAAGATGCAAGAATACACAAACTTGAAGCATTTATATACAAAAACGGTGCTGGGGACAGTGAGATTGATGACAAAGGTAGCTGTTCAGTGAAGTTACAACAGCTGAAAGAACCTTTTTTGAAAACCGAAAATAGTTTGCCCATTTATGAGTATTTGGATGACATTGAGATGCAGGTTGTGGACAAATCTATTGCTTTACAGGTATTTAATCACTTGTCGCTATATATATTACTTAATATTAGTGAAACATAGAGTTAGTACCACTCATTGACCTCGTTATTTGTTTTCTAGGGTAAACCCATTGTTTTAACATTGGAGTCTAGCACAGATATTGTTGCTTATGGAACGGTTGTTGAGGTCAATGGACCTGATAAATTAATTCATGGTGTTCCTTTACCATTGAATTGCATGCGTGTATCCATTGATGAAGCATTACACAAATCAGCACGTTTGCCTGTTCCGATTCCCCATGAATGTGAACTTGTTGGTGATGCTGTGGGTACACATGTGGCTTGGCCAACACACTTGATAGTCTTGCGACATGAGGTACATGTGAACTTATGTTTTTTTTGTAAATTATGAAGAAATTCTTTAGTATTGCACTTATATAACATGTATACAATTACATCAATTAGAAGCATAAAATGAAGAAAATTGCCCACGTCGAAAACAACCAGCCGTTGGATTCAAGTGTGCCAAGATCAGTGCGTATGTTGTATTGTTATTGTAAGCATGCTCTTCGTGATGGCCAGAAATTACCATTGTATTTAGATCATGGGGTATTTGAAGATGATTATGAGCTGAATTTGCATATTGACGACATCAGTCCTTTATATCACTTCGAGTCACTTTCAGGAAATTGTGTAGTTGCCTACATATGGTAAGTCTTTCAGCAACATAAATTTTTTTTGTAACTTAATATTAGTGTATATGATGATGTATAACTTTATTCTTATCACATTTAATATAATGATTTTCTTTTTTCTGAAATATTAGGCATCTTTATACAAAGCTGGTGAAGGAAAAGAAAAGCGATAAATTCATATTTTTAAATCCACATAGCATCCCATGTTTGCAAAAAACTACACAAGACAAAACTGGTAAAATTAAACGATTGAACATGAGAGCGAGTGCTTTAGTAGATAGACTCAGTGGTGCATCATTAAATCAGTTGGTTTTGGTGCCAAGTAGTCTCGGGTAAGTAAGAATTACGTACAATACCATTTTCTATTGAATTTTTGAAAATTACTGAATTTTTGGCAGTACTAATTATGTGTTTGTGCGTAGTTATCATTGGATTCTCACTGTCATTGAACCTTACAAAGACATTGTCTATTTGCTGGATTCCCTAAGTCATCGCAATCATGACGAGGACTGGAAATATGTGGTAGAAATGTGAGTTCATTTTCCGTTTTATTAAGCATTTAATTTAATTGAGATTGTTGGATTCCTTAAGCCATCTCATACATCAATCAACTCGTATCAATGTTTATATTAAGGGCAATGAGATTGTTTAATTCAAATAAGGGAAGAAAAGGAAGAAAAAATGTGCAATGGAATGTGATACAGGTATGTATATTTCTGTACCAAGTTGATTTTCTAAAATTGGTATATTTTCGTTAACAATTTTACATTTTTAATGTAGGCTCCTCGACAACCAGATGCGAAACAATGTGGCTATTACGTAATGAGATTTATGAAACAGATTACCAAAAAAGTTTCAAATATCGAGAGGGATTCACTAAGATCGATAGTACTATTTTCTGTCTTACTTAAATCATTTGAAGTTATCTGTATATATCATTTTAAAAGTTCATTAATGTTTTGTTTTTAATAATATAATGTATTTGTGTGTTCCCAGTTCACAAAAGTAGAGTACACTATGGAAGAAATTGATGAGGTGCGCTCGGAGGTGGCTGAATGCATACAAGATCATATCGACCTTTAGGTATATACATGGTTTTGATTGATGTGTTGAAGTTTTGATGTTTCTTGCGTGATCAAACATTGTTGCTTAGGTTTATTGGCTGGGTGTTTAGATATTTTTACGAATGTCTTATACTATTGGAATATTTCGCCTTTAATTAGCTCCATATTTTTTATGTCGTTATAAATTTATTAATAGCGGCCTGCATTTGTTTCTTATATGTTGTAGACGTGTAATCACTCTTCAAAGGCTCGATATTTTTCCATTTCCTTCGTTGATTCTGGCGGCATATAAAGTTGTCTGTTATACGTTCGAAAAAATGCCTCTGCGTGTTCCGACAATCTTTGTTTACATTAATGATTAGTTTTCATCCATCTTTCTTCATTGATAATATTTAATTGATGTGTACCCTTGGTAATGCATTAATATTTTACTTATTTTTGTACACTGGCTTCCGTTTGTTTCAATGGAAAATGCTTGAAAAAGGGAAATACATGCCGTAATTTGATGCTTTTGTCTATGGTGTCTGGGATGCAGGGTTTCAGGTCTGCCATTTATTGGGTGGAGGGAAAGGTTCTGGAATGGGGAACCTTTTGATTTCAAAGCCACGTGAGGAGAGTATCTAGATAGGATGATGCTCACCTTTTTGGTGTTCCCTTCTCCTAAGGTATCAGATATTGTTGAGGAGAGTATCCAGAAAGGTCTTTTGTGTTGTTTTCATATAGCAGAGGAGTTGCAGTCTGTGTAATGTTGTGGCACAATCATTTTGATTAAATTGATGTTTTAAACTTAATTTACTCGAACGTTTATGGTGTATGACTAGTGTTTTTGTAGTTGGTACGTACGTAGATTATGACCAATTTGTGGAAATTGTACGTAGTTTTGATCAACTAATTGCATATTTTATGATGTTTTAAATATTATGGACAACATATTTTATGTAAATTGATTCTTAATCGCATTGGATTCTTATATAGACTAAAGACAACGGTTTTATTTTTGAAACGACAACGGTGAAAATCGTTGTCTTTAATATCAAAAGACTACGGTTTTATTATAAAAGACTACGGCTTAAAACCGTTTTTTTTATGACAAAAGACTACGGTTAAAAAACAACGGTTTAAACCCGTAGTGTTTTGTCGCTTAAGACTACGGTTTTCTTACAAACTACTACGGTTTAAAAACGATGTCTTTTACAACAAAATACTACGGTTTAAAACCCGTAGTCTTTTGTCGCAAAAGACTACGGTTTTCTTAAAACCGTAGTCCAAAAGACTACGGTTTTCTTAAAAACAACTACGGTTTAAAATGTAGTCTTTTAAGACAAAAGACTACAGTTTAAAAACCGTAGTCTTTTGCGGTCATAGACTACGGTTTAAAACCGTAGTCTATGACCGCACTTTTAACTGCATGGCTTTTAACTTCGGCTTTACACCCCAAATTAACTACGTTTTTTCACCGTAGTCTTTTTGCTTTTTTGTAGTAGTGTAGAGATCATTTGGTGATGATCATGCGATTGGAGCGTACCCACAACATGTTCGAAGTCGATCAAAAAGCGAGTAAATTGAAAGCTTTCTGCCCTAGCCGCCTCCCCTACCTCACGTCTTTCTCTCTCTCTCTCTCTTTTTCTGCCTTCTCTGTTTTTTTCCCCACGTCGTTAATCTGATTTCTTTTCTCTCTTTTTTTCTGACTTACAAGCTCAGTCCACTCCCTAATATATGTATATATGTATATATATATATTCTACATAACCCAAGTTCCTAAATAATAATAAAATATATAAATATTTTGAAATTCTTATCACCGTGTTCGGGTATCTTTTCTCCGGAATGTATCTTAAAAATCATCACCTAAAATTCCTCATGCCTCAAAAATATATTATAAACGTTAGCAATTAAAAATATTTATAATCTAACACACATAAATTTTGAACTTTAAAAATCAAATAAATGAAATTCATGTTGGCTGGTCGGTCACTTAAATTTCTGGGAGTTACAGTATATGAAGTGAAAAGTAATACTTTCGACATAACAAGTAAAACTTTTTCGTGCATGGGTTAGGTCAAGTAGAAGATCCGATTCACAAAATTAACTTGTGATACGGTTTCACAAGTGTTTTTGTGTTATAATTTCTAGAAACTCTATTTGTCCAGTCTTCAGAAGATTACAAATTGGTATAATGAAAAATAATTGGTCGAACATACGTGATGAGGTTTTTTTCGAGTATAATGAAAATTAGAAAAAATAGATTAAAAAAAGTAAAGGAAAACTGAACAACAACCATGTAATTTTTAAGTTGACAATTTTCTTTGAAATTAACAAATTCTAACAGTATAGTCAATAATGTTTGCAAACTCTAAAAATAAATAATTATATATATGTGATTTATTTTAACAAATTTGTTAAGAAAAAAAATTTATAATCACATATTTTTTTAATTTACAAATAATATAGCTTAGTACATTCGTGTGGGAGGCCATAACGATATGATAACAATATCAAATGATCTCACCCTTATAAGTCAGTCGTCCTTTCCATTTTCTTGTTTCAACAAGAATTTATATCCGATGTTTTAAGTTTTAACATAGTTTGCAGGATTACAAGTGTGAAATGCTTATTCACATCGAGAACACGACGCGCGACAAAGTCAAATGATCAGCCACTTCTCTGATGCATTAAAAAATCTCCAAGGGTTCGTTTGATACGACAAGAAATGGAGAAGCGACATAGAGAAAAGAAATCGACATACAAGAAGAGAAACCAAATATCACTAGACGTATGTGTGGAAGTTAGAAAGAAGTCAGAGAGATTTAGTAGTTTAGTAAAGTTGGTAGAGAAAATGTATAAATACACCTAGGGGCGGAGCCATGCCTGGGCTAGGGTGGGCTCCAGCCCCACCCATTTACAAAAAATAAAAATAAAAAAAAGTAGTAGTTTTAAATTTTAAAAAATATATTTTCAGCCCTATGCAAAAAAAAATTATAAATATAATGCTCCATTACATTTTTTTGGTTGGTTTATTGTTGTAAGTTTTGAAATTATGCGATTTTGAGATAAATTCGACAACTCTAAAATTTTGGCGAATTTTAAGTTGCGATAATATTGATTTATGATACATATAAATTTTAAAGTTTGGATTTTTAAATTAAAAACTATTTTTACAAAATTTCGGAAAAATAATCAATTGATTGAAAATTGAAATATTTGAGAATTATTGACTTTGCAATTATTATTGAGCTTGTATTGAGATTTTTCTAGTCCGAGTAACTGAAAATTCAATAATTATAAGATTTGAAAAATTAATGTTTGTTGTAAATTTTTAGGATGGTTGAACTTTTCTAGTTTGGTATATCAAAAAATGAAGAAAATAAAAATTTAAAAATTATTTTTAATCGAAAGATCGTATATCGATATCAGGGGACATAAATCAATTACAGTATAGGGTGAACAGAAAATATCAATTTCAATCGAAATAACCTACCGAGTTGAATTCATCTGAAAAATCGATTCAATTTATTCAGAAGTCCTGTTTAGATTTTAAAAATATTGGTTAGATCGATTCGGTTTCAGATTTTAACATAATAATTTTGTTTACTGAAAAAACCTAATATTTATTAAATAAAAATTTAATATTGTTAAATTTTCTAATAAAATTTTATTGGATAATAGAACTAGACTTGAAAATATATTTTTAATAAATAATTTAAATTTATATAATTCAATTTTTAACTGCAATTTTTGAATTAGAACTTGATTTTTTTTAAAAAAAAAGAGTTATTTGCGCTGAAAACCCCTATGAAATATTGAAAATGCATACTTCTCCACTGTGAAATTTTAATAGGCATATTCAACTCTGATCTTTTATAAAATTAGCACACGTGTCCCTTTATATGAGCGATTGTGGCACACGCGCCCCTCATGCGACTAGACAAACATTTTGATTTTTTTTTGAACCAAATACCTCTGTGAAATATTAAAATTGCATATTTGACCTATTAAAATTTCACAGGGAAAAAGTGTGTATTTTCAATATTTCACAGGGGTATTCGGTGCAAATAACTCAAAAAAATCTAAAAGATCGAGATCGCTTATTTTGGTTGCTGATCAAAATAATACATTCTTTTTTGTTTGATTATATTGGTCTTCATAGTAAAGTTCGATCGGTTTGTTTTATTGAAAAAAATTTAATTCGATTTTAGAAAATTCGATTCAATTTTAACTGATTTTTCACCCATACATTGTCTAACACATACGAGGCAGAGTTAGACCCAAATACTTTTGAATCCTGACTTCGCCCCTGAATACACAAATACCATGTAACTCATTTACATGATAAATATGAATATAATTTCTCATTCTTCTCTAAATTCTCCATATTCGATATCGATCTCTCTTTTTATCTTATATGGTCTTTTCTTGTTTTATAGGAGACCGACCATCTCGAATCAACTCCCTAACATCGTCCCATATGGCTCGATCGGGCTTGGCTTCCCTTCCATGCCGGTCTCGAAAGTTCCCGTACACATACACATTTAATAAAAATCAAATTTTATGTGAACATATCCATAGTCCATACCATGATACGCGCATTCCTACGGATCACCCATATATAAAAGTATATACATAATATATATGGTCAATAATTAATATCATTAAAATAAATTGAACGTGCGTGCATGCCTGTGATGACAATGAAAAGTATGGCCATATATACTATATAATAATATATGATTAATTAATTTGAAACAAAAAATGTAACTCCCGGAAAATTCATAAACCCAGTCATGAATATTAAAGGGGTTTTAAATAAATTTTAAATGATTTTATAAAAATCATTTATGAATTAAATGTTATATTTAATTAAATAAATTTATTTCATTTAATGGTAGTTTAAATATTATTTTAAATTAAATGATTTCACTTTATTTATAAATGATTTAAAATTTATGTTTAAAAGAATTCATGAAAATTATATATTTTGTGTGAGGTTATATATTTTAAAGTTGAGATTTTAGGTGTTAAAATATATGTTTAAAATTTTGTATGAAATGATTTAATATTATGTAATTTATTTGATATTTAACGGTTGCAAAAGTTAGTTTTTGATATTTTTCAGGTATGAGTTAATTCCGTGACAAAGGAAAACGAGACTAGCCCATGAGCAAAGTTTAAGAAAATTTACCTCCAATATGTTTTATGAGTATTTTATTTTAAAAGTATTGCATGATATTTAATTTCTTTGGGAAGAAATATTTTAAAAAGACAGTATTTTTAATTCGATGGGCCAAAATCCGACCCATGTGTGTTTTTTTTTAAAAAAGATGGAGTCAGGACTTAACGCAGAAAATATTCTACGTCAAATCTCTTCTCTCTTATTCCCCCTTCACGCCACAGCCGCCTCCCCACCCCTAGGTTTTCCAAAATCCTCTATCAAGTTTTCAAGGATTCTCGCATGGTTTGATCGTGAGAAGACTAGAATCATGTTCCTGGAGTCCGAATTCCCATACCAAGCAAGAGAAAGGCAAGTTTTAAATACTTTGAAACACCAATCAAGAGTATAAATATTTTGATATGAAAATGAGTATGTTGATGTATGGGTATATGCTGATTGATACAAGTAGCAAGTTTTTAATGTTTTGAATCATCATTCAAGAGTATAAATATATTTAATATGAACCCTAGGTATGAAATTGATGTTATTGTTGTATGATTTTTCATATTTCCATGAGTATGATGTAAAGTCGTGATATGTGAAACGTTCCAGATGTCAATGGTTAAAGTTTAAGTAAATTCATGGGTTAAACGATTCAAATTTTATATTTTTGGTGTGAGTTGATGTTGGATGGGATGTTGATTTAATTCTTTAAAAGTTGGTTCTTTTGGTATATTTTTGGTTGAAATTTTCATGTGTTTAAGTGTGGGATTGAATTAACGATTGAGTGGTGTTTAAATCGTAGAAAAAAATTTGGAAAATTTTACCAGAAAAGGCAGATTTTGCAGCAGGTGCGTGGCTGCAGCATGCGTACTGAGGCGCTGCCCTATAAAACTTTAATTTTTTTAAAAAAAAAATTCTTTTAAACCCATTTTTAAGGATATGAAGGGTACTTTATGATCTTTTAAGGTGTTTTAAGTATTTTCAAGACTTTTATTAGAAAAGATTTCAAGTTTTAAGCCAAGAAAGAAAAGAACGACTCACGTGGAACGATTAGTATGTGTTGCATTTAAATGATAATTTTCCCTCATGAAATTTTATCGAGTATGACATGCATTAAGATCTCATGATAGTTCTACTAGCATGATATGATATGATATGATATGATACGATGAATGATATGAAGATGCATGAAAAATATTTTTGATCTTGTATGCGTTTTGTGGTGACAATAAGGGATTGACACTTCGGGTGAGCTCCGGAGCGGCCTATCTAAAGAATAAAAGTTTAAGAGCGAAAGCCATATGCTTGTTGTACAACAAACGTAATCACGGGAATCTATGATGTGCTCTTATGATGGTTGCCACAAATATACATATCTCATCACCCCTAAATGAAAAGTTTTATGTTATGATTATGTTATTCTATTTTCATGTTATGTCATTGCATTAAGTATGATGTACAATGATTTTTCTTGTCTCAAGTTTAAACAAGACTCTTTTACGCATGCTCTTCCTGAGTCTTTATACTCACTATACATGATTGGTGCAGTTAGATTTTGAATGTAAATGAATTAAAGTTTTGGTGAAAAGGTTGAAGACTAGTCCAAGAGACGAATACATTGCATGACACGACAGTTTTGAAACTCTAACGTTTTAAAGCAAGAAGTTTTCTTATGTTTATTGTTTTGTCGTTATTAAATTATTTTATGCATGATCTCTTAAAAAAATCATTTTTTAGAAAAGTTTAAATTAGTATTTTCAAAGACATTCTTGTGTTGATAGATTTTAATGATTTTAAGTTGTAACATTTTACATTGATTATTTCATTTCAAAGTTTATGCTTGGTTTAACGAATGATTATTTAAAGTGTTTTTCCGCATTAAGTTTATTTTATTGGAACTCATGTTTCACATGCTTTCTTAAGATTTCAAATTGTCGGTTCCACTTTTCCATGTAAGTAGTAGATTTGGCGTGCGCGCATTAGTACTGATCATTGTCTGTTAGGTTGCATCAGTATTTCAAATATTTTTATGCACGTTAGAGCCATTAGATTTTATTTTAAAACTCGAGGCATTGAACTTGCAAACGCAATGCATGCCCTGCACTACACTGCACTTTTGAACAGTGTTCTAAAAGGCGCTGTCTAGGCGCTAGGCGGTTGCCCACCACCTCGCTTTCTTGCTAGGCTATGTCTCTAGGCCAATGGCGGAGCCAGAAATTTTAGTCTATCCGGGCTAAAATTCTAAGCTCTCGTATACTTTAATATTTTGATTAGAACTACCCGAGCTAACACCAAATTAAACCAAAATTATTCAAAATTTGTATATACAAAATTCAAAAAAAATTCGGGCCACCCGGGTTAAAGCCCGGGTGCCCTTGAACGTGGCTCCGCCATTGCTCCAGGCGTTTCCCGCCTAATCTCCCGCTTAGGCGGCGCCCAACCCGCCCAGACTGGCAAAAATCCGCCTAGGCGGTTACTATTTTTTTTATTAAAAAAATTTAAAATAAAAAACTAAAAGAGAAACATGAAGCGAGAAACAAACACAAAAAGAAAGAAGAAGAAGCGCAGAAAAGAAAGTCAAGCAAAACAATAAATCTCATCTTATATATGAAAACTTGATATCTATTAATATTTATGTTGTTGTTGTTGTTGTTATTATTATTAAAATTTTATAAGAGTTTCGTACAAAAACTGAAAAATATAAGATATAAAAATTATATTTTATAGTAAATATTTTGCCTACCGCCTAGCGCTTTTTAGAACATTGCTTTTGAATTCGAAAAATTTCCCCACACTTTTCTACATCCTATTTCTTGAAAATGTATAAAAATATGGGACGTTACAAAAAAGTTTTTCGTTCTATTTAGTGTCACCAAAATTAATTACAAATTAACCACTTCCTGTTGAATTAAATTTGTTTGTTGAAATTATAAATGATTTTTTAAATAATTTGTTTTTAAAGATATATTTTCATGGGTTTAGTTAAACGAATATTTTTTTTAAAAAAAATTATCACATTAATGAATATACATGCACATCTAATAGTAAGTTTTTCGTGAGACGCTTTAATGAATCTTTATCTATGAAAAGGGTATCCAATCTATATCTTCAATGAATTGTAATACAAATACTTTTAATATAAAAAAATATTTTTAATAAATCGAGTAGGATACGAAAAGATTCGTCTAACAAAATTGATTCGTGAAACAATCACGCCTAGTTTTTGTGTTACTCCAATGTTTGGCAAGTTGTTATTAGGTGATCGATCATACACAATACAATGCATGAGTTGTATCCAAATCTTAGTAACGACTTTTAAAATGTTTATTTTAATTCATTTTAGTAACTACCTTTAAAAAATGTCAATAATCTAGTCATCACGACTAAGATAATGTTTGGGATAGTTTTTAAAAAACACTTAGTTTTTTTTTCACAAAATTTCATAATTTTGTGAAAAAATTATTTATCCATCTACTAATTATTTATATTATATCAATCAAATCATTAATTATTTATCTTATATCAATCAAATTATTAAATTTAAATTACTATATTATCCTTTATAAATAATATTATTCATATTTTATTAATTATTAAAAAGACAAAATGATAATTTATCATTTTATCTAAAATTTAATCAATCAAATCAAACAAACTATAATCTATCAATCAACCGAAATAATATTTTAACTATCATTTCTTATTAATTTTTTATTACATTATATTACTTATCTCTATATTATTTATCTTATTACCCAAACCAAACGGTAATACGATATAATATATATTAATAAGTAAAAACTGATCCTTTTTTTTCACGGAAATCGCACGCTTGAAGTAATCGAAATAATAATATTTTTTATTGAGTAAATGAATTGGCGTCAATTTATTACTATTATTTTTTTATGTTTGATTTTCCAATCTATAAAATTATTTTATTTTTCTTAATTTTTTTTTCCAAATTCAAACGATTTGATCGGATCAATATCGTAAAATAATAGCATTTAATTAAAAAAAAATGTTGGCCCCGAAGGGGACCCCATTCCACATAAGTTAGAGGCTCATTGGCTCATGCAGAGGTTAAATCGAGGGTTGTGCACGAGCGACAGATACTTGAAGGAGGGAATAACATGGTCCAACCCTCAGAAGCATACCCAACAATATTTCAGCAGGAATATGTTCTACATGAGGATCGAACCCGCAATGCTGGGGAATCTCTTTCCACGTCACCTCAATGCTTACCAACTCGCTTATGCCCGTGTGGTCAAATAATAGCATTTAATAAATTTATGGGTTCTAGTAAACGATAACGAACCTGAACACCCAAACCTAACCGCGACAACTTATTAGAAAGGCCTAACCAGTCCTAGGGAACGGCGCTTAACTACCTAGAGGTTCTCTCTAGGCATAGAATAGATATCATCTATTTGCATTTACAATATACAAATATATACGTGAGTTATATGTATATATATGTGTATATGTATATTAGTGTTTTTTGCACGCAATATACATCAATTTGTTTATATTAATTGATTTTTATGTTATTTTTAGAACTCATATGATGAATTAGATATTTAAGAGTTAAAGAGTGATAACTATCTAATCTATCTAAAAATTTAAAAATACAAACAAATGCAGCAAAATGTCATTTTGATAAATAAAATAAAAATCTAATGACTAAAAAAAATAGGAGACCATATAAAATTACTAATTTGTCTAATAGTTTTGGTTTTGTTGGAAATTAAATTAGGATATAATTGTAATTTTTTTTCAAGCTTCACAAATTAATTGAAATTTAGTTAGTTAAAAGTTCTCTACTATAATAATATAGTAAGATAATTTTTTTTACCCAATTATAAATTTTTATATACTATTATTACATGTTCACATATTTATACTGGATTATAATTTGCTTTTTTTTGTTTTTTACTTTTCATAGTTTGTATACCCAAATTTTAAGCTCAAATTTTTGACCTGTTATTATTACTCATATATACGATCTATAACCTTCTGTACAATATTTTCTCCTTACGAATCACAAACGTCCTTTGATTAACAATCTTTCCAATTCATATTACTTTTTATTACACCTTCTATACTCTCTATAAAATCCAAAATTTCACCAAAATTTAGGTTTTGTTTTTTTCTTCTTTGTTAGTCAGTCATTCTATTTTTTAAAAAATGTTGTGTTCTTTTTGAAACGGGGAATGAATTCATGTTTAATTTTCGAACGTAGAGTATATTTTCATCAAAATTTTTATTGTGGGTTCTGTATGCACTATTCTTCGTCATTTTTTTCGGCGTTTTAACATCAATTAACGATTGTTACTGGTTGTATGCAGATTGTGTCCGAACCTTAAGAAATATATTTATGGATGTCGATCGAAACGGTAGGGATGTTCATCGGTCGGTTCTGTTTTAATTTGTCCAAATTCGGTTCGGTTTTTCGGTTTTCGGTATTTGAAAAATGTACCAAAGTCAATCCGGTTTACTTCGGTTTGGTTTTGTACTATAATGAACTAGTTTATACAGTACGGTTTGATCAATAATACATAACACAATAAAATGTAGAGGTGTTCATCGGCCGGTTCGATTTCGTTTTCGATTTTTATTTTTTTCGGTTTTAGTTTTAGAAATATATAATCCGATATTCGATCCATTTTTTATTTGATTCGGTTTGGTTTTCTATCAAAACGGTTCGATTATTTCGGTCGATTATTTCGATTTGATATGATTATTAAAATTAATAATATATATTATAAAATATAATATGTTATCTTTTTAAATGAGTTCTTAGTAAAACTTTTAAAAATAAAATTTAAATGAATTACATAAACAAAAATCAACTAAAAATTTCATTAAACAACCATCAATTAATCAACTATCAATTACAAAAATGAAAATAAATTACATAAACAATAATCAACTAAGAATTATTCAAAATGATTATTCATTCATTAAATATCATCTCATAACATATATAATATAAATACAAATATAAATAAAATGATTAATTTAATGAAATATTACGGTTCGGTTTTAAGATTTATATCCAAATTACAAAATACGATTTTCAGTTCGGTTCGATGTTTGATTTTTTCGGTTTAGATTTATGGTTCTTTCTCTTTTATCCAAAATTTGAACACCCCTACGAACCAGTGCTCTTTTTTTCCATCTCCACTATATTATAATAGTTGAGACACCTAGAAAAAAAACGCTTATGTGTGGAAACCATATTTTGTTTTCACTTTTGCCACTCATTCACTTTTTTTTTTTGTTATCCATAATTATATTTTCTACCCACAACCCCACTAAAGCCTCCCACTCACTCCACTTTTCACATGAAAAAAACTTATATTTTAACACACGCGAAGCGTGTGCATTTTTCACTAGTTATTAATTATAGTATATTGTTGTCTACAATGAATAAAAATCTTGGCACCACCCCTGACGGTGACTTAGTATACTTGGATATCGTTTGATGTTATAGATGAGAAGAATGAAGGATGTCTACAAATGTGATAAAAATATGATAAGATGTGGATGAATAATATACATGAATAATATGCTATATATTTTGTATGTTTTTAATTTTATAAGGTTATTATGTTTACTACTACATAATATCTTAAATGCTCTTACCAATTGCAAACAACAATAATAAAAAAGGTTTCATTCGTAAAATTTCATTCATATCAAATCAATCATGTTCCATCAAATAAGCTAAGCGCAACGCATCATCCAACCCATTCGCATTGGCATCACTGCCATGAGATGCAAATAAATCAACCAAAAATATAAGACAAACATGAGATGAATTAAAAAAATTCTTCACCTATGATAACAAACGATACCTTGAGAGATTATACTAGCATACGAATAAATTTAAATTGAAAGATTGAACCGAGAACATAACTAGACAAATTAACGATTTTATATATTCTTGGAATTTACGGGAAAAAAAGCATCACATTTCAATATAAACACGTATGTGTGACAAACCACATAATACAGGAACTGAATAATACCAAAAATTAAAGAAACTAGTAAAGCTAAAGACGTGGAAACCCAGAGAAAAAACACTTTTACTATGATTAGGAATCTTGGGATAAAGGGGTTGGGACCGTTGGGAGTTCTATTTTGACCTTCAATAATAGAATCTTCCAGCTTTCATCCAGCGCATTTCTCTTCATTGGCCCGCCTAACATCTTATCTATTTCATTAACCCACACAAACGTTACGAGACATCTTATAAGATGATTTTAAAAAAAAAAATACTATTTTATATATATTAAAACATTATTTCTCGTTTAAGATATGAATCGAACTAACTTCTATCACGAACTCAAACGGTGGAGATTCTTGCACAAGATAGGCAAAACAAATAATTTTCACCTCTGAAAATCATGTCCTGGTCCCTTTAAACATTGTGTTTTTTTGGATTCTCCACCGTAATCCCATCGCATATCTCGTATTAGATCATCATCTGCCATGTATCTTGCCACATTTTTCTCCATTTTTTGGGTCGTGTCTCGGGACCCACTAAGAGTTAGACAAATGTTAATAAATCTATGGCAGCGGTTCGCCCGATGTTCAAGTGGAATCGATATAGCCAGCATTTTTTTTTATATATATATAGTCCACAAAAATACCATGAATTTCACGGGGAGGATAATAATAATCAAACGAAGGCACTGTTACAAATTTTTGGTAGGTTGGGTGGGAATGAGTTTGTGGCGTGAGTGAAAGAGGTGGGCAATGAGAAAATTGTGGCAAGATTCATTTTCAAAGGCTGAAAAGTTGAAATCTTTTTTTAGTTTTGCATGTGAAATATAAGGGGCCCTATTCTTCACCATACTCGATATTAGAGAGAAGGGTCCCCATCATTTCTTTTCTTTTCGCTTTAGATTACCCCTTTCTTGTTTGAAGGGATTCTTGATTTCATGCTTGAAGGTTAGGTTTCTTGTTTGATGATCAAGAGCCTTCTCTTGTCTTTCTTGAAGAAGGCTCAAGATCAACTTTTTTTCTTCATCATTTGTGTACATATTGTGTATATATAATATATCTCATATAGATTAAGACATACATCTGAGCATTTTTGGGAGAGAGAAGAGAGAGAAATATGATTAGGTGGTGGATATCGGCCCTTCAATGGACAGAGCTATTTGTGAGTTCTTTGGTGCATATGGTATATGGGTTTTACATATTTAGCACAGCCGTGGGTGGGGATCTCTCACAGGCATTGAGTGATTGGATTTTCAAGCCTAATGTGGCTCACGGATTGAAAGTGGAAGATTCAAAGAAGACAACTGGTGCAGATGATTTGCCTCCTATTGTGTTGGTTCATGGAATCTTTGGTTTTGGGAAAGGGGTGAGTATAATATTTGGGCATTTTTTTTGTTCCATTTTGCTGTTTTGGGGGATTTGTTTCCTTGTCAAACTTACTCAAGATCGAGTCTTTGTTGATGATTTACAGAGATTGGGAGGTTTGTCCTATTTTGCTGGAGCTGAGTTGAAGGATGACCGGGTCTTTGTGCCTGATCTAGGCTCATTAACAAGCATATATGACAGGTAGGTTTTTGAATAGGGAGACACAGGAATAGGCAGCTCAGAAAGTATTTTGGGGGAGAAAAGTTCAACTTTTTTTTTTTTTTGAAAATAGCATATGTTTAATTTATCTTTATGACCTTGGTTTCACTTTTTTGTGCAACTTAGGACGATTTGTATTGGTGCAGGGCAAGGGAACTGTTCTATTACTTGAAAGGAGGGAAAGTTGATTATGGAGAAGAACATAGCATGGCTTGTGGGCACTCTCAGTTTGGTAGAAACTATGGAGAAGGTGGGGTATTTTATATCTAATCTGCGTTGGCATTGAATTTTCTAAGGTTGAAAGAATATTTCTTAGGTTTCTTTTAACTAAAATACGCAGGGCATTATCCTGAATGGGATGAGGAACACCCGATTCATTTTGTGGGGCACTCAGCCGGAGCACAAGTTGTCCGAGTCTTGCAGCAAATGCTAGCCGACAAGGTAAGTTTTGTGTGAATAAAATGAATTAATCAAGCTATGTGACACTATGGAATGGTTAAAAAACAAGATTCTTGGTTTGATTTCAGAGATTCTTGGTTTGATTTCAGGCGTTTGAGGGGTACGATAATACATCACCGAATTGGGTCCTGAGCATAACTTCTTTGTCTGGTGCATTTAATGGCACAACAAGAACTTATATAGATGGAATGCAGTAAGTTCTTGATCTCTGTTCCAACGGTTAAATTCGTATATGACCAATAAGATGATGCAAATTTTCTGTGGTTTGGTTTTTGTTTCGACTCAGAAGCTCTAAATTTCATGATAATACCACAGGCCAGAAGATGGGAAATCTTTGAAGCCCATTTCTCTGCTGCAGCTGTGCAGAGTTGGAGTGATTCTTTACGACTGGTTCGACGTTCCATGGCTAAAACGCTACTACAATTTTGGATTCGACCATTTCAATATGTCTTGGAGAAATATAGGCATTTGGGGGCTCGTTAATTGCCTCATTGGGAGAAGTGGTCCCTTTGCATCTGGAGATTGGATTCTTCCAGATCTTACCATCCAAGGTTCGATCAGATTGAACAGCCATGTGCATACGTTTCCAGACACGCACTACTTCAGCTACGCCACCAAGCGCACGAGGCAGTTTATGGGAGTCACTATTCCCTCTGGCATTCTTGGAATTCACCCTATGTTGTTTATTAGAGTCTTGCAGATGAGCCAATGGAGGCATCCTTCAGATGTCACCCCTCCTTATAAAAGTTACAGGTCGGTTTTGCATCATGCTTCGTTCGACACTGAAGTCTCTGGCAATTTACCTCAAAATATGTCTGAATATGCAAAACCTGTGAAAATCTAGTAATTTGAAAAGTTCCGTGTTATAAAGTTATGAATGCATTTGTAGGGATGAAGACTGGTGGGATAATGATGGCGCCCTCAACACCATATCGATGACACACCCTCGTTTTCCAGTCGAGCACCCGAGTTGTTTCGTCATGAAAGATTCAGATTGCCAACCTTTCCAGCCAGGAATCTGGTTTGTTCCAGTTTCATGCAGTTCAAAATTTCCACCCGAGTCAAATTTTGCTACAATCATGAGTTTTAAATAGCTATGGATTCTTGGTTTATCTATAAAAGAAAATGACCCGTTTGAGAGTCGATTGCTAGCAAATAAATATTTGTATTCTGCTTCTGATACAGGTACTACAAGATCGTGGAAGGCGATCACATTCTCTTCATCGTGAACAAAGAGAGAGCTGGGGTTCAGTTTGATTTGATATATGATGCCATTTTTGAGCGTTGTAGGAAACATGCATTCAGAAAGGCTCCTATATTGCCGAATGAATTGCATAATTAGTGATCTCTTGTTGTCTCTTTTTTGTTTTGCTATTTTTGTTAGGTTTAGCTTAGAGAAAGAAATGTAGCAGTGCTCTACTTGTAAGAGACCAAGGAAAATTGTATGTTTACCTAATTTTGTTCAGTGATTTGGAGGTTGGACCTTTCATTTCTTCATACATGTTAGTTTTAAAAATAAAGTGATTTAGTATTCCAAAATAAGGTAAAGGTTATGCTCCATTGGTGTATTTCACCTTATGGGTCTGAACCATCGTTGGGCATGTGAATAAGGCCCTCGCATGCGTGGGTCACATGTTCAATGCATGGTGGATGTTACACCAGACGAAAATTACAGTGTATGGCATGACCTTTGCCCCAAAATAACTAAATTGATTATTTGGATTGATTTATGTTAAGATTCAAATCCACTATTTTCCAAAATTGTGGACATGTGGTTTTCAAATATCTTATCAAATACTTTCATCCAAGTGCAACACCACACCACATAACAGAGAGATCGAAATCCGTGGATGTGAGTCACCAAAACAAATTGGGCAGAATTTGATCGATAAACCGACCGTTCTTAAGAATCTCTGTGATTCTTGATTCTATGGTTACAAATTTGAAATAGAATTGGAGGAAGGCAGCAAGAGAAGTACACGGCATCACATTTTCGATCACCAAATTAATCGAAATCAAACTCAATAACCACTTGGCCTTTCACACTCACCGAAAATGAAGCTATAAATACATATTATAATGTTCGCAAGTATGTGATCCCAACTGAGAGTATTAATTTTGAAGCAAAATACACCTTTATGAATAGGTATCAACATCTTTTCTCTACAAAACGAGTAAAAAAATTGACAGTCCAATTCTTGCATTAAATTAAATAGAAAAAGTACGCAAATGATGTAACTGTTACAAGCCCACGTCCCGAACGACAATGAAATGCTCCAGAGTTCACCACGTCAAACAAGGACTCGCGATTTCCCACAGGTGGGAGATGGGCTTCAAGAATTGTTTGAGATAACAAGCACGAAAACTTCAGGAAATCCAAAACGCAGAAGCGGCGATCAAGTCATCAGATAAGTCTCAGCTCGTATTCACCAGCCATGGTAATGTATCTCACCCATGGAAGGGCCTGATAGCCGCTTTTCTCAATGATTTTCAAGTATCGAACCTACAAATCCATGTTCCAGATCAGAGCTAATCACGACCCAGTAGATGAAAAAATATGCACAAGCTTTAGTCTAGTCTATCAGAGCTTATTCTTCAGTTGAAAATAAGTTGAAAGAGAGATAGATCAGGTAAATCAATAGAAATAATTAACCTGTTACAAAAAACACACAGTAAAAGTCCCCATTCTCAATGCCACAAGGATACCACTACATCACGAATTTTACCTCAAATGAAGCAATAGAATAGTTCCATTTATTATATTTCTAGTCTATTATATAGTGACATGGAATTAGCCTGGTTTTGCATTTTGATTTCTTTTTCTGCTTTCTTCAATATCATTTATCAAAAGTTTTATAAGTTCTCCAAATAATATTTAATTGACGCTGATATAAAATTGTGAACCTAAAAACTAATACATTAGATAGTAATGAGAATTTTGATAGCTTAACTTATTTGGACATCTGAACAAATTATAGACACTCTCTTTTTCTAAGAATAGTTTAATGGATTTTACCACTCCTTTATGACAGACACAAACTTTATATTCTTCCCATGGAATTCCAAAGAAATATGAGTTCTCACGGTATGACATGCAATCCCAAAAAGATCAAAGCTTTCATCGTATATAAGGCATATAATTTGCAAATTGCAATTTACCAAAAACATGACATGAAAATAAATATAAGAACTTTTTATTGGCGGCCCACCTGTATTCCTGAAACAGTAAAATATGGTATTTCAAACTTCACTCTTATAGGAGCTTTTCTCTCGGGCACTGATTCCTCAGACGTTATGCTAGGAAGCCTAAATTCCGCTCTTAACATGTATTCCTGAAAAATAAGTAAGTCAAGATGAGTAAACCAACACATATAACTAAAGAGCAGACCAGCAACTCCTACCTTCCCACCCGGGAAAGATTTAATTTTCCAAACTAGAGCATCATTTTCTGGCGCATAAGCAGCAGACCCCATTGATGTACGGACATTTGGATTAGTAGCATCAGGAGGCACGGGTAACTCAATTTCGACATTAGTTGCAGTGCTGAAATTCAAAGCAGTTCAGAAATGAAAAGGACAATGCCAGCCAAATAAAAATCATATTATAAACCATTCACAATAACAAAAATAGACTTTAGCATACCTACGCTCCTTGAATTGGCTCCTGGCTTTTACCATGATTTCTATGCGACTTCTAGAATGCCTTTCAACCTGAGCTTCTACCCATATTAGAGGCTTTACCTGAAAATAACAATGACTACATGTTTAAACACCAATCATTTCCACACAGTGGAGCTCAATAGAGAACTCTAGAGAGCAATTGTTTTTCCCCTTTCAAAATATTGGTCAAATTTCAAGAATGGGCGAATTATTTTAGACTCTATTATTCACAAGCTTTTTTTCTTTGTCCAAGCAACATTTGAATATAGAACCATCCCATCTGTACATTTGTATCATGAAGAGGATAAAATCTGATGATATCATGAAGAAAATGGGCCATGTATGCAAGCACCAAACCTGGGTGCTAAGCCTGTAAGTCATGAGATCAAAAGATCCATCAGGAGGAATGAAAGATATTGTTCGATCATTTTCAAAACGAGCCAACCGCACACACCTAAACCAATAAACAGACGTTGAAACAAATCATGTGAGCTTATCATCCAATTTAAAATATATCTTACATACATAATTAAAATTATAAAGAATTCCACAAACACACAAGCACCAGTACACACGCACATCACATACTTTACAAACATCAACAACAATCATGCATTGAAATTCATACGGAAAATAATCACATACTGATGAAACTTGATATCATCCAGGTCAATGGCTTTTCCCTTAGTAGCTCGCCCTTGTGCCTCCAGCAAAACTCTATCATTTAGCCCAAGCTTACATTCAGGCATCCCACTGCAGTTGATGAAGTGCCATTAACCATCATTACAAACAGACATAAAAAGTGGAAATTTTGCATCAAAATTATAAAATGCAGCAAACGCCAACGATATTGCACGGTTAACTATCATACTTTCGTCAGCTAACATTTGAGTTTACTGGCACTTTCTAATGGTATAATAAAAAAAAATGCCAAATCACAGATGAAATCAAGGTTTACGATTTAAACAAAAACAATGATGTATTTCTATGCCATACATCTATACCTTAACAAAATTCTAAATTAATAGCTTCCAGAGTTTTCCCTTGTTTCACAAGATATAGCTCAGGCAGAAACGAAAGAAGGGTGGACAAACCTCAAGTATGTTCGCATCTTTAGCGCCCCAACAACGTCTGATCTAATTATTTGGCCATTACTATTGACTAGTATATTAACACTTTCAACAACATCAAGAAACACCTGAAAACCACCAGAAGTCCATAAAATCCAGTTACTAAGAACCACATCAAAAGGTGACCAAGAAAAGCTTACTTCATTTTTTTTGTAACGAATTCCTTCGCTGCGCCACGACACTGCATTCGTAACAGCCATTGGAGGCCTCTGAGATACTTCCATTCTGTAAGCATCAGTTTTTATGAACTCGCTAAGAATCTTTGCTTCAGTGTATTGCGGGTAGCCAAAATCCATAATTTCGTCCAGTAATTCATACTGAAAAGTATTAGGCATCAGTTATTTACACACATAATAAAAAGCTGCATTATAAAAAATTTAAATAATAAATAGTCCAAAATTTTTGTCATACCACCACAACAAAATTATCTCTCAGTGATTCCTCTTCTAACACTTCAAAGTAATGTTTGAAGACCTGTCAGAAATTATTTTACGAGCAACAAAATAGAGGAAATTTGCATTAAAGACTGGCTGAAAATATCCTGATAGTGATTCCTTGATTATCTATAGTGCTTACATCAACTACACGGTGTAGGAAGAGAAGAAGGCTAGCAGCATTGCAGTTTTGCCGTGATGCAATCATGAGATAGACATTGTTGTGCTGTACAAACATGTATGTAACACCACTATCATGCACAACTGGATCGTGAGATTCTGGATCACCCTATATCATTTAAAAATAACATTATAGAGAATGCACCAAGCTAAGGTAGGCATTGACCACAATGAATAACCAGATTTTGTCATTTCGCAGGCTACACTGATTTTTACGTGGGATGCAATGCCCCAAAACACAGGTTCCTAGACAGATCTATTCATTAAGTGAATATGATAAGAATAATAAAAGATCACGCACACCATAACCAATCCATACCATACAGATTGTTGGCACCGTTATCGATCTCACATATTCATGCATCACATATATCCACAAGATTCAATATCTAATCTTATTACAATATTTTTAGCCACAGCAAATCAGGGACAAATTTTTCTACCGAAACTTACATATTCATGAATACAAAATATATGAAATAATAACTCCAATTTGTACAAACAAAAGTTTGTGCACGGGCATGCTTAAAATTCAACTCAATCTATGCTTTCCCATGGTCATTAAAAGAAAAAGGTGCACAAAGCTGTTAATGTACCTAAAAGTGTAGGCTCAAAGTGCAAGTTGGAGAGTGCGACTTATCTAGCGAGTTAAAGGCATGACTCGAACTCCAGGCTCTCAAGGTGCAGGTCAGTGTGCCTCAGCCAAGGTGCAAGGCACACTTTGTGTGTCTTATTAATTGATCAGTCTATTGTTTATCATTCTTTTTGCAAATTATTTTGGTTCTACCGACTAAAATTTTGGTTTTGCATGCAAATGTTCATCATTTACGCGTGAAAAAGGATAATTTATCATTAATAATCTTAATTTGGTGGCTTCAGTTCTAAATTTGGGATACAATGATATATAATTCATAGATTATGATAATTTTGAATCGGTTGATCATTGGTCACTTTGATTGATAATTGTATAATTTATATCACTTTCCCCTCAGTGTGCCTTAAACTATTTACAAGCCATTTAACAACAACAATACATATATTATTTAGAATACAAGTAAATATGGAAGGCTATGACATTGGATTTCACTTAAAACAGATGATCCATTCACTGAAGGCACGTTTTGGGCCTCCAAGGCGCTTGCTTTATTCACAAGGTGTGTGCCTGAGTAAAGAGCTGGAGGTTGGCATGCCTATAAGTACAAAGGTGGTAGTGGGGGTATGTGCCTTGATACATACCTTGCAGGCTTTTAATAATTATCATGAGTTTTCCTACAGCTCAAATGCTCAGCTAAACTTCTGAAATCATCGAAACCACTTACTTTTCCATTTCGCGCACTAAAGATCGATCAATCAAAACGATAAAGATCAGATCAAGCTAAAATTAATCTCACCCAACCAAATTCTCTCACTTTCATAACAGACAAAATTGAATGCTCGAGATTCTATGCATCTTCGATACACAAAATGCAGATCATCAGTACAATAAACAGTAATCACCCAAAAAACAGAAGAATCGATCAAACGGACAAGCAGCGTGCACATAATAAAGACAAAAAGAAGTGAAACCTCTTTCTCAATGAGCTTGGTGAAGAAACGCTCGGCTTGCACCGCGGAGACGTCTCCACGATAGTCCCGCCACACCAGAACCCTACCCTTTATGTCCAATAGGAACAGCGCCGACGCTGCTCCCGCCATTCCTCCGCCTAATCGAGCGATTTAATCAGATTCCGAGCAGCGATCACAGATCAAGAGTTAAAAAGGGGGAAATGACGATGAGATCTAGCGGAAAACGAGTGAAAAAACGAAAATTGAGAGTCAATTCTGCATCTTTTTCAATGGGCTTCTACTGCATAACTTGCGCGTGAATCTGCGGATGCTGTACGAAGGATTGACGAGGAATTGCAAGGAGAATGGAGCATTTTGATTGCTGGTTCTTCGTGGGATGAGGGTGAAAGAAAGAAAGTGCTAGCTCACACTTTTTTGGGCTTCATTTTCTTGGGCACGTTTGTTTCTATTTATTGGGCTTCTATTTTTAGTTTAGTTTAGTTTAGTTTAGTTTAGTTTACTTTTATTTATTATTATAAACATTTAGAACAATATCTTAAAATTCTTTCTTTTCTTTTCTTTTTTCCCCCCCCCTTTTTAGGAACACAATATCTTAAAGCATATTTTCAAAAATCGAACCGGACGGATGATTGAACTGGATGAAAAACTTTCATTTGGTTTGAGTCGTTTGATTGATATGCAGTGAGTTGATGCGTGAAAAATTCAAATAAATCGATGGGTTTTTGTTAAACAAATTATTAAAAAGCATACGATAATCGCTGTCGGTGAAATGTTTGTTTGTATTCTTTGAAAAGTATGTTTTTAATCATACGATTGCATAGATTTACATTTGTGCAATGAGTCGACCCAGTTTATATCTGCGATAAAAAGTAATATTTTTTAGTTGTATTATAAACTTAATTACATAACACAAATAATTATTATCTGTTTGAATTTTTTAAAACATTTTCTTTGTTCAATACGTGTTTTTTTAAAATAAATATAAATATTTATTTGTTATAAAATAAAGGAGAAACTAACCAAAGAATATGCAAAAAAAACAAGTAAATTCAATATATTGAATGTGTTACATGAGTGACCTATTTATAGGTACAAGAAACTGGAGATAAGATCAAATAAATTGATATGATCACGATTCTATATCATCTCTTTGAGATTTGAATATAACTCTATGATAACTCAATCTTTGATTATCTTGACATCCATAATATTATAACACTTCCCCTTGGATGTCAATCGACGGATGTGCCTCGTTAAAACCTTACTAGGAAAAATCCAATGGGATAAAAACCTAGCGAAGGAAAAAGAGTACAACATCCCTCGTTATTGCTAAACTGCCTCGTTAAAAACCTTGTCATAAAAAACCACTTGGAAAAAATCATGAACAAGGGAAAAAGAGTGCAGTTTGGATTAACTCCCCCTGTTGCGAACATCACTTGAAATCTCTAAGTCGCCGCATTCCGATCTTGTACACCAATTTCTCAAAAGTTGATGTGGACAATGATTTTGTGAAAAGATCGGCCAGGTTATCACATGAGCGAATTTGTTGAACTTCAATATCACCTTTCTTTTGCAAATCATGGGTGAAAAAGAACTTGGGAGATATATGTTTTGTCCTATCGCCTTTGATATATCCATCTTTCAGTTGAGCAATACATGCCGCATTGTCTTCGTAGAGTATTGTCGCTATGTTTTTGGTAGAAGACAAGCCGCATTCCTCTTTAATATGATGAATCATTGATCTCAACCAGACACATTCTCGACTAGCTTCATGGATTGCAAGTATTTCTGCATGATTTGATGAGGTAGCGACCATGGTTTGCTTCGTAGATCTCCAGGATATAGCCGTTCCACCATAAGTAAATAAGTACCCAGTTTGTGATTTTCCTTTATGTGGATCAGATAGATACCCAACATCTGCATAACCAATCAATTGCAAATTACAAGCATTAGAATAAAATAAACCCAAATCACGAGTGCCCTGAAGATATCTAAATAAATGTTTAATTCCATTCCAATGCCTTCGTGTAGGAGAAGAACTATATCTTGCCAACAAATTTACAGCAAATGCTATGTCTGGTCGGTGCTATTAGCAAGGTATATCAATGCACCAATTGCACTAAGATATGGTACTTCTGGACCAAGTAGTTCTTCTTGCTCATCACGAGGTCGAAAAATATCATTTTCCACATCAAGGGATCAAACAACCATGGGCGAATTCAATGGATGAGCTTTATCCATATAAAATCGCTTCAACACTTTTTCTGTATATGTGGATTGATGGACTAAAATTCCATCCGTCAGATGTTCAATTTGTAAACCAAGACAAAATTTTGTTTTGCCTAAATCTTTTATCTCAAATTCCCTTTTCAAGACATCAACTGTCTTTTCAAGTTCTTCGGGACTTCCAATGATATTTAAATCATCGACATATACAGCAATAATGACAAAATTTGATCCATTCTTTTGAATAAAAATACATGGGCAAATTGGATCATTTTTGTAGCCTTCTTTCAACAAATAGTCGCTAAGTCTCTTGTACTACATGCGCCCAGATTGTTTTAGTCCATACAAGGATCTTTGAAGTTTAATGGAGCAAACATTTGCAAAATTTGAAGCAAATGCTTCTGATATCTTAAATCCTTCAGGGATTTTCATGTAAATATCATTATCAAGTTTTCCGTACAAGTATGTAGTAACAACATCCATAAGACGCATTTCAAGTCTTTCTTGTGCGGCCATGCCAAGAAGATATCGGAATGTAATTGCATCCATAACAGAAGAGTACGTCTCGTCATAATCAATGCCAGGTCTTTGAGAAAAATCTTGTGCTACTAATCGAGATTTATATCTAGTTACTTCGTTTTTCTCATTTCGTTTTCGTACAAAAACCCATTTAAAACCCACGGGAATTACCCCTTTTGGTGTTTGGACAACAGGTCCCAAAACCTCACGTTTTGCTAGTGAGTTTAACTCTTCTTGTATTACCTTTTTTCAATTTGGCCAATCATGTCTATTACGACATTCAGTAACAGATTTAGGATCTAGATCATCATCTTCATTAACAACATCAAATGTCATGGCATATGCAAACTTATTATCGACAATAATTTTTGCTCGATTTAATCGTTTCCCCGTTTTGACATAATTTATCGAGATCTCTTCATTGTCAAGTACTTGAACTTCATTGGGGATTTGATGATCAACTTTTTCAGAGTTATCAATCAATGAATAAGATATATCAATATGTTGATTCATATTATTTGCTTTTTTTCTTTTTCGTGGATTTTTGTCTTTGGACCCAATTGGTCTACCACACTTGAGTCGAGCAATTGACTCATCATTTGATGTTTTTTTGGGAACATCAATATGTGCTGGAGCATTAGCAGCCGGTAAGTATGACTTGGTCACCCTTTTCACATCACTAAATGCATCAAGTAATTTATTTGCAATATTTTGCAAGTGGACTATTCTTTGAACTTCAAGTTCACATTCACTTGTCCGATGATCAAATTGATGTAGTGATGCATTCCAAGTTAATTCATTTGGTGATCTCATATTTTCTCCCCCTAATGTTGGAAATTTTGTTTCATCAAAATGACAATCGGCAAATCATGCCGTGAAAATATCTCCCGTTGTGGGCTCTAAATATTTGATAATCGAGGGAGAATCATATCCAAGATATATTCCCAACCTCCTTTGAGGACCCATTTTAGTGCGTTGTGGTGGACTAATTGGAACATACACCGCACACCCAAAAATTCTTATATGGGAAATATTAGGCTCTTGGCCAAAAACTAATTGTAAAGGGGAGAATTCATGATAACTAGTTGGTCTGATGCGTATAAGTGTTGCTGCATGCAAAATAGCATGTCCCCAAATTGACGTTGGGAGTTTCGTTCTCATCATTAATGGTCTAGCTACTAATTGTAGACGTTTAATCAATGACTCAGCGAGACCATTTTGTGTATGAACATGAGCAACAAAATGTTCAACAATTATCCCAATTGACATGCAATAGTCATTAAAAGTTTGGGATATGAATTCACCGGCATTATCAAGACGAATCCTCTTAATAGGATATTCTGGGAATTGTGCTCTTAATCGAATTATTTGAGCCAATAATCTAGCAAACGCTAAGTTGCGAGATGATAGTAAACATACATGTGATCATCTTGTTGATGCATCAATCAAAACCATAAAATATCTAAATGGTCCACATGATGGGTGAATTGGTCCACAAATATCACTTTGTATTCTTTCCAAAAATGTAGGTGATTCAATACCAACTTTAGTCGGTGAAGACCTAATAATTAATTTGCCTTGAGAACATGCATCACATGAGAATTCTTTAAAATTTAGAACCTTCTTGTTCTTTAATTGATGCCCATGTGAATTCTCTATAATTTTTCGCATCATTGTAGAACCAGGATGTCCCAAACGGTTATGCCAAGACATAAACGTATTCATATCAATGACTTTCTGGTCAACTGTGACATTGATCTCCACTACATTTATTTTTGTGTAGTATAAGCCAGAAGTAAATGTCGGTAATTTTTTAACAATGTATTTCTTTCCCGACATTTCTTTCGTTATAAAAAGATATTATTTTCCTTCTTGGTTTACAGTCTCAACATGATATCCATTCCGTCGGATATCTTGAAAGCTCAATAAATTCCTTTGAGACTTAGGAGAGAATAATTCATTATTGATAACAAAATGTGTCCCTCCATGTAATATAATATTTGCTCTTCCGGAGCCTTCAATAATGTTTGTACTACCACAAATTGTGTTGACATTACTTTTTATCATTTGCAAATATGAGAAATATTTATCCTTCTTAAATATAGAATGCGTTGTCGCACTATCAACAAGACATAAATCTCCATCATTGACTTCATGTCCAAAGTCCATATTCTATTCAAAATAATAAAATTAATAAGAAAAAAAATATTCATAATAAAGACAATATGAAATAAATAACTTTTATTCATAATAAAAACAATTAAACCAACTTAATATTGTTAAATAAAAATAACTCAAAAACATTCCACTTAAATAAATCCAAACATATAACTAAACGATAGATAAAATATTTAATAATTCTGCACGTTGCCATCTCCAATCAAATGATCAATTCTCCCATCTGGGTCTTCAAAAAAATCAGAGACATCGAAAGGTGCTGAGAAGGATGAGACTTGGTTTAAATCTTCACCTTGATAAATAAAATTAGTCTCTATATCTCTTGTCTTTTCTTTTGATGCTTGTTAGAGATCAAGGTGTTTGGGCGTACGACAATTTTGATACCAATGCCCTTTTATTCCACATCTATATCACTCATTTTCTGATTTCTTTGACATATTATTTTGACCAATTCAACTTTCTTTGCTTGGCCATTACCCCATTTTTGATAATTTGTATTCTTTTGATTGCTATGACTATAGTCACGTGGCTCTTCATATCCACGATTATACGGATGAAAGCGTCCTCGACGGTGCTCACGGCCACGTCCACGTCCACGTTCATGACCATGACCACTACCACGACCAAATTCGGTCTTATTTTGTTTCCTTTTTTCATCATGCATCGCCACATTCACTTCAGGGAATGGGTTGGCTCCAGTGGGACGGATTTCATGATTTTTCATCAATAATTCATTATTTTGTTGAGCCACAAGTAAACATGAAATCAATTCAGAATATTTTTTGAAATCTTTCTCTCTATACTGCTGTTGCAGGAGAACATTAGAGGCATGAAACGTGGAATATGTTTTTTCCAATAAATCATCATCAGTTATTTTTTCTTCACACAATTTCAATTGTGAACTGATGCGAAATAATGCAGAATTATATTCACTTACAGACTTAAAATCTTGTAAGCGCAAATGCATCCAATCATAGCGTGCTTTTGGGAGAATCACCATCTTTTGATGGCTATATCTCTTTTAAAATTATTCCACAGATCAAGAGGATCTTTTATCGTCAAATACTCAATTTTCAAACTATCATGAAGATGGTGACGAAGGAATATCATAGCATTTGCACGGTTTTGCGGTGATTCATTATTTTCATCTTTGATTGTATTTCCAATACCCATAGCATCTAGATGTATTTCAACATCTAGTATCCAAGAGAGATAATTCTTGCCGGAGATATCAAGAGCGGCAAATTCAAGCTTTGAGATATTCGACATGATGAAATCTAAAAAAAAAATTAAGAATCATATAATATTCATCAATAAATGATAAAATAAATTCGAACATGTATTTAAGATGATAATTCATGAAATAGACATAATTTAATAAAACAGACAAAATAATATGAGTTGTATTCATATATATGTTATGCTCATGCGTATGCGTAGATTTAATAAATCAAATCACCAATCAAAATGCTAAAATCTGATAATGATGTATAATCAAGTAGCCATGCTTTTAATTCAATGAATTTAACAAAACAAAGAAAACATGAATTAATGGAAGACATCCACGTAAGTTAACATATGCAGTTTAACAAATAAAAAGAAGATGATGAACTAGTCACATGTCGCGAATGAGAAAAGCAAGCATTAAAAATTCACGAAGTGAACGATGAGATGCGTCTACTTTTTACGGTGATTTTTGTTAAAAGTGATAGCAAATCGTGCTGATAACATGTTATAAAATAAAGGAGAAACTAACCAAAGAATATGCAAAAAAAACAAGTAAATTCAATATATTGAATGTGTTACATGAGTGACCTATTTATAGGTACAAGAAACTGGAGATAAGATCAAATAAATTGATATGATCACGATTCTATATCATCTCTTGAAATTTGAATATAACTCTATGATAACTCAATCTTTGATTATCTTGACATCCATAATATTATAACATATAATTGATAACGACTATTTCTTATACAAATAATTTATTTTCTATTATATAGGAATTAATAACCAGCCGGTTTAATCACGATTTTTATCATACTAATTCATTATAGGATATCATCGTTCATTTCTCATTCTTATTTTATTCCAAAACCGACTTTGTTATTTTGTTTTAATCTTTTCCATCCGTTTACACAAGTCATATCTCAAAACCTAAATCACTTGGAAATCTCACACTTGGAACATTACAAAAATAGAAATCTTATGCAACTCCGAAATAAATCAAGTCATATAAATTTTAAATTACACATAAACAGTTGTAACTTACCAAGCAAATCAAATTACTCTTGCTCTTCGAACATGTCACACCTAAAACTATATATAAAGGGAATGAAAATATGATTAAAAAAAAGTAAAAATAATTATATTTTCACGCATGTCAGTAGCTTATACGGAGTGAGTTTATGCTGCATCGGGAGTACTACTCCGGATTTTTGTTATTGTATAAGATGCCCGAACGAACATCTCATTTCAAAACAAAAAAATGTGAGTGTATCAATACTTTTTATTTTGCAGTGAGATGCTCGCATAAACTTCTTGCGCAAATAATCTGAGAATAGAACTTCCAATGAAGCATAGAATCACTCCTTGTATATATGTAAAGAAATGGAGCTAAATTTTGTCATCTGCCAATGAAAACTCCACTGAAAATCTGACTGTTTCCTCCCAGTGATGCTTCCCATTCAATGGACGACATTCGGATTCGAGCCAGCGCGACGACCACCTCGCGTATCTCCGGCCTGTCGAGTGGATCATCACTCAGACACCATTTTGCAACTTCTGCTATCTGCACAGTTTAGAAAATAGGCATCAGCTTAGTGTCTAAATTTCTTGACACTGAGTATATGTCTGAGCCTAGTGCATGATGTGGATGGAATCGATGTTATTATCGACCTTGTATGCATCTTCCGGAGGGTAATTCCCTTTGAGATTTCCATCTATAATCGACTCCAGTGCGGATTCTGGATCGTTTTCATGGAAGACCCTGTTTACCTGGCCAAATAATATTGAAGTGAGAGTTTGAAATGATATTTTTTTCTCTGTTCATACATTTTTTGATCTGTTTTGGTTAAAGGGACTTTGTCGATTTGCTTACTTCTGCGATGAGTGATTTCATTCTATTCGGCTCCTTGTTGTCGCGTACTAGTGCACGTTGGCCGGTTATTAGCTCGGAAAGGACTACTCCAAACGCAAAAACATCAGTCTTGGTAGTTACTTGTAGCTCTTTCACAGCCCTGCAAAATTAGACCAGATGCATAATAATCATTGATTTTTTTGGATTTATTAAATGGGATTTTTCAATGGTTTTGACTAAAACTTTGTTCCAGGAGATTAAGGCTTACTCTGGAGGAAGATATCCGGGGGTTCCAACGAGCCGAGTTGCTAATAGCTCATCTTCATTTGTTCTACCAACAAGCTTTGCCAGGCCAAAATCTGCTACCTGTGCAAATGGAAAACAAGTCACGCTTGTCGAAAATTATGGTGTTTTGATGTTCACGAAGTACCATCCTCTACTAACACTAAGATATGCATCAGATTCGGCAGTACCTTTGCTCTAAGGCCTTCATCAAGAAGCATATTTGCTGTTTTTATATCACGATGCACGTATTGTGCCTTTGTGTGATCGTGGATGTATTCGATTCCCTTTGCAGCATCGAGTGCAACTTGCATTCTCGCAGTCCACGACAGTGGCTGGTGGCCTGTTTAATAACTTCTTATATGAGAACTTTCTTCTGGTTTTTAGTTTAAATGCACATCTGTTACATTATTACCTTTCAGCAATGGATTGTGGAGATGATCGTTGAGAGAACCGTTCTGAATATACTCGTAGACCAAATACAGGTGGTCGTCTCCGCTAGCATAACCCAGCAGCTCCACCTATCATGTAAACTCAAGACATATAAAATCGAGCCTCTTCGACATTTTGAAGGTAAAACTCAGTTCTTGGCAATGAAACCTTACCACATTAATATGATGTATCTTGCACAGCACTTTGAGCTCAGCCAGAAATTCCTTGGACTTGTTGGATCTCATTTTCTTGATAGCAACTTCCTGATGTTACCACAAGTTATAAGATTACTACCATCGTCGTTTCTAGAAAATCGACTAAGATAACAGAGGAAAGAATGAAGGCACTTCACCTTTTCCCCAATCACCCCATGATAGACATTTCCAAATCCCCCTCTCCCAATTATTCTACTCTCATCAAAGTCACTTGTAGCCTCTGCAATCTCTTCGATATTGTAACATGATGGTTTTTCTGACTCGAAAGCTGTTATATCTGTGAAACCAATATGTTATCGAAAGAGGGGTCTTCAAACTTTTGATGCCGATAATACACAAAGAGACACTCTTGGTTTATTTTACCTTCCATTTTGTTAGTCAGCCGGTACTGTTTCTTCAATGATTCAGACTTGTGAGCACTTACATTCTTGGAAAAAGACTCTGGAACTTCCTTGTTTTGCGTCTTGCTTCTCTTTCTCCGGAAAAGGATTATCGCCAGCGTGCAAATGGAAAATAATGTCACAGCTGATAATATGGCTATAATTATAGTCCCTTTGTTTCCTGAAAAAATGGAGAAGACAAAGTATAGAAAAACAATATAAAACAAAGTTTAGTATAGTCTATGAAATAAGGCTATTTCAGTGGAGATCTTGCTCACCTTTCTTTGCAGCAGGAATTCCATACTTTTCCATAGGAACATATAAGATCCATCCAAGATCTATATATGACGGATTCGGAGCTAAATACGAGTTCATGCTTTCTAATCCTCCATTTTGAGCAGAAAGTAGAGCCGAAATGGAGTACACGGTATCCTGTTCCTGAACCGTATAAGTCACCACAACTTGAGAATCATCATCCACACAACCACAAAGAAGATGTATTGTTTCATTCGCTCCCCCTGTGAAATTCCTATCTTTTCCTCCATCCCACGCTTGCCCGCTAAATTTCTCATTCGAAACATTTAGGAGACTTGTATTGCTCTGTGGCTTGTAAGTTACATCATAGAAGTATCCTTCTGTCCCCTCAGCATAATTGCAAGAACAGTTCACAGGAACCAAGTAGTCCTGTTTGTTACCATGTTTTATAGTCTTGATTCCCGCTATATCGACAGAGTACAAGGAAGCAATCTCGTCTTCCTGCAGGCCGTTTTCCTGGTAAAGAAGAGCGTTGCACGAACGTATCTTCGCAGAGCAAGCGAAAGGGAACTTATGCTGGCCAGAAGCCAAAGTTTTTGTGACCGGAAACGGTAGAACAAGAAGAAAATAGAAAAGGAGACCTGTTCTTTTGGAAGCCATATAGATTCTTAGCATGTAACTAGACTTGTGTAAGAGAGAAAGAGAAGCACAATATAGGGAATGAAAGAAATGAAAACATGGAGATATCCTTTTCCATTTGTCATCACATGTTTGGTAGTATATTCCCTATTAATCCTCCATTAATTTATATGCTGGCAGTTTGGGGAAAACTGTGAATAATTTACTCACAAGTCACAAAAGATGATATTTTATTGGTGTTGACAAAGCCCTCCTTCCTATGGTTTAACACTCAAGATTTTAATATATCAATCCCATGTCGATGTTCACAACACACCGAGACTTTTGTGGCCACCTCCCAGCTACTGTGTGGTATGTACAACGATCCAAACACGGTGTTTCGGTCTGTTCTACGTTGCCTCGTGGTTCTGCAACAATTGGTCATGCCCTTCAGGGGCTCGACTCAGAGCCGATCCATACCATCGCCTGATGGATTCTGCATCCATCATAGATTCATAGGACAGGAGATGAATTCAATGCAGCTTGTACTGGAGATCCTATAGCCATCTAGAGAGTTTTCTTGTTTCTTACATGGGAATAAATGAATCTACAAACAAGCCTGTCGGCTGAACTGCAACATAAGAATATTTTAGGTAGCACTCAAACTGCTATGTTAACTACAAAGCATCCTGTTTTGGTTCTTACACACGTGACAGTTGCAAAAAACTTGGGAAACATGTTTGTTTAGTATGAAGAATTATGTGAATTAACAACCCACATCAATTTTGATAAAATGATATAGATGGAAATATTGCTCTTTTCTTCTTTTATATATGTTTGATTTTTTTAGTCTTTTTTTTTTTTTTGGAGTGCTTACATGATATTTGACACATCAACGTCACATCAGTATCACGTAAAAAAAATGTCTAGAATTGCAAAAATAAAAAAGTTGAGAAACGGATTAAAACTTAAATTCAATAGCATTAACAACTAACATTATAAAGACAGACATAAAACAACCTAATTTGTTATTTTATACACACTAGCATTATACGCATTATGCATGTATAACGTAACATATAAATATCATGTGTTGCTTATATATGATATACTTTCGTTTCAAACCTTCAATTTAGCTATGATCTTTTGTACCTAAATGATAAATTGATCAGCCGTTTGAATTACTATTATTCACTTGAAATTTGCTATCAAATACGGGTGATTCTATGTTATATATACCAAAGATAAATACTCCCTACGTATTTACAAGAGATATTTCGACACGTTTTGTTCTCAAGTAATTAAATATTAATCCGAACATCTCGCCGTAAAAAAAAATAAAAATAAAAATAAAATGTTGAGCAAACTCGAGAAAAAATTTAATGTCCCGTGTTAAATAAAATAAAATAAAATAAATTAACAACTAACTAGTGAGCCTTGGGAAGGATGACATTGACACCTGAAGTCTGATATTATTAGCCGGCCGAGAAAAGATGGAATGATTAATGGAAACATCCAAGTGGCTACATTTCTTAGTTCTTTATCATTTGCTCGCATCACAATCACTTTAGTTCCCTCTAGCTCCCACTATGCAATTAACTAATCTTTCATTTTGTTTACTTAATTCTTGATGATTCAAGACAAATTCCTAGGAATATCAAATTGTTTGGCCTAAGAAAATAATAACTAATTTTGGGTGTGTGCATTTCTTAATGGCAAAGTGATTTTTTTTTGTCCACTAATTTTTTAAATTTTGGATCTTAGTCCTGTAAATGTTAACACTAATCGAAATAGAATCGTATGCCAAAAATTTAAATTAGTTCACCGAAACCAAATTTTAAAAACTTTAGTGTATTAAATTCAAACTCAGTACAGACCAAGTCATTGGATAAAAATTTGTTTTCCCTTTCTTAATTAATTACCCAGAAATGCTTAAATATGATAATGGTGGCTCTAGATAAGTTTATTGTAAAACCAGGTCAAAACAACGGTCAGAAAGTGGAGGAATTAGGAAAACTACCGCCCTAATGTGCTGGCATCGCAGTCAACAGTCGAAGAATCAGCGCGATGAACAATTTCATTAAAACAGCAAAAAATGAAATAAACAAGTCTCACGACCAAATCTCAACTGTCAACAAAAAATCTCTGCAACTCTATGCAACAATTTGAGTCGAAAATCTTACTTTTGCTTATGATTTATGGTTTCAACTGTAGAATAATTCCGATTGTATTTCTCTATGAGACTCGCTAAAATTTGATGATCCGGATCCAATTCAAGGCCAAAGCTTCAAGTTCGGAGATGAACCTGAAATCAAGCAAAAAGTGTTAGAGGGGGTCAGGAGGGTGTCCCGGCGTAGCCCCTCCGACGCTCAAGTTAGATACGTGAACGAATAAGAGAAAGAGGAGTTTCCCACGAAATGAAAGTGAATGAGCTGCAAATGAAGAGAGAAAACCCGTATTTATAGAAGACAAGGTCTTCCGGGCTTGCCCTCCCAAGACATGAACCCAAGACACAAAGCCAACCTTACCTTCTTAGGGCTCGTCCACCCTAGGGGTCGTCCACCTTAGGCAAGCCCCTCCGCCGCTTCTTTCCTCTACACTCCCCACATCTAATTTCACGTCTCCGTTCCATATTGCCATAAAATCTTGACTCACCTTAGAGACCTCCATGGCTAGGGTCCAACTTGATGGGGCTCTTCTTCAGGCTTTGGGAGCCAACTTCTTCAACACTTGCCTCCATGGACCGACCCTACTTCTTAGTATGATACTCTAACTTTAGTCCTTGATTTATGGGCCTCCATTGGGTTCGAGCACGTGAGTATCACTCTAGATTTACTCGAAATTTCCAGCTTTTATCTCATTATAGTTGTAAAAAATGAGAAAATGATATTTTGGTCAATTAACTTGTTTATTTTTTTGTTTTGGTCTATTAATTTTTCAAATTTTGGTTTTGGTAAACTAATTTTAATTTTCGGTTGCTTTGGTTTGATTGCTGATGCGAAAGCTTGATATGTCAGCATTTTTTGATGTCATGGTCATCATTTTCTGATGTCACATCAGAATTTTTCGATGCCACATCAGCAGTTGATTCAAAATAATTGAAAACTAAAAGTTAGTGTACCGAAACCTAACTTTGAAAAGTTAATGGACAAAAAAAAACTAATTAATGGACCAAAAAAACTATTTTTTCGTTTAAAAAAATTGCAGATATTATCCATCATAATGACAAAGTTATTCCGATTGTCATTTTTACAATTTGCAATTCCTTAGTTTCGATTTTTTATCGACTGCGAGGAGATTATAATGAATCGGGCACTTTTCTTCAAGCAACTTAATTTTTTCACATTTTAGGCATGTACCAGTGCTTGGAGCGCCCGCAATTATTAATTAAACAAATTAAACCAGCCCTATAATTTGCCACCCATCTTTCATGCCTAAAATAGCTCCCGACCCCATTAATAGCTTCATGCAAACGAGACAAAGAAATTACATGATGATGAAACCTCGTTGATAGGATTGGGATTGGATAATTTGGATCTTACAATATTATACAAAATCATGTAAAAATTTTCTAACCAATCGTTCCACGAAAAATTATAATGGCAAAAAAAAAAAATATATATCGTTCACCAATAATTCTTCCTAATCCTATATAAACTCCAAAAGGCCTAGTTCATGTCTCGTATCCTCAATTGCATGCAGCAAGAATGGCGGCGAGAGGAAGGATGACCGCGGCAACGCTCGTTTTCTGCTCATTAATCCTCACTCTGCTCGCCTCTGCGTCGAAAACGACGATCCCATATCCCAATGACGTCAAAACTCTACCGGAAAAGAACACCGGTCACACCGAACCCCAGACGAGGTTGCTTTTGGATAACGAATATTCGGATGAGAATGAGAATGAGAATGAGAACGAAAGTAACGGAGATGAGCCGGCGGAGGGAAATGCGCCCCAGGGTTTGATCCAAGGGTTCTATAAGAGTGATTGCCCTCGAGCGGAGCAGATCGTGAATGAGGTGATGACCAAGAATATGCACAAAGATCATGGTCTTGCTGCAGCCATTGTTCGTCTTTTCACGCATGATTGTTTGGTTAAGGTAATTTATTACAACATGGTTGATCCAGACAAATATTTCAATACCCAAAGTAACAAATTTAATCGTGATCTTGATATCCAGTACTTAAGACAAATTTTAATATATCGTAATGCAACACGTTTCTTTTGGCAATTTTATTAATAATTTTTTTCACAAAACTGACATGACACAAGACACATTATGGTAGTGTCAATATCTAACGCAAATTCAGTAATAATAGATGTTAATTAATCTAGCATTATGTTATGTCAGTCTCTATTGTAATTACAAGGCGCTAACTAAGACCACCTAGCCAGAAGTGGACGATATTTTCAGAAAAATCGATGACCTCAAGAGGTGCTCGAAAAATCGACTGTCTAGGCGACGTGCCGGACAAATCAAAATCAATCGCCTAGGCGGGTAACATACAACGTATGTTGTTCGAATATTTTTTTTAAAAAAATTAAATTTAAATTTTTTTTATATATATTTTAAATAGATAACAAATTTATGACTTTTTTTTTGAAATATATGCACATAAAATTATTCATATTAATAAACATTGCTGAAAAAATATTAAGGAAAAATTGTTTATTTAGTCTTGTATGTTTGTCACTTTGCGATTTTGGCCATCTATATTTTCAGATTTCAGAATTTTAGTCCGCTATCTTTATTTTTTTTTTTGGCAATTTTAGTCTTTTTGGATGTGACGGTGATGTGTCACCAATGCAGTGCTGATATGGAGCTGACGTGTATATATAGTTCCACGTAAGTATTTTCGAATAAAAAAGACTTAAATTGCCAAAAATAAAAACATTTAGGACTAAAACTGAAATATGAAAACATAAAGAACCAAAATCATAAAGTGACAAACATAAAAGACCAAAATTACAGTTTTCCCAAATATTAATGAAAATATTGAACCAATTTATTAATATTTTGACTAATATAAATTTATATATTATAAAAAAATATTATATATATATATGTTAAAAAAACCGCCTAAAAATTGCTTAGATACCTAAGCGTTTGGCGGAAGGTGACCATCCGCCTACCTATCGTTTATGGGGTTTATAAACTTTTTTTTGTCAGCATCCTCCTGACAATAAAAATACTAACTTAGCATCGACTACAATTAATTCCATATCATAAAATATTTTTACTTTCTTGAAACTCAATAAAACGTACCGATTATAATAACATGCATGCATGCAGGGGTGTGATGCCTCAATCCTGCTAGAGCACACGCCCGAAGGCGAATTCAAAGTCGAGAAAAATTCAGCCATCAACAGCCCGTTCATCAGAGGCTACGACGAAATCTACGAAATCAAAGAACGACTCGAGGCCGAATGCCCCGGCATCGTCTCCTGCGCCGACATACTCGCGTTCGCCAACCGAGACGCCCTCGTCCACTCCGGCCTCCCGGCCTACGAGGTAGCCGGGGGCCGCCGCGACGGCCTATCTTCCCTCGCCACCAACGTCATGAACAACGTACCGCTCCTCACCGCTTCGGCTCAAGGGATTATAGACATTTTCAATAGAAAAGGGCTAACCCTAGAAGACATGGTCGTGTTAGACGGCGCGCACTCCATCGGCAGCGCGCACTGCGTCAACGTTAAACCTCGGATTTCCAACGGAAGCTCGATGGTGCCCCCGAGCTACGTTCATAAACTGCGATCCACGTGCGCGATCATCGGCAACACGGTGTCGTTGGATCCGCTCACGCCGAACAAGATGGATGCGCGGATATACGACGAGTTCTTGGGAAACAGAGCGGTGCTCCTACCGGACGACGTGCTGGCGAGAGAGCCGAACGTGAACGCGGTCATGAAGAAATTGGCCGGTGATCAAGATGGTTGGCTTGCAAAATTTGTAGTTGCTGTTATTAAAATGGGAGAGATTGAAGTGCTGACGGGGGATAAGGGAGAGATCAGGAAAGATTGCAGGGCTGTCAATTGAGGAGGATCATATTCATGCATGCATATATGCTTTGTTGATAATTTGGATATTATAATTCCTATTTTGATAATGTTCTTGATATGATCATTTGAACATTATATACACGTCGATTATTAATGGAAATGAGTTTTATTAAGGTATTGAAGTTTTATGTTTTGCGTGTGCACAGATAACTATTATATTGGTACTGCACATCCTGGAAAAAAAAACCAAAAAAAAAAAAATGGTCAACCAAGTTGATGATCAGCATTTCATATGGTACAACGTAACACTCCATATGAATAAATACTTATAAAATGTTTTTCTTAAAAAAAATTATAAAAAATTTTAAAACTTGTTTTAAGAATAAATATGTGTTTAGATATATAACTATTGTGTAAAAAAGGTTTTATAGTTAAAAATAGCAAAAATTGTTTTTTTGATTTTGTATGTTTGTTAATTTGCGATTTTGGTTTTCTATATTTTCAGATTTTAGTTTTAGTATGCTATCTTTTTTTTTTAATTTTAGTTATTTTTTCGATGTGATGCTGATGTGACACTAATGCAGTGCTGATGTGGAGCTGACGTGTATGGTGTCACATAAGTATTTTCGCAAATCGGAACTTGCAATACTAAAATTGAAATATGAAAACATAGAGGACCAAAATCATAAAGTGACAAACATCCAGGATCAAAACTGTAGTTTTCTCTTAAAAATAATTAAAAAGTGTTTGGGCAACTATTTTATAAAAACTTTTTAGCTCTAATAATTTTTTTGTAATCGATTTATTACCCAATTGATTTGCATTTCTTCTTATTTTAAAAGGTGAAAACATAAAAAATACCATGTCATCATTCTTTAAAAAATTATATTTGAAGAACATTTTTAAAAAAAAAATCATAAACTTTTACAAATATAATGTACAAACACATACTTTAAATTTTTCACTTATAAAATAATAAAAATATTTTTAATATCTAAACGAAACCTATATTTATTTAATGGGCTATAAAAATATTAAAAAATAACCAATTAATATCTAACACTATTAAGATGCATATAATATCTGTTTTTATCATTTTAAAAACATGTTCTAGTGCAACAACTCGATCGGTCTCTCTCTTCTCTTCATCTATTTTTTTTTTAATCATCATTTTTGTTCAAATACTGACACGGCTTTAGATATGCTTACAATACCTAACTTAGATATATAGCAATATCAAATATCATGTCAACACTTCGGTAACAAAAAACTAAAAATCTATTCTATATTATAATGCATGAGGGTGCTAGAATAATCGTTTTTGGTCATTTTAATGGTTGTACCAAATTACCCCACCAGCATATAACTACCCCACTTTCTCACATTCTTCTCCATGTTATTTTCTTAACCATCTATTTTGTAATAGTGAAAAATAAATCACGATAATATATATATATATATATATATATATATATATATATGTAAATACATAGAATTATATATTATATCGTTCGCGTGTGCATGGATACTAGTATAAAAGAAGTCTCATAGTCATTAATTGAAATAGCCCTTTCATATTTTTCAGAAATCCATTCGTGAGATGAAAAACAACTCACGCTTCAACTGACAATAATTTTATAAGTAATATCCAATATTAGTTTGATACAAACAGATATCACATACTCCCATAATTAGATAAATCGTTTCACGAGTATGCATAAAAACTCGTAGAAAATGAATTATCTTGCACAAAAAACGTATAGAATTAAATTTACACACACCATGAAAACGAACATTGATACTACTTAAGGCTTGCCCTGTTTTTATCGGGGATAGGATATTCGATCTCCGATAATCGACTTCTAGCCTTGGTTTGAAAGAATGAAGTCAAAATCCATTTTAGTTAAGGATGCATGATCAATTGAAATGATTTTTTCTTTTTCTCGTACCAACACCTTCTAACATTAAATTATATATTTCTTTCAAATAAATTTTCAAGTCAATATCGTTACACTCGTCTACAAATTATTCTTAATCTCCAAACTTTTTATTTTTACGTAAACTTTTCTTGTTTGGCGAACACCGATTCCCTTTGTGGGTGTTGAAAAGCATAAATAACTTACGTTGCAAGATAAAAATATATTAAGGAAAAATTGTAAATTTGGTCTTATATGTTTGTCACTCTGCGATTTTAATCCTCTATGCTTTAATATTTCAGTTTTAGTCCTGCATTTTTTTATTTTTGGAAATTTTGGTCTTTTTTTATTCGAAAATGCTTACATGACACTTTACACGTCAGCTCCACATCAGCACTGAATTGGTGCCACGTCAGTGCCACGTCGGAAAAAGGACTAAAATTACCAAAAAAAAATAAAGATAGCGGACTAAAACTCAAATCTGAAATATAAAAATACTGAAATCGCAAAGTGACAAACATACAAGACCGAAAAAGAAATTTTTCCATATATTAATAATATTTTCCTATTTTGGATAAGATTTTATTTTTATGTTTTTCAGACTCTTTTGCACATAATAGATACTAATAATCCTCGCACGCAAAAATTCGCTTGCATAAATAGTTTATATTACATCTAAAAACAATAATGAACATTTTTTTATATATTTTTAAAATGAAAATTAAAATTGAAATATGATAATTATAAGTAGTAAGGGACATTTTTGTCCATTCATTATTTTGACCAATATGGTTATTCTAAGGGTTCATGCATTATTTTATTGTATAGATATCTGATCTTTTGCTTAAAAATATTTAGTTCTTACTAAACACTTATTTTCATATTTTGTAGGGATCTAATCACTGAAAAGTCTCTATAAACACATGACAAGAGAAGATAGCTGCAACGTACAAAAAAGAGCAAGATTATGGAAAATCGAGAAGCTCTGAATGTCGAAGAAGATTGAAGATATTTTGAAGGATTTTTACGTCCGATCGTTGTTGTATTTTTGTGCTACTGTGATGAGTTGAGAACATACAATACAACACTTGCAAAAGTGTTGGTTAAAGATGTTTTCATTATTATCTGATTTCGACACTCGGGATTAACACCTTATTGGTTTTATTGTATTTGGTTATTTGTAATTAAGGTGTTATTTATGTTGAAACTGACATGTCTTCAAAGCTGGCTGGTCTCAGTTCAGGAGACCACAATCGAAATAAGGAACATGAACTGGATGTGGAAACTGAATGTCGAGTCTAGCTAAATGGAGTACTCACTAGCTCAACTGGACACCAAGACAACTGATGAGATCAGTTGAGGCTAGTCTCAACTGGAGATGCAAGCGAAGAATGAATGAAGCAGTCATGGAAACTGGATTCAGTCAAGAATAAAGTCATTCGAGTGTGCTTGATTGAGTATCTATGCAACTAAGTGGTCATCTGGCCAATGGCAGTCAGTTGTCCATACAACCCATTCAGTTGTTTAGTTTGTTACAGAAGCTGTTGGACGGTTATGCAAACAATTATATGGTTATAACGCCTAGTCACCTATATATACATCAGTCAGCTGTAAGCAGAAGAGAGTTGTTTTTTTTGGAAAATCAGTCGAGTAAGTTCAAGATCAGTTTAAACACATTAATTCATTTAGTGAAGGGGTTGAAAGCTTGGATTTTATTGAAAGTTTTGTTGAGTAGTTGTAGCTTGCGTTGTAATTGTAAAACTTCAGTTGAATAAGATTTGCTCTGCACATGGACGTAGGTAGGGCTGGGTACGGTACGGTATATCGTACCAAACTTTGATACCGTATACCGTACCGTACCATATCGGTATGAAGAATTTCATACCGGTACCATACCGAAAATTCGGTATACGGTATACCGAATTTTCGGTATGGAGAATTTTTATATCGAATACCGTACCGAAAATAAAAAAAATCCGGTATACCGTGAAAAATTTAAAAAAAATAATAAATTTGGTATATTCAGTATACCGAAATAAAAAATTTTATATACCGTTATCGATATCAAAAATTTACCGTACCGAAATTTTTGGTATACTGATTTTTCGATATATTCGGTAAATTTTTCAGTACGGTATGACGGTATTTTCGACATTTCGGTATTTTTCCCCAGCCCTAGACGTAGGCACTTTTGTGGCCGAACCACTTCAGTATTTGTGTTCTTTATTATATGCATTTTCATTGTTGTGTAGTCCAATTTTGACAATAATTTATTGAATTTCATTAAATACTCGTCATAGATCATAAAAAATTATTTTTTCAACTTATTGGAAAAGTAGTTTTTTCATAAAAAATCAATAGTATTGACTTTTGTTAACCGATTACATTTGTATTGATTATTTTACCCCGTAGAGCCGCACAAGTACTGGTTACTAGCTCGTGCATATAATTATTTTTGAGCATTTGTTTATTTTAGTTTTATTTACGTTTTAAATTTCTGCTGCATATTGTCTTAGGTATTCACAACACCAAAGACAACATCTACTAATAAAATTACATGCAAAATTTCTTTCAGGTGTCATATCACATTACATAAAATTATATCATACATTACATATATACAACACATAATTTAAATAATTAACAACACAAAATATGAATTAAAGGGTTGTTGGACATTAAATGAATAACATGCTTAGGTACATAGTTGAAAATAAAAAATAATAATTCTAATCCGATCGGTCTAAATCCGAACCTAATCCATTTGCATTCAGTCAACGATATGGTCAGGACCAATTCAGATAATGTTTGGCTAAATTTATTGTAAATAACTTGTAAGCTCTCTGCTCCAATATCCTATAAGATATGTTTAACGTCTTATTTAAAAATAAACTGTTAAATTTTAATTAACTTATTTTAAACAATGGAAACATATTCATTTGTTTAGTATTATAAAATATTTTTATCAACATAATTATAAAAAATGGACACAAGTGGAGTATATATATATTTGGGATGCCATAAAATTTACATAGTAAATTAATATGGGTATATAGTCTTTTTAAAATATTAAGGTCATATTTGCAAATGTTTAAAAAAAGTGATTATGGACTTTTCTAGCTTTACAAAGTTTTCATCAAATTTGTAGATAAAAATCTATAATCATTTTTTCAAGTATTTTCAAACACGGCCTAAAAAATATATCTTATTAAATAATTTGGGGTAACCCGACTCTTTAACAAACCGAGGCTGCATTTTTTGGAATCTGGTCTAGCAACATATACCTGTCGGACACTACATATTTCAGTTTTCAATATCATTTGTTTGCCAACCATTTTTGGTGCCTAAAATGGCTTCCAACCTCCCATACCCATAAGATATATCATTATTTTCATATAACTACTGCACATTACACAATAAGCCAACACCGTTGATGGGATTAGAGATTTTTGGATCTTGCAACATGCATGAAATCATGTCGAATTCGATAACCAACAGATCCACGAAAAATGTGACACTACACACGTCATTTTAAAAAAATCATGTATAAGAATTACATATTTAAAAAATTTACATTCACTAATAATATTTCTTCCTATATAGACCTCTCATCTCAAATGCCAAAAGGCCACGCTCATGTCTCGTAATTCTGAATTGTATGGTGGCAAGAATGGCAGCAAGAGGAAGGATTATGGTAGCAACGTTCATTTCTTGTGTATTAATCCTCCCTGTGCTGGCCTCTGCGTACGAACCAAGCGAATCAGGACTGCGGTTCGCGTTTCCTGATTTCATCAACTCATTAAGCAGTTTTGAAGGTCTTCAAACCAAGGATACACCCAAGGACAGCGACAGCGACAGCGACAGCGACGACACCGGCCGTTCCCAGGGTTCCGAGGAACCCGAAAACAGGATGTCCTATGGAAGTCCGTCGAAAGACGAGGACATAGAGAGGGCGAAAATCGAGCAGGCCGGGGAACGAAAAGACGACCAACCAGAAGCCAAACCTGTTAGTAATGAAGATCATGGAGGTGAAGGTGAAGCCAAGACGCCCGTCGTCGCTAAAAGCGAAGCCACGCCGGTCGAAAATGGAAAAGAGGGTTTGGTGGAAGGGTTCTATGATAAAGATTGCCCACTAGCGGAGCAGATTGTGAATGAGGTGTTGATGAAGAATCTAAAGAAAGATGCTACTCTTGCTCCAGCCATTGTTCGTCTCTTCTCGCATGATTGTTTGGTCCAGGTAATTTATTACATGCACCCTTGGAGCTAGACTAAATATTTTCAAAAAGGTATAATTTTATCTATTTTCGTATTTAGTCATGTAATTTGGTTATTTTGGTCCAATTTTTGCTGAAATGTCCAGTTTTAGCTAGGCTATAAAATTCGATCACATGGTAACAATATATTTGGAGATTTTCATCTAATTTTTTTGAGGCCGTCGTCTTTTTTTTTTAGTATGCTTTTTTTTTTCCATGGAATATTTATCATTTCGGTTTGTTGTGGTGGAATTTTAGGTGAAATTTCACTATATCATTTCTGTCCAAATTGAAAAATCCTCAAATTTGTTATCGTATCATCGGATTTATGGCATATTAAGCAATTTATGGTTAAAAAATTGGACGCTCACATAAAAATCAGACCAAAATAGCAAAAATATAGAAGTTAGCAAAACAATATCCAAATTTGATTTATAAGACTAAAAGAGAAAACATGAAAACTAAAAAAAAAATATCTTGAAATAGCTATTTTCTCCTTTCTCCCTCCTCTTGTATTTTTTTAAAAAATCATAATTCATTGAAATATGATACTATATTTATGAAAATTACAAAAGTAGTCTTTCAATTTGGCGCGTTTTAATTTGTTATCGTCACAGTTTGATTTTAGTTTTCAATAAGTTGATATTTTTCATTTTTATCCATTTTACGTGGGATCCGTTATGCATCGCTACTTTCAACGATTTACGGTGTTAGTATATGTAAGATACCAATGAAAAAATGACTAAAATATAATGTTAGAAATCATTCTAATTTAAATCCCGATGTTATATGTATCAATGTATGTCTGAATGACTGAATATGCAAATTGATGACATGCTTGCAGGGGTGTGATGCTTCAATTCTACTAGATGCGACACCCTCTCGCGAGGCAGTGGAGAAGAAAGCAAGCCAAAACGGCCGGTTCGTCCGCGGCTTCGACCTGATCGACGAAATGAAAGCACGCCTCGAGGCCGAATGCCCCGGCGTCGTCTCGTGCGCGGACGTGATCGCGTTCGCCAACCGAGACTCCCTAGTCTACACCGGCCTCCCGCCCTACAAAGTAGCCGCGGGCCGGCGAGACGGCCTATCTTCCCTCGCCGAAAAGGCCGAAAACAACTTGCCATCCCCCGAATCTTCCGTCCAACAACTGATCGAACTCTTCAAGAGGAAAGGGCTGACCTTAGAAGACCTGGTCGTGCTCGTCGGCGCGCACTCCATCGGCACCGCGCACTGCGGCATCGTCGGAGGGAGGCTGTTCGACCGTAACAAGAACAAGGAAATGGACCCCAACTATGCCGAGCAGATGCGGTTCATGTGCGAGAGGGACGACAACACGCTGCCGTTCGACCCCGTCACGCAGTACAAGATGGATTCGCGGATATACGACGAGTTCTTGGCCAAGAGAGCGTTGCTCGAATCGGATCACGCGCTGGCGAAGGATCCGAATGGGGGCGGTATCATGAAGAAAATGGCGGCTGATCAGGCGGCCTGGTTTCAGAAATTCATTGGGGCGACCGTTAAAATGGGAGCGATCGAAGTGCTGACGGGACATCAGGGAGAAATCAGGAAACAGTGCAGGGTTGTTAATTGAGAAGAATTCAATTCAACTATTTTGGATATGATTAATCTTGGAATTTTACGGCCTACACAATTAACTTGATCGTTTGATCAACTTGATAACCTATATCACGGGTATTACCCTAATTATCAATTTAATGGTTTTACATATTGATCTAATGATCTATATTTAATTCATTCAAAAATTGATTACACGATTTTCAAGATATAGTTAATAAGAGTATTTATTTTTTTAAAAGAATATGAAAATATTATTAAATATTAAATATAATACAAGTCTATATATTTGATGCAAAAAAAAACGTGACTTATAATTTGAGCCTGAGGTAATAGTACATATATATAACGTGTGTTTACTTGACTTGATAACTATATGATTAATTTATTAATCAAATGATCTCATCCATTGTTTACTTACAAACAATCAATTATCCTCAAATCTTAATGCTCGTCATTCGACCCAGATTTTATTAAATATCTCATCTTTAATTATATAAGGTATAACATATCCTGAACAATATTTGTGGAAAAAAAACCCGCATATATCCTAAATATCCGCATTTAATTCATTTGTTTCCTATCAATTTCTTTCTCTTTTATAACTCAGTTTATCAATTTCATCTATTTAAAAAAAATACATCTTTTTATACCCAATAAGTTTGATAATTATGACTCACATGTTAATCACATAATCAATAATAATTTATAATATTCGGCAATAATCCAATTCAAATTATACGAATACAAAATTAAATATAAAATCTATAATAAATTATACTCTCTCCATACCATATATATTGTCCACTTTTGATTTTCACACAGATTAAGAAAAATGTATTGGGAAAGCAAATTTTATATAAACTTCCTATTTTATCCCTATTCAATGTATTAAAAAATTATTGCACAATTTTCAAGGTGTAGTTAATAGGGTTATATTAGTAAAGAAGTGCAAAAAAATATTACTAAATATGACATATGACTATATATTTGGAACAAACAAAAAAAGAAACGTGGACAATATAATTGAAACGAAGGGAATATAATAAATAAAGTAAAGAAGTATCTATGAACCTAGGCCGAACAACAATTGCATTGGAATAATCGAAACTGGGACTGAATCCGAGCAAAGTTTGGTTTCAATTTCGAAACCGAAACTAGATCCATCGACTTTCGGGTTGATTCTGGTTATCAAAGGAGAAAGATGATAAACTAAAAAACCCCAAGTGCTAAACAAAACGGTACGAAGCATAAATTAATTTTAAATTAAAAAATCATATAATATAGAGCAGTTTATTGTGTGATACGATTACGAAGTCGACTCCATCAACATATTCAGTCAAAAGTAATATTTTTTTTATATATAAAAGTAATATTTTTTTCACGAGTCATGTCGAGTTGAAGATCAATTTCACAAAATTAAGTTGTGAGACCATCTCATAAGAGTTTTTGGTCTCTTGTGACACAGTCTCACGAATATAGATACGAGAAACAAATCGAATGAGCTTATATATACGATGAAAAATAATGCTTTTGACATAAAAATAATATTTTTTCACGAGTCAAGTCGAATAGGAGTAGGGATGAGTCGATACGGTATACCGAGATTTTTAACAAATACCGTATATCGTACCAAAATATTCGGCATTGAAAAATATGATACCGATGCTGCGGTACGATATAAATTTCAAACCAATATCGTACCGAAATTTCGGGACGTTACCATTAATATACCGTTCATACCGAAATTATATATAAATGTATTCATCTTCTTTCGATACGTTACCGGTAATATATCGTGCATACTGAAATTGATTGAGCTCAATACAAAATTATTATTATAATTTTTAATATAAATAATTTTTTTTCGGTATACCAAAATACCGAAAATATTTTAGTGTCATACCGATATCGATACCGAATTTTTCGGTATCGTATCATACCGTACCGAATTTTTTTGTATACCGTCAAATTCGTTATGTGCGGTATTTTTCGGTAAGATAAGTGCGGTATACCAGAATTTTTGGTATTTTTTCCCAATCCTAAATTAGGAGAACCGTTTCATAAAATTAAACCAAAAACTGTCTCATAAAAGTTTTTGCATTTGCCATTAATCAGATCGTGGTCATTTTCACAAAATGCAAATATCTAAGATGAGTTTGTGTAAAATATTGTATATAATCTGATATTCATATTCGAATAACTAGACTCTTTCGTTCGTTCAATTACCTAATCTGTAACCCGATGACCAATTTGCTTTGGACTTTGGTCAAGTCAATGTTTGTCGAGTTTAAAAACTATGATATGAACCGAATCGAAAGATCTTATAAAAAAATAAAAAAAAAAGTTAATTTGTGTATCGTATATATTGGTGCATGATATTTTTAGTCATATACATTTATTTGAATCAATTATAGTCTTATAACTATCATTTTTTTAATCAATTTAAGCCCTCGATCAAAATCATGCAAGTAAAGAGCTCAAATCTTGGTTAAAATTCGTTATCAAATACACTTGCATATGTCGAAAATATTTTTAACTACGCACTTAAAAAAATTTAACAATTACATCGGATACCTGAATTACCCGAATATTTCTCCATCGACCGAACCCGAAAAATGATCCTAATTAGCAAACTTTTTCCGCCCATCCGGGTCGGGTCCAGTGTGGATCCTACGGATAGCCATTTCTACCTGAACTGCCACTCCTCGGATTGATCTTCGATCCCAACGGAGGAGAAAATCGCGGCTGAAAAGCTTCGAAAATGGAAGTTCTTCTCAATTCAAACCCCGTGCTGCCTCCAATTCCGGCCATCAAATTCATTCCACAAAATACCACTTCCAAATCATCCCTCCGATGGCCTCTTACTTGGAAAAAACGGGGCAGTGTTGCTGTTAAGGTTGCTCTGGATTCGGAAACCTTGGACGAACTCGGGCTGCTCGAATCCGACTTTCGGAACCCGTCGGTTTCGACGTCTTACCGGAATCCGAAGCTTCCCAGGCCGAATCAGACTGTTCTGGATGCGCAGACTAAGGTCTGCACCGGCCCCACTCAGACGAAGCCTCTCAGTGAGGAACAAGCTTTCAAGGTTCTTGATACTATTCTAAAATCGGGTAATTTTTCTTTTGGTCAGATTGTTCTGTTCTTCCGATTCTTGTTTGACTTTCTGCTTATGGAGATGGAGCTACCAACTTTATTTGGCTACAAGATTCTTTATTTTAATTATTCATAGATTTTGTAATCTCAATTGTTTCTTTTTGCTACTGAATGTTGTCGTCATGGAGAGGTTTGAAGTTGATGATTTTCCTTTTGTCAAAAGTTGCTTTTCAAATCAATCCAAAAACGATTCTTTTATTTCGATCATAAGTTGGATTTCTAGTTATGGAACTACGGGTCAAGGCATTAGAAAGATTTCTTCGGAAGAATACATCAGCTTTACTTGAATTTTCCATCGTCAGCTGCTTTATATGATCATGGGAATGTTGACTCTTCATGGGTTTGATTAAGAAGTTTAAAATTTTCATCTTTATACATATAGCCCAAGAGATTTGAAAATAATGATGTTAATTTTGTGAAAATATCATGTTGTTTGTAAGTTATGGACTCAGACAATCGTTTTTAATCCAAGATGAATTCTTTCAATCCAAACAAACAGTATAAAATGACTAATTTATATCCCATTCCCCTATCGGCAACCTTTTCTCATAGTACAAACAAATTTTGAAGTACAGTGATCTTAGTGGACTCGACCATAAATGGTGAACTAAAACGCTTTATATATTGTAAAAATGATTTGGTTTTTGTCAAAAAAAGAACGAAAAAGAATCCTCAAAACAGTCATGAAAGTAAGCTGCAGTATTTGCTTTGCTGCCCTGGTATTGGTTAAAAGCTTCCAGTTTTTGTTCAAAACCAGTTAAAGTAGAACTTTAATAGCTTCCCATATGTTCAAAACCAGTGAAAGGAGAACTCAAAGATGAAGAAGCAGTATCCAATGCTCAAATCGGGGCATTTTTTGCTGCAATGACAATTCGAGCAAATGCCTTTCCAGAGCCAACTCAATGGAGTGAAGGTGAAAGGAGAGCAATGACTTATTATTGGCCAGACCTAGTTAGAGTACTGCCACCAGATATAATCTTTCTAGCTGACCCTGATGGGTCGAATATGGGAATTAGTAGTTCGATAGGCCCCCGATTTGTTGGTAATGGGACCTCTGAGATGAGACTGGTGGGTGCCCTCAGGGAAGTTTTGGCTGGTGGTCATTTGGGGTACGAAGAGGTTCAAGGTGTGTTGAAGGAAGTTCTTCCTTTTAGTGTAGAAGATAAGATATCGGATCCTGTAAGTAAGGCACTGCTATCAGCATTCTTAATAGGCCAACGCATGAACAGGGAGACAGATCGCGAGCTTAAAGCCTACTGTCTCGCATTTGATGATGAGCTTGGTAACCCCTCTTGTCAACCAGTCATGAAAACCGAAGATTCACATATTCTTCCTTTTTTAATATCCTTTGGAATTTTCAAGTGTTTGTAGATGTGTCTCGTGGTGATGTTTATGTCTGTGTATTTGATCAGGTCCAGCTCCCATTGCTGATGTTAAATCTTTGACTCATTATGGTGAACCCTATGATGGTAACACTCGCTACTTCAGAAGCACACTCTTCGTTGCTGCAGTTAGATCCTGTTACGGCGAATCTTGCTTGCTTCACGGTGTGGATTGGATGCCACCTAAGGTCATATGTTAGTTTTTTTTGCCATTCAGATGCAATCTCCTCCTCTTTTAAAAATTACCTCATAACATTTATCTGCTTACTACCATGATTGATTTCCAAGCTGAATGCCTCTACCAGATTCATTTGAGAATTTTTTATATCACTTCCTTGAATTTCGAGTTCAAAAATTTTCAGGGAGGCATTACAGAAGAACAAATGCTGAAGTTCATGGGTGCAAGCACATGCTTAACTCCTGTGCAAGCGAAAAAGCTTATTGAGGTCTCTCCCTGTTTATAAATGAGTAAGCGTGTCTGTGCATTCACCTATTTAGCTTAAGTTCTTATATGATTAAGACACAATTTTTTGGTTCAGGATGAAGATATTGGTTTTGCATACTTAAGTCTACGTGAGGCCCGTCCATCTCTGTATGTCAGTCTGACTAGTTACATCTGATACACTTTTTTTCATTTATTGTTATATTGAAAAGCCATTCACCTTCTGCCATGCATTTATAACTATTCAGGAATCAAGAGTTGCAGTAGAAAAAGAATTTGAAAGGGTTATATTCCATAGAAATTATGTTGAATAGTTGGTCACTTTAAGGTTTAAAGGGTCAAGTAATCGGAAAAGCAATCTTATTACTTGAAATAAATTACCCTACATTTTTGGGTTTATCAAGTTGATTAGTGAATTTCCAAGCTTAATTTTCTTTGTTTGTTATTACCAGTCCTAACTAGAATATTTGTTTTTATCAAGTTTTGTGATCATGGAATATTATCATCGTTATCGATGTGACTCTCTTTATAGTCGTCTGTTATCGGAGTAATTGGAAGTTTACACGCTTTGATATCAGTATCAGTGATTGTTTTGACATGGAATGATGGTATTAGTCTATTAGATATGTGTAAGGGGTAGGTCAAAGATGATGGAACTTTTGCTGTAAGATTCTATTTATTTCATTTTTATTAATATGATGGAGTACCTTAGGCACCATTGTTGAACATATTTTTTTGCAGATCTTCATTGATTGGCTTGAGGGAACATATAAAGAAACGCCCACCACTAGCAACAACTGAGAAAGTTCAACAATTTGTACGGGTAAGCCGTCTTTCTAGGCTCATATATATTGAGTTATGGCGACGATTTCATTTTCAGAGCCTAAAAATTTGCTAAATCGACTTTGGTACCCATGCAACTTGTGTTCAACTTCAACATAACTAGATAAATCAATTTTAATCCTCCATTATCTTCTAGACCAAAATAAACGAAAATGACAAGGACTCAGAATAACTTCTTTTTTTCCATGTTGAGTAATCATATTTGGTCTCCCACTTTTCACACTAATCAATGGTGTTCCAATGTACCTGAATCAATCGATTTTAGTACCCACGGTCACCTTTTATTTCCATCCATGCATATTAATATTAATGTATACTGATTATGAAATCATCACTTGAGTTATTCGTTGCCCTATCTGCACCACTGTATATTGCTGCTAGACTTTGGAAGATTACTTGGGGTGTTTTTTTAGCACTATAAATAAAGTGTACTTTCCCGTAGATCTCCAGTTTGACAGCTGTTTAACTGGATCCTACTTAATTCTTCTGAGGTGATCTAATATGGGTGTCTCCTTCCAGCTTCTACGCGAATATGCACTTGCAGTTATTGTGCTCTTTTTACTCTGATCGCTTGTTCCTCTGTAGGCTAGTGGTAAGGAAGCTATTGTTGCCGGATTTTATCATGAAGGATATGAGGAGTCACTTCTTATGCTGATGAGAAGAAGAGGTGTTCACTCTGGTTTGGTGGTGAAGGTAATTGAATGCCTAAAGCACTGTGTCCCATGATTTTGCAATCATGTGGCTTTTGTAAATCGATAATGTATGCCTGAATTTTATTATTTTTTTAAGTTTATAAGAAGATTATTTTCTAATATTTAGTTTATTTATGAAATCAGGGCGAAGAAGGGGCTCTTTCGATGACTACGAGATTGCGATCACCGAATGCTTCAAAGGGACTGCCAGTTAATTATTGTTCTGGGTTCCGCTCACTGAGTATGAGACATGCAATTGATGGTGCGTGTTTGTTGTTGCCAATATTATCTAGATGTTATAGGGTGACAAATTTGAAGGCACTTTCGAATATTTGCGTTAAATATGCTTACAATACCTATTAAAAGAATTAGAGGTCTCTCCATGGTTGAAGTTTCTTGTTCTTCATTGAAGTGCCTCAAATATTGCTAAATTCAGTTCATTATTGTGCCGGTGAGCTTATTCTTTCTATTAAAATGTTATAGGAGTGTCGCGTGAAAGTTTCAATACTGTAGTGAATGCCGAGGATTATGGTTTTGAACCTACGGATACTCCAAGAACTGATAGATCAGTAAGTCAAATCCTCTCTTGCAAACTATCAATTCTCTTTCTGCCTCTTATATTTAATTTACATCGATAATAAGCTCGTTCACGAGGCCACAAATCAATCTTCACTCTCTTCGTTACTGGTTGTGTACATATATGGTGTGTCATAGTACAAGATGCGTTTTTTTATTCTCCTGTTTCTGACTGAATGTGGAAAAAGCGAACTGACGCTATTTAACTGGTCTCACCCTGTATCTAGTTCTTATATTATTTTCCCCCTGAACGTCTCAGGTGACGAGGAATATAGAGTTGGGTTTAGCAGCTCTGCGTGGTGAGAAAGGTCCGGCATATGATCGAATTGTTTTAAATGCTGGGATGGTCGATCACTTACTCGGCTGTGATGGTGCTCAGGATATATCGTCGGTCCTTGACAGAGCGAGAGAAGCCATCGATAGTGGCAAGGCCCTTGATAGGCTTTTAAATTACATAAAGAAATCTAACCAAGTGATGAAATGATAATCTGTTGTCGAATTTCTTCTTAACCAAAATTTTAGAGTTTGAGATTTTCAGTTTCTATTCCACAGGTGAATAAAAAAGAGGGTATACGTCTTCTTTGTTTTTTTTACTGTAAAATTAAGCAGGAAATTCGTAATTTTTGTTTTCGTAATTTCATCTGATTTAAGTTATCAGATGAGTGAATACTGTACAGGACTGGCCTTGTTTCTCTTTGGATATTGGAGTTTCTTTGGGAATTAATAGAAATTCAAAGTTTAATTTATGCATGTTTGTTGGGTGTAATAATTGTTGATGTTGGGTAGATCAATCGAAACGTGGTGTCACGATTACTGAGCTATAGTTTTTGGTAAATCGATAAGTATAGTTTTTGGTAAATCGATAAGTGTTCGATCCTACGATGCTCGATCTTTCCACTTCTCAATATATTTGTCATTTTATTGAGTAAAACAGTAAAAATTATCCCACCATTGTTCAATTCAAGTTGGTGAAAAAGAGTGAATACTTGGATTTTTTTTCTTTTTGTTGGTGCTTCAAATATACGTAATACATAATTGCTCTTTAAACTTGTGCACAAAAATCTTTTAGTCAAGTTAACGCATTTAGGCCACAAAATAAGATGGCTGGATCCGGAGGAATCATGGTGTACTAAAAACATTAAAAAGCGCCGCTCAAGCGCGATTAAGTGTGAGCAAAAAGTTTCGTTTTGGCAAAAATATGGGAAAAAGGTCAATCCTTTGTTTAATCAGATTAATCGAGAAAAAGTGAAAAAAAAGAAAAAAAAGAAGAAAGCATATATTTTTTTAAAAAATAATACTTAAGTTGATTATATATATATATATATATATATATATAGATATAGCTTTTAACTTTTATTTTAAATAATAAATTTTTAATAATATAAATTTTTAAACAAGAAAAAAACTTAAAAGACATTAAAATAAATTTGGGTTGTACATTTTTTTTCTTTGCGATTAAAAAATTAAACTTGACATAAGTTTTTTTTAGTCAAAACGAAGAATTTTTATTACGAAATGCATGTTTCGTGTGTTACAAGATCACCAATATGATTTGGTGGACTCGGCTAGTGGAAAGGATTTGCAAAAGAACGAGATTTCTTTGCAAAAGTATGAGCAACCCCGTTTGCGAATTAACTCACAAATTCAACAGAAAAAAAGTTTCATGTTGTAAAATAATTCGACATTCCTCTATTACGGATCCAAATTTAGATTCATCATATTAAAGTACATAATAATAAAAACACGTCTTTATACATTAGGAAGTAAAAGTCGCATTTCTCTTGTTTTGCTTATATGTATAAATAGCTTTCTGACGGTTTCTTCTGTAATTTTTGATTCATTCAATCACACTTGGTTGTATTACATTTTGGAATTCTCTTCCGTTTGAATCTCAATGAAGATTTCTGGTTTCCTTTTTTGCTCTATTAATTCTGATATGGTATCAGAGAATTAGGCTTCTACTCTGATTTGTATTTGCAATGGCGAGAGGACAGCAAGCTCTCAATAATCAAGCTCCGCCGAATCTGATTGCGCGAGCATCTTTTGAAGACACCGGTAGTCCTTTGTATTTGCAGAATGGGGATCATCCAGGTATGAAATTGGTATCACACCTGCTTACAGGTAACAATTATAACTCTTGGAATCGATCGATGACTACCGCATTAACAGCCAAAAATAAGTTCGTATTTGTTGATGGTTCGTTGTTGAAACCTAATTCCGATGATTTGTTGTTTGGGGCATGGATTCGTTGTAATAGTATGGTAATTTCATGGATATTGAATGTTGTGAGTCGTGATATTGCGGATAGTCTATTGTATATGTCTACTGCCTCTGAAATTTGGGGAGATCTGCATAATCGATTTCATGAGAGTAATGCTCCACGAATCTTCCAGATTAAGAAACTATTGAATGGTCTGCAACAAGGCTCTATGGATGCTAATTCATATTATACAAAATTGAGAATTTTGTGGGATGAACTTAAGGATTTTCAACCGGTGTCTGTGTGCAATTGTGGTTCAATAAAAGAGTGGATGAACTATCAAGATCAGGAATGTGTTATGCAATTTTTGATGGGATTAAACGATTCTTATGCTCAAATACGAGCTCAAATCTTGATGATGGAACCGACTCCAGCAATATCAAAGGTTTTCTCATTAGTATTGCAAGAGGAAAGACAGCGTTCCATACACAAAAATATGAATTCTGGTCCGGATTTATCATCAATATCAACCTAACAATCGCATGTTGCTGCTGTGAAAAGTTTTCAAAACAACAGGGGAGGAAGAAATGGATATCCTAATGACAGACCTCTGTGTTCTGGATGTCATTATCCTGGTCATACGGTTGATAAATGTTTCAAGATTCATGGATATCCTCCTGGTCATCCTAGGTATAAACAGATGCAACCGACTGATGGAAGAATGAGAGCAAATCAAGCTTATACTAATGCTTCTATTGATGTTCCTATGAATGATGGACGACTGCAAGTAAATAAGTCCTTTGTAACTCCTGATGCATCCATGAGTATGATGGAAGATTCTTTGAATCCCGACCAATGCAGACAACTCATTGCATTTTTGAGCTCAAAACTTCAGTCAGGGCATGGAAACACAATGGCCAATCAGTAGGCAGAATCGTCTGTTTCTTTCTCAAATGGTATTCATTCTTTATCCATTGGATTTAGTTCTAATCTTGCTTCTGACTGGGTTCTTGATACGGGTGCAACACATCACATTTGTTGCTCTTTAAATCTCTTTTCTTCTTTTAAACCCAAAATCTCTCGTGTTACCTTACCAAACAATTCCATAGTATCATCCACACATGTTGGCTCAGTTCCAGTGACATCTAAATTGGTTTTGGACAATGTCTTGTTTGTTCCTCAATTCCGTTTTAACCTGCTTTCTGTCAGCTCATTAACTACACAAATATCTTGTTTCGTTTCCTTTTCTCATGATTTATGTCACATTCAGGATCTTACCAAGGACAAGATGATTGGGATGGGTAGAAGAGTTGGAAATCTATACATTCTGAACACTCAAATTCAAGACTTTCCTCCAGCAATCTGTAATGTTTACTTTAGTGCTTCTGAACTATGGCATTATAGATTGGGTCATCCTTCTTTTTCAAAGCTTGCTACCGTAAATAAAGTCTTGCATCCTAGTTCAATAAAACAGGCTGATTCTCTTGTTTGTGATACATGTCATTTATCCAAACAAAAGCGTTTACCTTTTGTTTCAAATAATTCTCGTCATGATACTGTTTTTCAATTGATTCATATTGATATTTGGGGACCGTTTCAGACTTTAAGTGTTGAAGGCTATAGGTATTTTTTGACAATTTTTGATGATTATACACGTTTCACATGGGTTTACCTTCTTAAATCCAAGTCTGATGTAGTCAATATCATTCCTCAATTTTGTAAGTGGTGCATAATCAATTCGGACAGAAGGTCAAATCTGTAAGATCTGATAATGCTCCTGAATTGAACTTCTCCCAGTTCTTTGAAAATGAAGGGATTCTTTCTTACCATTCATGTGTTGAAAGACCACAACAAAATTCTATAGTCGAACGCAAACATCAACACATTTTGAATGTCGCTAGAGCATTAGTGTTTCAATCAAACATTCCACTAGAATATTGGGGGGATTGCATTCTCACCTCAGTATATCTCATTAACAGGACACCATCTTCCTTTTTATCTAACAAAAGTCCTTTTCACCTTCTCTTTGATAAAAATATTTCTTATGATCATTTAAGGGTAATTGGATGTTTATGTTATGGTTCCACTCTTCTTTCCCATCGCCATAAGTTTTCACCTCGAGCTATACGATCTGTGTTTCTGGGTTATCCACAAGGCTATAAGGCTTATAAGTTGTTAAACCTGGAGACAAATCAGGTCTATATCTCCCGTGATGTGATTTTTCATGAGAATTCTTTTCCTTTTAAGGATCAAGCTTCTACTGCTCCAGACTTAGATTCCTTCTTTGATTCTATTTTTCCAGACCAGTCTACTGCTCCATCATCCTCCAATGAACTTACATAATTTTTTCCAGAAAACCAACCCTCTTTGACATGTTCTCATCGGGTCACGCAAAAACCCATTCATTTGCGTGATTTTCATTGTTATGCTCTCTTCCTTCATCTTTTTCTACAGTTCATCCTATGCACTTAGTGCTTAGTGATCAGAAACTTTCTAGATCACATCGTTCCTTTATTCATACTGTCTCTGCCATTTCTGAACCGCAAACATTCTCTCAAGCTGCTGCTCAGCCAGCGTGGTGCCAAGCCATGACTGATGAACTTCGAGCACTTGAAAACAATGGTACCTGGACCATTGTTTCTTTACCTCCTCAGAAAAGTGTTGTGGGTTGTAAATGGGTTTACAAGGTCAAGCTTAAGGCTGATGGTTCTTTAGAAAGATATAAAGCACGGTTGGTTGCCAAAGGCTATATGCAACAAGAAGGGATAGACTATCTCGAAACGTTCTCTCCTGTCGCCAAATTGGTTACTGTTCGGACCTTGTTAGCCTTAGCTTCTGTGGGGACCTCGGGTTACTAATCTCAAATCTTAAGGGGCAATTAATAAATAAGTATCATTAATCTAATAAGAAAAAAATAAGGATCAAACAATTTTTTTTTTCAAAGGGGGGGTTGCGCCCGGGCGGTTAAAAATAGCCGCCCGGGCGCCCCTGTTTTTTTCCAAAACAGTAGACTGAGCCCCGGGTGCGCCCGGGCTGTAATTTTCTGCCGCTCGGGCGAATCCTGGGCAAGAAAATCTGCTCTGATCTTTTGTCAACAACTTGATCCTTTCAATCCATCCAACTCAAGTCTAAAAGATGATATATAAGATCCAAATCATGCATATAAACATAAACAAGATCTCAAGCATCTATACATGCATTTGTTACATCGAACAAGTCTCTAAATAACGATAAACGACATAAACTATCTCAAGTTCATACATGCATTTCAAAACCAACAAGTTCTAAGGTTTGATGCTTCTAGATCTCAAGACTTCATCTACAACCCGAGTCCTCACGTGCTAGACTCTCTCTCCCAGCTGTCAATAACGTCGTTGATCAGCTCCTGCCCTCTCTGTTGTCATGCACACATACAAAACAAGACAACAGCCGGATAAACTCCGGTGAGAAATCATTCTCAGTATAATCGATATATAAATGCGTTAAATAAAATTCATATCAACTCTAAACATGTCAATTCAAGAATAGAGTTAAAATAACGCATATATCAACTCAAACTTCAAATCAAGACTTCAATTTATATAGCGCGCTTATCTCAAGAATTGATTCTTATCACTTAATTGCCATCAAGATTTGTAACCGATCTTGACATGGATATCCATCTATCGTAGCCATTCCGGGCTAGAAAATAAGGTTAACCGCAACCTTGGCATAGAATCAATTCAATATACAATCATATCAAAAGCAATAAAGATTCACTACCTGTGATGGATCGACAATAACATAAGTTCTACCTCAAGAACAAGTATTTACACAAGTATGTGATTTGTTCGGGATAACTCAAGAATCATCATTCTCGAGTATCGAATCCCTGACTCTCGATGTCATCTTATACTTTTCATTCTCGAGTTTGTCATGTTCCACATCTGGATAGGAAGTACCACAACTCCTACAAAAAATTTGATCATTCAAACATCAATCAATCTTCAATCAAATTCACTTCAATCTTGATCACTTCTTCTTCGGTTTCAAGTTGAGGTTCTTGAGTCAATAGTCTCCTATTAAACTCTGAAATATATCATCAAAACATGCATATCAAACTTCATTATATTCAATCATTTCATAATTGAATCAAAATCATCAATATAGATTCAATCAACATCATTTCAAACTTCAACTTCTTCTTATTCGGTACAACTCGGAGTCGTGAATCGTTAGCCTTCGAAACTCAACTGAAATCGAGAAATAAAAATTCCATAACATTCATAACATCTAAACAACTATCTCAACTCAGTTATAGGCTATCAAAACGATGTCAAAACATCAACCGGAGGCATAGCGATTGAAAATCGGGAACCGACTCGGTATCTAATTCATTATTAACTTCTTATCAACTTCTAATCACTTCATATCATTCATAATCCTCATATCAGCAGCTATAATCTTCCATAAACAAGCCAAAAACATGCTGAAATATTCATCAATTCATATAACCTCAAGTTCTCAATTCATCCTCAATATCAAAGCACGTACAAGTTAAAGAACATGCATCTATAACAAAAATACTGATCTCTGCCAAATTACGATTCTTAAACCATGCCAAAACAATCTGAAACTTACATCAAATTGAAGGCCTCGTTGCAAGGATTTCAGAACATCTTTCGGAATTGAAATCGGACGAGCGGATCAAAAGTTACGGCGATTTGAACAAATCGAATTCAAAGGAAAATGAGGAGAAGCTCGGCTCCTGTTCTCAATTCTGAATTCCTTACAATTATGCACGTGTACATGCTGATAATCTGATTAAAATCAGATATGTATTGCATAAATTGCAATTTAGTCCCTCAAATTTTTATTAATTGCAATTCAGTCCTCAGCCTTCTTTTTAATTCAATTTCAATCCAAAATAATTTAAGAATATTAGAATTAAAATCGAAACTCTAAATATTCTCAAATTAAATATACTCGAATTAAAATTAAATAAATTTGGATTAATTAAATAATCTTGGCCTTTTGCACTTTAGCCTTTGCAACTTCGATATTTGCAAATCAGTCCCTGATCGGGTTGTATCTTCAAAATTAATCTTCTTTAATTCCCGAAACATGGAATTTAATCTTAAATCCCATTTATTCTTTTAATTTAAGAATTCTCGGAATTTAATTCTCAAAATTCGTAAATTCTCAAATTAAATATTTTCGGCTCGGAAATTAAATCTATCATGTCCATAACTTCTCAAATCAATATTAGCCCATAATATGGAATTTAATTCTCAAATCTCATAATTAATAATTTAATATTTTCGGGCCTTACAATTCCTCCCCTCTAAGAAATGATTTCGTCCTCGAAATCGTAGTCAATCCAAATATCAAGTCTGATAGACTGAATGATTATCTGAAGTTATTCTTACTTCAATCATTCAATTCTAATCTTCGTATCTCATCTCTTCATCTCTTATCAGATTATTTCTACGAATCTGTTTCTATTTTTGTGTATTTTAATTAACCGATAAGAATTCTTTCTAAGTGGTTTCTTTCCTCAATCAAGGATCTGTCAAATAATCGACTTAACTCAGAATCTTTTCAATATCTATCTCATCGGATTAACGCACGTAGGAAGAAAAATCGATTGATACTTCTTTCACATAGATACATGAAACAAATCAGATCCATCATATCAAACTGAAAAGATTAAATCGTTCAATCGAATCATAAATTCCATCTGATATCTCAGTCAGTGAAATTCAACTTCAGTAACGACTTGTTTCTTTCTCGATATCATTCTATGCTCCGCATAGAAGATATATCAAGTCTACACTGTTATTCTATTCATCGCTTTAAAATCAGTATTCACATTCATATTCTGAATCTGTATCTCAACTTCGTTCTTTCTCAATTCTGAATCGAATGATGTTCAGGAATAACTTTTACGCTTAACGAGTCAGTTTCAGCTTCAAAAGTTATATCTATCATTCAATTACTTACTCTGATTCTTCTTTTCTGTTTTTGCTTCGTACAGATTCATCTTCATGATCCTTGTGTTCCTCAAATCAAATCTGATCTGATATCGACAAATCATGGTTGATCTGATATTATATACTTCAATAGTAGCATTTCAACACAAAGAAATCGGATTTTCTTTCATCATATCATCATAACATTATCTCAAAATCGACTCATTAGCTGTTACAGGAATTGTAATCATTAAGTGGCAACACATCAAGACAAATAATACCAAATCAGGTATTAAAGTTCTGAGAATAATCTCAAAATCTGGAAAATCAAGTCAGATAATCCATCAATCGAACAATGGTATAATGTAATCACATATAACCAACTCTCAAAACATCAATCAATCAATCGATGCCACATCTGTCGAATAAATCTAAAGTCTTAATCCTGACAATAGATTTTAATCATTCCTGTAATTTCATCATATCTCTATCTTCTTCACAGATCTGAATAGATAGTTGTTATTCACAGCTCATACAGTGTATTCAGAGCTGTTGATAATCGATATCATGTCAGATAAAATTCATTCTCGAAATTCAATTCATCTACTCTGATTATTCTTCCAATTCAAGGATATCATGTTTTACCTCAAAAAGTACTCAAAGTCTTCGGATCATCTGTATTACAATGTAATAGTAAACCCGATGTTTCAATCTGAAACATTATTTCTTGGCTTACTGTTTGTCTTGCAATGAATCTAATCATAATTCAGTGATTTGATCATACAGACAGATTATCGTATCCAGTAATTTCAATCAATCTGTTCATAACTACCACCTGTTTATTTCATATAAACTGTTTCATCTTGGTATTTTCACAAAATACTCTTTCAAATCATGATCTCAAACCAATTCTGGAATTTCTAAACTATCACTGAACTCATCTGGTCAACGATTTTCAACTTCATCAGAAACTCTCTGTACGTTTAACTTCGAAAACGTACTAATTCTGTTACCTCTATTTGCTTTTTCTTCTGATAAAACAATTATTGGATGAATCTTAAATTCATTGTCGTGCATTATCTTCAAAATCTGATATTTCTTTTCGGACATATCAATCACAATCAGATAATCAATCACAATAGAATTCATTCATTCTGATCTGAGGCTTCAATTCATATCTCTACATGGCATTCTATACTGAATTCTCATCGCTTCGGTTTACTTTCTGTGTTTCTTTCATCTTCTAAACAGTTCTGGATTGCTTTCAATCAAAAATCATTCTAATTGGTCATATATTCATCTGAATATTCAAACCAGAATACACAAAATCTGAAATCAATTGATCGAATGTCTGTTTCGTTCTTCATTTCTATTTCTCAATTAAATTCTAATAACTTGATCTCATCTCAATGTGCTTTAATCCTTCCAAATCAATTCTCACTTAATTTGTATTATAGCAATTCTGACTATTTTAGTATCTATCTCGATACTTCAAGCACATAAATTCAAAAGATCAATCGATCACGCATCCATCTCTTCTTTTCGTTCTATTTCCCAAATCTCAATTGGAAATTCTATCAGTTACAAGTCAAAAATATTATAATATACTGAATGTGTACATCAAACAATCAGTGACTCTTGAAATTCATAATCAGGGAAACTCACTTAAGTCAAGATCATCCACAGAACAATAATATGAATGACAATATGCTAAGTGAAAACAACTCACTAGCATCTCAACTTAAGACAAGTAAATCAAATCAGACCCTAACAAAGAATAAGAGTCCATCAAAATCGATTGAGGTCGGTACCAAAACCTCAAAATCAATATCAAGAATTTCAAAAATCATGATTTATGATATAATAACTTCAGTAAAATCAAATAAAAAACTCATCTGTAACTGATTTTCATATCATCATCTATTTTGTAAACCTCAAAAGCAGTAGTCAATTCACAAACTCATCAATTCTCTGATAAATTCCAGGTCACAACTTAAATAAAAGTCAAGAATCTTACTGAAATATATCTGTCATCTCTACTCATCGGCATATCTTTCAATTCTGGTTTAGATCATGAACATATCTAGTGCATTGAATATACTTATTTCAGAATATTTCTATAATCAAACATCATATATCGAACCGAAATCACAGAATTTTAATTCGAGATTCTATATCATCATATTCAATTGCACATTATGTTCTTACTGATCTAATTTAATCGCTTTTTATCATCAATTCTTCTACTCATCTATATTCAATTATTGCATCATCATCCATCATGCAATATAAACAGATATTTCAATACGAACAAAATCATCTTCAGTTTCAGTTCATCGAAGCAATAGTTCCATTCTTCAGTTCAATTCACACAGTCTCTTTTCTGATACAGAGGTGATCATATAATAAGCTTTCAACTATCATGAATCTATTGCACCAATAATAGACAGGTCAAAACAAAATAAATCTGTTACCTGAAATTTCATTCTCAGGTGCAATTTCATTCTGATTCTCTGTATACTTCTGGAATAGAAATTGTAGCTAAATATGTGTTTCTCTCACACACCGTAGCATCTTTACAATTTCAGTCCTTTTGCTTCATCATTCAGCTTCAGTTCTATTAAACAAGACTATGTCTTTCATAACATGTTTCAGTCGTCAACATTTATTCAGACATATTCTTCAAATTCAAGCCATAATTAAACAACTCAATCTTGAGCTTCATTATTATTATCCATAATTCAAAGAATTATAATAGGCTTGAAAATCTAATAAGACATTCTTCAAAATTTAAAATATTCACTTTCAAGAGGGTATATTTTTCCTTCTCATCATTTTTATCTGTTGTGGCAAAGAAACATTAATAAAACTCTGTTCTAAGCTCTTACCAACAAATAAATATACCTTTATTTTGTCAGAATTTCTTCGTCAAACTTTATCAGTTGGTTGCTAGGTTTCGAAGTTGGTATACAATCCATCTGATACATCATTCATCGGTATCTTTCAGATATCCGAACATTAGGTCTTCAGAACAACTTCTACCTGCAATACCTCTATTCATTCGCTGATATTCTGTTTTTTTCAATCAGAGATACTTCATTCAGCTGAGCAATAATACAGTTCTGTTCAATCTGGCCATACCATTCTGTTCAGTCTGGCCATACAACTCTGTCAGTCTGGGGTGCTTACGTCACCCAAAGATCAATGTTCTCTTCGATTCTGGGTGCTTACATCACCCGGGGAAATTCTTATAATAACATCGATAAGAATTCAAAAATTTACAAATCAGTAAATTAATCAATTCAATTTCAAAGGTAGATCACGAGCACATGCCTTTTATCAAATCATCGAATCAAATACTGCATAATCATGCAATACTAAAAATGCATGTGACTCACTCTTCTCCGCTCAACTTCTATCTCAGTCCAGAACCTACGCTCTGATACCACCTGTTGTGGGGACCTCGGGTTGCTAATCTCAAATTTTAAGGGGTTAATTAATGAATAAGCATCATTAATCTAATAAGGAAAGAATAAGGATCAAACAAAAATTATTTTTTTTTTCAAAGGGGGAGTGCGCCCGGGCGGTTAAAAACAGCCGCCCGGGCGCCCCTGTTTTTTTTCAAAACAGTAGACTGAGCCCCGGGTGCGCCCGGGCTGTAATTTTCTGCCGCTCGGGCGAATCCTGGGCAGAAAAATCTGCTCTGATCTTTTGTCAACAACTTGATCCTTTCAATCCATCCAACTCAAGTCTAAAACATGATATATAAGATCCAAATCATGCATATAAACATAAACAAGATCTCAAGCATCTATACATGCATTTGTTGCATCGAACAAGTCTCTAAATAACGATAAACGACATAAACTATCTCAAGTTCATACATGCATTTCAAAACCAACAAGTTCTAAGGTTTGATGCTTCTAGATCTCAAGACTTCATCTACAACCCGAGTCCTCACGAGCTAGACTCTATCTCCCAGCTGTCAATAACGTCGTTGATCAGCTCCTGCCCTCTCTGTTGTCATGCACACATACAAAACAAGACAACAGCCGGATAAACTCCGGTGAAAAATCATTCTTAGTATAATCGATATATAAATGCGTTAAATAAAATTCATATTAACTCTAAACATGTCAATTCAAGAATAGAGTTAAAATAACGCATATATCAACTCAAACTTCAAATCAAGACTTCAATTTATATAGCGCGCTTATCTCAAGAATTGATTCTTATCACTTCATTTCCATCAAGATTCGTAACCGATTTTGACATGGATATCCATCTATCGTAGCCATTTCGGGCTAGAAAATAAGGTTAACCGCAACCTTGGCATAGAATCAATTCAATATACAATCATATCAAAAGCAATAAAGATCCACTACCTGTGATGGATCGACAATAACATAAGTTCTACCTCAAGAACAAGTATTTAAACAAGTATGTGATTTGTTCGGAATAACTCAAGAATCATCATTCTCGAGTATCGAATCCCTGACTCTCGATATCATCTTATACCTTTCATTCTCGAGTTTGTCATGTTCCACATCTGGATAGGAAGTACCACAACTCCTACAAAAAATTTGATCATTCAAACATCAATCAATCTTCAATCAAATTCACTTCAATCTTGATCACTTCTTCTTCAGTTTCAAGTTGAGGTTATTGAGTCAATAGTCTCCTATTAAACTCTGAAACATATCATCAAAACATGCATATCAAACTTCATTCTATTCAATCATTTCATAATTGAATCAAAATCATCAATATGGATTCAATCAACATTATTTCAAACTTCAACTTCTTCTTATTCGGTACAACTCGGAGTCGTGAATCGTTAGCCTTCGAAACTCAACTGAAATCGAGAAATAAAAATTTCATAACATTCATAACATCTAAAAAACTATCTCAACTCATTTATAGGCTATCAAAACGATGTCAAAACATCAACCGGCGGCATAGCGATTGAAAATCGAGAACCGACTCGGTATCTAATTCATTATTAACTTCTTATCAACTTATAATCACTTCATATCATTCATAATCCTCATATCAGCAGCTATAATCTTCCATAAACAAGCCAAAAACATGCTGAAATATTCATCAATTCATATAACCTCAAGTTCTCAATTCATCCTCAATATCAAAGCACGTACAAGTTAAAGAACATGCATCTATAACAAAAATACTGATCTCTGCCAAATTCCGATTCTTAAACCATGCCAAAACAATCTGAAACTTACATCAAATTGAAGGCCTCGTTTCAAGGATTTCAGAACATCTTTCGGAATTGAAATCGGACGAGCGGATCAAAAGTTACGGCGATTTGAACAAATCGAATTCAAAGGAAAATGAGGAGAAGCTCGGCTCCTGTTCTCAATTCTGAATTCCTTAAAATTATGCACGTGTACATGCTGATAATCTGATTAAAATCAGATATGTATTGCATAAATTTCAATTTAGTCCCTCAAGTTTTTATTAATTGCAATTCAGTCCTCGGACTTCTTTTTAATTCAATTTCAATCCAAAATAATTTAAGAATATTAGAATTAAAATTGAAACTCTAAATATTCTCAAATTAAATATACTCGGATTAAAATTAAATAAATTTGGATTAATTAAATAATCTTGGCCTTTTGCACTTTAGCCTTTGCAACTTCGATATTTGCAAATCAGTCCCTGATCGGGTTGTATCTTCAAAATTAATCTTCTTTAATTCCCGAAACATGGAATTTAATCTTAAATCCCATAATTGAATATTTATTCTTTTAATTTAATAATTCTCGGAATTTAATTCTCAAAATTCGTAAATTCTCAAATTAAATATTTTCGGCTCGGAAATTAAATCTATCATGTCCATAACTTCTCAAATCAATATTAGCCCATAATATGGAATTTAATTCTCAAATCCCATAATTAATAATTTAATATTTTCGGGTCTTACAGCTTCCATTCACAATTGGTTTCTTCTTCAATTAGATGTCAACAATGCCTTTTTGCATGGTGATCTTTCTGAAGAAGTTTATATGTCTTTACCTCCGGGTTATCAACGAAAGGGGGAGCCTTTACCCAATAATCCAGTCTGTAAGTTGCATAAATCGATCTATGGGCTTAAACAAGCCTCAAGGCAGTGGTTTGCCAAGTGTTCTTCCACTTTACTGAGTATTGGTTTTGTACAAAGCCATGCAGATAATTCTCTGTTTGTTAGAACACGTTGTGATATTTTTTTGGCATTACTCGTATACGTTGATGACATTGTAATTGCCACTAACAATAAACAAGAAGCAGAAGATCTCAAAGTGTTCTTAAACAGTAACTTTAAACTGAAAGATTTGGGGGATTTGAAGTATTTTTTGGGCATAGAAGTGGCAAGGTCAGCTTGTGGCATATCTATTTGCCAACGACATTATGCTCTTCAGTTGTTATCGGAAGTAGGACTCACTGGTTGTAAGTCACGCAGCACACCTATGGATGTTAATATGAAGATTAATTGTGAAGAAGGAGAGTTACTGTCTGATCCAATCATGTATAGAAAACTTATTGGGAAGCTGCTGTATTTGACTATCACCAGACCAGATTTAGCTTACTCTGTGAATAGGCTAAGTCAGTTTGTTGCTAACCCAAGAGATGCACATCTGCAAGCTGCTTATTCAGTACTTAAATACATTAAAGGCACCATCGGTCAAGGGTTGTTTTATAGTTCTAAGTCATCTCTGCAGCTTACTTTCTTTTCAGACGCTGATTGGGCAACTTGTCTGGATACACGTCGTTCTATTACAGGTTTTTGTGTGCTCATTGGTGAATCTTTAGTATCATGGAGGTCTAAGAAGCAACAAACGGTGTCACGTTCATATGCAGAAGCAGAGTATCGCTCCATGGCTAGTGCAACATGTGAAATCACTTGGCTGCTATCATTGCTTAAAGATTTGCATGTTTCTCATCCTAATCCAGCTGTTTTGTTTTGTGATAATCAAGCAGCAATTCATATTGCATCTAATCCTGTATTTCATGAACGCACCAAGCATATCGAGATTGATTGCCATGTGGTGCGAGAGAAGATCCAGCAGGGTATCCTCAAAGCCTTGCACATTTCTTCTCATCTGCAACTTGCGGACCTGTTCACTAAGTCCTTGTTGCCAAATCAGTTCCGCACATTGCTATCCAAGATGGGTGTTCATAACATACATTCTCCATCTTGAGGGGGAGTATTAAAGTAAATAATAATAAAAACACGCATTTATACATTAGGAAGTAAAAGTCGCATTTCTCTTGTTTTGCTTATATTTATAAATAGCTTTTTGGCGGTTTCTTCTGTAATTTTTTATTCATTCAATCACACTTGGTTGTATTGCATTTTGGAATTCTCTTCCGTTTGAATCTCAATGAAGATTTCTAGTTTTCTTTTTTGCTCTATTAATTCTGATACATCATTCTTTGAGGAGCCAAGGGCCTTCACAATTAATTGGGCATCAATCTCAAATATCACTTGGTGAAGACTCATTCCACGGATCCAAGAGAGTATGCTTCGCGTAGTCCCATGGCTTCTCCTTCTTTCAAACTTGACAAAAGTTTTATTACAAATAATTTGTTAAGTTATTACAAATCATTTGTGATTTTGAGACTTGCGTTTTTTTATAACTTAAAAATTTATGTAATTATTTTTAAAATCTTTTAGGTTATATGTCATTTATTATATTAATCAACTTGATATAATTAAAATTATATCAAAAATGAAACACTTTTTTACGCTTAGCTTGAAATTTGATCTTGACAGCTTCACGTTATTTAGAACCTTACTGGGAGGTATGTAGGGACCAAGACAACCTCCACAGGGGTCATCACGAGCAAAGATGAACCCGAAATAGCGCGTGAAGCTATATATCTGTTCAAGCTCACATACACGTTCATGAATCCGCGAATTTGAACTTGAACTAGATTTCTATCTCCGAACTCAACTTTGAACTATGTCACTTTGGAATAAATAGCTCAAGCTGACAAGCTCAACTCGGAGCTCGGTTTTTCAGTTGAGCGCGACTCAAGAAGCGATTTTGAATTTGAACTAGATTTCCATCTCCAAACTCAAGTTTGAACTTCTTGTTTTGAATTATATGGCTCAAGCTCACCTTGGAGCTCGATTTTTCAGTTGAGCGCGACCCAAAATCTACTAATCTGTGGATCCATGAGCATAGTAGTTGCAGCAATTTTTCTAGCAATGATAAAGATGAAATAGTCCAAACCATTTACAATAACAGCTAATTCAAGAGTTCTTTCAACGAAGCCAACTAGCCAAGAATCTTGCAAAGGTGTGAGTTAACAATTTGTGTATAAACTACGTTAGCATACACTGATACACAGGCATTGATGTGTATAAATGGATATAGAAACCAAGCATTGGTGTAGAATCACATAATAATTTACAGAGGCATAAAAACAAGCAAATTCCCAGAGTCATCCCTATCGCGTGGCGACCAAATTCCCCATCAGTCCGAAATTCATCTCAAAATGTTTCGCAGCTGAAAAGCCTGATTCCAGAGCAAGTTTCTCCAATTCATCTCCTGCGTCACAAACAGACAAGTCATGTCGCATGGAACATCACAATGCACATGTTATCTAACATGATGTTATCATTTTTCAATCAAGCTTATTACATAGTAATTGTTGGAATATTATTAATTACCCCCATTGTCCGGGATGATTTTCTGCTCGGCGCAATGATTGAAACATGGTTTTTGGGCTTCTATGCGATATTTGAATCGTTTCGTTGCCATTACCTATGACTTTTAGTGCATGGATACACAGTTAGACAAGAGAACACACCTGTCAAATACTCTCTAATCGAATTCTTTAAGTACTGGTACTCACTTGCAAGGTCATATCCGCTTGCAACAGGAACCACTACATTATCAAGAAGCCATTCCTGGAAAAGCGATATTAACATAAATCTTTTGAAGGAAGTTTGCACAGCGACACGAAAAAGCCTTTAACTTTATGAGTACTATCTAAATGGGCGTGCTGTAAAATTTGGAATAGATGTTTTCCAAATAAATTTGAATGAAATATCTTGAATAAACATATTACATTACTGAATTAAAATTACAGCACAGTGAAATCTTCATCACCTCGGAAATAAGAATTATTGCAAAACTGATTTGCAGTTAACAGACTTAGGTAGTGTTTAGGATTACTTCTAGGTAGCGCTTTTGAGCTTTTCGTCACAGAAAAACGCTTCCTAGAAGCAATCTCAAACACTAACTCAGTAAGTGTTTTTGTAACTTCAATAACACACCAAGAGACAAAATGCAGTTAGGTTACTGAGTTTTGGTATAAAGTTACAACTTTAGAAACATACGAGCAATTACTACTCAGAATTCAAATAGTTGCATATAGAGGAACCAGTCCAGAAAATTGAAGAAATGGAATAGAAATTAGTACTTTCTAATTGTTATTGTAGTAGACAGCTATGTTTTAAAGGTTTAACAAAATCAAGTCGCTGTTCCGTAGATATCATCAAGAAAGATTAATATAACAAGAATATTGATTCAGTGCAGGACTAAAATAAGAGAATGGTTGTTACTTCTCTTTTTTCCCAAAAACAAAAAAACAGAGAGAGAGCATGGTTACTTCTTAATAGCAATTCTGCGCTGCTAAATAGTACCTGAATTGAAGTGGTAAATGGATCAGTGTTTTTGTTGAAGTCGAGAACAGATACTTTTGAACCAGGTTTTAAAACACGACTCATCTCCATCATACCTTTATGCCTATCTATTATATTTCTTAATCCATAACCAACTGTGGCAGCATCAAAAGTCGAGTCTGAGAAGGGTAGATCAACTGCATTTCCTTCAACCCACCTATATCGCGTCAAATTTTACCATTTCTTTAAGAAAAAGGGATTAAATTTTTCAAAGAACCAGTGAGTTAATACATTCCATTTTTACTCGGGTATCTACCCAAAAAGCTAAAGAATCACACTTACTCAATGTTCTTGTAACATGCCTTCAGTCTCTCCTGCTGGCGAGATTCAGCAACCTGTAATTGCTCTCTTGAGAAATCAAGAGCAATCACCTGTGATATTGCCACCCCTAAGAAATGTACAAAAACATATAGGAAAAACAGGTAACATCTCTTTACCAGACAATTCGAAAGATAAAGGACCAAACCTTTCCCTTAATTCCAACTTTTTCGGACAAAAGAAAAGCCAAATCCCCACTTCCACAACACACATCCAACACAGTGTCTCCTTCTCTTGCTCTGTTAGACACAACCAAAGCATAGATCTTTAATTTCTTCCAAATTTCCTCTCTTACAAAACTGTAGAAGACCTCTATTCTACTAACCTTTACACAGAATGTAGTGTATCTTCCACTAAACAACATAAAGGGGACATGACACACAACATTTTGATCAATCAAATAAAAGAAACAGTACTCAAGAGATTCAAACTTGCACATTATCCATGCAATCTAGAATGGAAATGAGCAGAATTTCAGTTCAAGATAACCAAAAATCAAATCTTTATCCACATACATCATGTATAAGATGCAAGTAACACCAAATAATCAAGATTTGAAGAGCAGAAACTCATTCTTCATCGCATACAGATTGATCCTAAATCATTAAAGGGATAAAAGAACAAAAGCAAATACCCGCTCCAAGAAACAGCCATCCTCTTCCACACTCTGTGAAGCCCCAAACTCAACAAATCGTTCAACTGGAAAAATCAACACAAATCATTTGAAAAACAAAACCCATTTCAGAAATGGATTAAAAATAGCCGATACAACAGTTTAACATGAAGCAGAACGAATTGAGGTAAATTCTTTGAAGTTGCGATACACAGAATTGGAGGCGCTCACGTTATCATACACCGGCGCAATACGGTCAAAAAGCTCCTGGCGTTCGGCCGCGCACTGAACCGGTCGGAGATTGGACCGGGATACCGGTTTACGCCGTTGCCAAGTAATAGAGGGAAGATTGAATTGAAGAGTGGCCATTTTGTCAGTTAGCTCACTGCCTTCCAAGTTTCAGCACCTATGGGGGTATCATATGCATTTTCTGTTTATTTTTATCATTTTAAAAATAATTGTACTTTTTTCTTTAAAATAATAATAATTGTTATTATTAATTAATTCACAAAAACTCGTATAAAATCCTTCCATGGATATATGGCCATATGGGTAACGTTATGCTACGGGATATTAATTTTCATTTCAGCAGATCAATCTTATATATAAAGATCTGTGACTCATTTCAAAAGAGACATATTCTAATTATAATTATAATTTATAATATATCTCGCAAGTGCTTATAATTATTAATTCATTAATTAATTTAATATAAATAACATAGTAAGAATAATCATCTTTATGTTTTTTTTACTATTTATATCGAATATATAATAAGTCAAATTTTTTTGTTATAATAAGATAAAATAACGACTTTGAAAAATAATACTCCCTCCGTTTTAATTATTCACGTTTTTTTTCCCAAATATATAGTAATATTTTTCTACATTCCTTTACTAATTATTTTTGTAATGATTTTTCTTAATCCGTGTGAAAAAAAAGTAGAACTATATAATCGAAATTATAAAGTAATAAGTAGGTCGTATTCGAATCCCTGGCCTCCATAAAGAAGTTCGAATTTGTTGCTAGCTTCAGTTCTAACGAGTAAAGTTGAAAAAAATATATATAAATTAATAAACCACTTAAGAAAGTAATTAAATTAATACGATAACATACTGCATATTATTACTCTACAATCATCTTCGCACAAAATTTTATGTAGTATATATTTGAAGAACACCTTTAATAGGTATTTTTCTTTTTATTACTGAATGAAAACTATGATAATCTAATACGATTTTTATTTATACTGGTAGATTATATACATTATTTGCAATTTTAAAAGAATAATCTTCGCATGTGTTTAAATAATGGCTTGGGTTGTGTAACTATATGAGATAAAGGGATGTGTTACAGTGTTAGCATTAGAGACTTCATACTTAAATATCTGTTCAATGCTATAGTTACTTGTTAAAATTTCAAACAATTATAAATCGGGACATAGCAGAAAATTCAAAATAAGGGAAACCAAAATGATTTTTTATCGGATGAGGGGGGTGTAAATTTTTAGACCAACGCAGTAGCTTACAAATTAATCATGCTAGTCGTATAGCAACGTAAACCGTACTAAGCAAGACCCTCTGCGACATGTTCTCTCGAGAACACTACAACAAATATGCTAATTAACAACACTGAAAAGACAACGGATTTATACAAAAACTGTTGACTTTTGGCTTTTGACAACGGTTTGTATAAAAATCGTTGTCGTTGTGCGTTTTTTTTTAAATTTAAGACAACAATTTTACAAAAACCGTGGTAATTGGTATTCTACGACAACGGTTTTTATTAACCGTTGTCTATTAGCGCTTTTTTTAAAAAAAAAGACCACGGATATTTTAAGTGGTTGTGTATTTGTTAAAAAGACAACCTAATTACAACGGATTTTGAATCTGTTGTGTAATGTTTCCTTTTTAAAAAAATTTCCTAACATTTTTCATTCTCGTTCTTTATCGCGAAGAAAAATAGTTGGCGTGCCCTAGCTCCTAATCAATCGATCGATCGATCGATCTTGCTTCTCCCTTCTCTTCTCCGGTCTTGCTTCTCCCTTCTCCTCATCGGTTCAACTCAAAACGCGGCGTTTTTGCTGACGTGACGCGGGTGAATTTACATAGTACGACATGCGAGAGCTCGGGTTTGGAAGGTTTTTTGGGGTTTCGAATGGTTCTTTGGGGTCTTGCTGCTCAAACAACGGATCATCGAGTGATCTAGCGAAGGTGAAATCTCGTAGCCATTCTCTGACGAAATCGGATAATTCTCGTTCGAAATCTGTTTAGTTTTTTTTATTATATATATTTTGAATTTCTTTTTTCAGGTACGGGGGAACGAGAATGAAGGTACTGTGCATCAGTTTTTAGCGACCTCAAATGGCGATGCATTTCATTGAAGAGAGAGATAAAACTTTTTCAAAATAATAATAATGATAAAAATAAACGTGATGATTTTTCTCAACTCGTCTCTCGGTCATTGCATAAGTTTGGTTCTTGATGGGTTTTTTGTGTTCATTTATCAGTGTGTTTTGGTTTTGTCTGGAGCAGGAAAGCTGATTGGGATAAGGCCTTTAATTATCCTTCAGATTGGAATTTCTTGGCTGATTGTATGCTCAAAGTCGGAGGTGATGTCACTTAATTTTTTCACTGTTTTGTACAATGAATCCAAAATAATGATTGCTAATGCACAATTAGTCGGTGCCACTTTGTGGTTTCGGGGTCAAATTTTAGAACTTATTATATGTTTCAGTTCAAAATTCAATTTTGGAAAGGTGTTCATGTGAAGTTTCAGCTGGTTGGTTGGATGCTATGTTCCTTTGTTGTGGTGATATGTGTTTAATGTGAATTTGACCAAGTTTTACTGAGATTTGGAGGTATAATATAAATCTACGAACCTATATTTTATTGTCCAATTGTTTATAAGTGGGATGATATCATTGTTGTTTGATATTGTTGGTATTATTCTAAGGATTATCGAGTTAAGAGAATTGGTGAAAGTTGAATATCGTGATTTTTGGGAATAAGGATGTATAGTTTGAATTTTTTTTGAAATTTGATTAGTTGAGTCAATGGTTTTTGGACAAATGATTCAACTTTGAGAATTTGGGAAAGTTCGAACAAATTCTGGATAATACTTGGATGAGTTGGGAATTGGTTAATTAATTCAACTTTGAAGATTTATGCCAGATACTTTTAAACGTAGCCCCTGTTCTTGCTGATTTATGCCAGATACTTTTAAACAATTTCTTGATTTCTTCCGTTGGATGTTTAAGGACCATTTATTTCACCCATTGGAAGTGCATCTGATACTTCTTTGTCTTCAATGATAGGAAACAAATATCTGTTGCATTCTTGCTTCAATTCTTGGATGTTGTGCCTAAGTTAAGAGTTTGCGACAATAGAATTTTCTTGCTGAATAAGTCAGAAAAAATCTAATTAAGATTAGTAGTAACTCTCAATTCTTCTTTCTAATTTAAGCCTTTAACACAATCCTTGTAGAGTTTTACCGCAACTAGTACATCTAACACAATTCTTGAACTGTAGAGGGCTGTCAAACTATGAAGTTTTAATAGGCCCTGACTCATGCAATGCAATAAATAAGAAGTCTGTAATCTTGGTTAGATGAGCAATATGTGTGCTAGGCAATTTGCTTGGCATATTGAATTATATGTATCATATAAAAGTGTTTGTTTTGATTTGTTACTCGTGTAAGTCAACATCTTCAACTTTCCATAGTGAAAATGATATTTCTATCCAAGCACCGAATAATTTAAGCCTCTGCCCCCTTTTTTCTCCCATTTTTTTTTCCTTTTTCTTTTAAACAATTTAAAGAACTTTAAGTAATTAGTTGGTTTGCTGTATCTTGCTATGCATTTCAATGGAGGCCGACATGCATGTATATATGTTTTAACTAATCTGGTTTTGCCTTAAGTTGAAGTTTAAACTTTTGGTGCAAACTTGAGTTTTTCAAGTTCTGTTGCATCTTGGCATACGGAACTCATTCCTTTCATGATGTAGGTCTTGTTAAAATTGACATGCTTTTGGCTAATGTATTAACTGGCTTTTGGCTATTATTTGAAAGGTAACATTCCACGTTTCTTTTCAATTATTTATTTTATACACCTGCTTGCAGGAAAAATGTTTAACCATTAACTACAGAACAGAGGTTTCCGTTGGCAAAAAATTGGCATGCATGCGCTGCTAGGCCGCTTACGATTTTGGATTCGGTGGCACAAGTTCAAGTATGGAGTCCCTCGGTTAAAGTTCTATGTTCAAGGAAGATTTTGCAAGAAGCTGCTGAAAGAAAGGTATTTCTTTGAAACTGTATGTTGTCTTATTTTTGCCTCAAAATCCATGTTACATAACTGATGTGTTTGTTTTGTTATTCTATTCTGAAATATTATAATCGCTCCAGTGCAATACGAAAGATCTTGTGGAAATCCTTTAAAAGGATTTATGTTGTTATACAAAAATATTAAGTGGTTAAGTGTTGACTTTCATCATGAAAAGAAGAAAACAAAAAAATGAACTAAATTAGGATTGAGGTAGGATTAGTCGATTAGATTATCACCTACTTGAATGGTGCTTTTGTTTTCCTATTTTTGTTTCTTATTTCAATTGATTTGAATTTTTTTATAAAGAAATGAATAGAAAATCTACAAGTGTCTATTTGGTGGTTAAGTGTATTATGGGATTAAATGTCTTATAAATCTTGTCAGTATCTATCATCGTGATTTGATCAAGCGGAAGGATGAACTCAAGAAAAAATAATTTTTGATTAAAGTTTTCATTTTTATTAATTCTTTTTTCAGGATCTGAATATAGGCGTTGCATTATGCATAGGTTCTGGAGGTGATGGCTAGCTTTACGAGGGGGTGGGCGAAGTACAGGGCCGACCTGTGTTTGGGTTTTGCGTGTTAAGTTCAGACTTGTACAGTTCTATGCTTTGTTTATGCCTCTGGTCCCTAGTTTCTGAACTTTTTTTGTATTTTTTTGTAGTGCATTGCATTGAAATTTAATTTCGAGTGATTTGTAATACTAAAAAATTGTATATTAAATTTTGTTTTATTTATATTTTATTTTTTAATTTTTTGCTTTATATTAAATGTAGATTGGTTGTTTCTTATGCAAAATGACAACGGTTAGAACTGTTGTGAAAAATAAGAAACCAAAACAGATTTTCCTTCAAAAATAAAAACGACAACGATTTTAAGATGTAAAAATTATCTACCACAACGATTTATATCTGTTGTCAAAAGTATCTACCACAACGTATTAAATACGTTGTGGTATAGGGTAAATTCGAGTCTACGACAACGGATAAAAATCGTTGTCATATGTAAAAGACAACGGATTAAAAACCGTTGTCGTAGGGCAATGCGTTTAACAACGCTGACATTTACAACGGATAAAAACCGTTGTCGTATGTATAAAAGACAACAAATTAAAAACCGTTGTCATAGGCCAATGCTTTTGACAACGCTGACAATTACAACGGTTTTCTTCCCCTACGAAAAATCCGTTGTCGTTTGCCGTTTTTTTTGTAGTGGAAAAGTGTTGATTGAAATAATCAAACTCATAACTATTAGTTAAATGTTCACCTACTTTATCAACACTGACAACCCTCACGTGTTTCATTTCCTAACTTCTCCTATTCTCCATCCAGAAAAACTCATCCACATAAGAAAAATAAAATTAATACAATTGTGCGTGCACTCTAAACTTAATGTGGATGCGACCGTGAACAAGATTTTCCATATCCAGATAGATATTATCAAGATTTGACAAATCTTGAGTTTGTCTATGAAGTTTAGAGAACATCTATAAATAATAGTATACATATATGATCCTTAAATCTGTGCAATTAATTTCAGAAAATACACCATCTCATGATAATTATATAGATTTCAAATTCAATATTAATGACTAGGTTTCTGATTTTATATTTCTACATCTCGATCTAAGTGTTGTGTTTTGCGTAAATGGATCGAATTTAGTTCTTTAATATATTAAATTTCTAACATTTAATTAATGACAATTGGTTGTATAAATATATGAGATTAAGGTGTCAGCATTAGAGAATTCAATGACTTAAATATTCCTTTAATGATATAATTAAATAAATATAAAGTAAAACTAATATATGCATATATAGAGTTCTTTTATGGTGCCCAACTCATATGCCCAACTCCATGCCCACCATGTACAATATGTGAGTTGACCAACACAATTGATGAGTTGACTTATCACATATTGTACATGGTGGGCATGGAGTTGGGTATATAGAGTTGGGCACAATAAAAGAACTCTGCATATATATATATATATATATATATATATTTGAAAATAAGGTAATATATTAACACTGTGTTTGGAATAGTAAAAAATGGAAATTGAAATTGGATTTGAAATTGGAATTGAAATTGAAATTCTTGGATTTAGAATTCAACTTTAGTGTTTGGCTAATGTTATTTAGGAATTGGATTTAATACTTAAAATTAATCTAATTTTAAATTTAAAAATTTTTGTTTTACTTATTTTATAAAAAAATATCTTTCTTATTAATAATATTTAATAGTCACATATTTTTTTTATACATGGTATTTAATAAAATAATTTATAAATATTAAAAAAATATTTATTTTTCGTAAATAAATTTTTTGATAATGAAAAAATTTTCATCAAAATAAAATTGAGATAAAGTCATCAAATAATGATAAATTAAGTTTTTAGCATTAAAAATAATTGAAGTTCATTGTTAAAAAAAATCTACATAATTTTTAAAATATACAAATATTTTAAAATGGTTTCGAAATAATTTTTTCAATTGTATGATAAAATATTTATGAATTAAATGTATTGTTTTTTGAGGACATGATATTTTTAGTTGGTTTGAAAAGGAAAAAAAAAATTATTTTGTGTGTATAACCCAAATCCCATTAAATCCCATGAAATCTTTTCATTTTTTCCAAGATTTCATTTAGTTATATCAAATTCCATCAAACCCTACCAAACACCAATCCCATTTTAAAATTCCATTATACCAAACGCTCAAAATGGGATTTGAAAATCCAAATCCCATCAAATTTCATGGAATCAAACACACTGTAAACAGAGTCAAACAAAGATACAACCAAATAAAAGAATATATATATATATAGAGAAGTTTTAAGTTGTTCAATAATTCCTGTTCACCTCGTCCCCGAGACCCCGACCACTAAAATCTGGTACCAGGTTTTAGTTGTTTTTATTTTTTTATTTTTTGCATCACTAAAACATGATACCGAGTTTTAGTGGTTGGAGATGAGTTGAGCATTACTGGTTGAACAACTAAATATATATATATATATGTTGGAGAATGGAGATGACTGATATTTTCATTAAAAAGGGGAAGAAAAAAAAGTTTCTTTTTTCTGCCTTTTTCATCTCCTTAAGTAAGTTAGTTTTTTTTTTTTTTTTTGTTATTGTTAACAATAGAACTCGTAGTCATTAACTCATTATCTTTCCGTGTGTGGTCATAGTTAAGTAAATTGCAGTCTACATTGAGCAAGATTTGATGCGATCATGCTAGACATAGCCAGATATCCGTATTGTGGAAGATCCAGTTCTATATATACTCGAAGTTCGATTTGGGGAATCATAAAATCCGAGCCTATGAGACCATAGATTAGAACATAGCAAAGATCTGATATTTATCTTTCACAAACTCTCACTTTTCCTATTGTAAACAACGAGTTTTATGTTTAATATTTTCTTAATTCATTTTTATTATTGTCAAAAAATAAATAGCAAATGATCCATACAATATTTGAAACCCAGGCTTAAAATATGCACGAAATATACATGCACGAGATTTTAAAAAGTTATTTCAAAATTTGTTATTGAAGTCTTATAAAAGTCGAGTTCTTTAAAACAAAATTAAATTATTAAGAAAATGATATATTTGTTTGTGGGAAAACAATGAATCTCAGATGGGTTCTAGAAAAATTGAAAATGTTCAAAATTTGTTGAAAAAGAATAAATTTCTCGTTCACATAATTTCCGAATTTCTAGGCAATGAACCACGTTTAAATCATTTATTTATTTTTTTCTTCTGACGACTTTGATTATTTTTAATGGGTAGGAATACATAACTATTTCAAAAAGACGGCTCGGGCTATACTACATCGGATGTCCTTCACCCGGTGCAGCATATGCCCTTCATTGGCCCGGGACCCACACCAAATTATGTGGATCTCGGGCCAATGAAGGGCCAAGATCACTCCGAGTGAAGGACACCCGGTGTGGCATTGGGCCCTACACATGTGGTGGTTTCTCGGACCACATCAATTAAAGTCTCTTCCTTGTATCAAAGTTTATGGATAATGAGAAAGGCACGATTTGAATGTTATTTTGATAAATACAAATAATTAAAGGGCTAAAAAAAAAGAAAAAATCCCATAAAATTACTAATTTACCTATAATTTTGATTTTTTTAGAATTAATAAATGATATAATGATAATTTCATCTTAAGTTTCATCAATTATTTAAAAACAGATAATTAAAATGACTATAATATAATAAAATAGTAAGATATATAATATATTTAATTACATAAACTACAATACTCATGTCGAGATTATTAAAAATATAAAGTTACTGTTAATTTCTCGTGTTTTTAAATTTTGAATAATTTGAAAATGCTTATGTAGAATTAATTAAGATTTTACGAAATTGACGCAAATTCATCAGTAAAAAATATGGAAATTTAGTTACATAGTACACAAAAACTCTTATTAGACGATCTCAAGGGTAAAATTTTGAAACGGATATTCTAATTGAGCAACTCATAATATTGTATTGTTTTTTATATCAAAAATATAACTTTTGATTGTAAATATGTGAATATGAATGTATTTGACCGGTCTTTCAAGTGACCAACCCATAGTAAAATTACTCCATTTTATTATATTATATTATATTATTATATATATATAATCTGTTTACAAAATTAGTAATTTATAATATCTATACTATATTATCTATATTATATTATAATACTTGAGGCACCTAGAGAAACCGCTCATGTGAACACCATCTTTTGTTTTATTTTTACCCCTCCTTCCCTTTTTATATTATTTCATAATTTCATAATAATTAACCTTCCTACCCACAATCCCCACTAAAAAATCTCTCACTAACTTCACTTTCACATCAAATAAAAAAAAAACTTATTTTTTTTTATAATACATTAACTTCATTTATCTCACGATTTTTTAATTTTCATAATATTTTTTATTTGACTCCTACATTTTTTTTTTCATCTGATTTTTTTTCCTAATAACATGTTAAGTAAAAGTACAAAAAAATAAGAAAAATAAAATAATAAAATGTTCGTAACTGAAAATTTTTCGTTGCACACGCATGTTTACTAGTATAAGATAGAATACGAATAACTCATGGTAAAATTACTCCATTTTATTATATAATTATATATATATATATATATAACCTGTTTACAAAATTAGAAATTTATAATATAAGATAGAATACAAATAATACATTTTTCACCCTGGACCTGCCCACGACTCGCCGCGGAACTATGTTACGTATTCCTTGCGCTCACCCGCCGGAGCTCGTCGATCCCGACTTCGGAACACGAAAACACCAGCTGATTCATCATCGTTTCCCCAGGCGCCACCACATTCGGCACGCTCCACCACCGGCACCCGCCTCCGCCGCCGACCATCTCGCAAGCCACGAGCTCCTTTACCTCCGACGGATTGTACACGTACACGATATCCGCCGACGCGCAGATTTTCAGCGACGAAAGCCCGAAACTGTCGCTCCTCAGCTTGTCCACGTACTCCGGCGGCATCTCTCCGATCTCTTCGTACTCGGAGAAATCCGACGGATCGAATCTCCAGATCTTCACCGCTTCGGCATCTTCGATTCTGCATAACCCGACCAGAATCAGCTTCCCCAAGGCGGACGCGATGTTGAAATGGAAAACGGGTTGGCCCGGGTTCAGCACGACGGGTTCGGACCAGGACTTGGTCGCCGGGTCGAACCAATGGGTCAGCCCGGACTTGGTGTCAGTTATGAAGAGCTTCTCCGCCGTCGTGGCGACGGACTGCCACTGCGAAGCCGCCGAGTCTTTGAAAATCCCCGGCATCGACTCGCACGCGCACCACGACCGTGTGCGGAGGCCGTAGATCTCCACCGCCAGCGGGTCGTCCTCGAAATCGCACGCGCCGCCGGCGACCACGACAAAATTCCCCACCATCGCCACGATCGGATCCGTCCGCCACACCAGCGGCGGGGACGCGTGGCACCAGGAGAAGTTGAAAGGGTCGGAAGAGAAGGAGAATCCCGAGGGAGAGAGCATGTAGAGGAAGCTGGAATGCGAAGACCTCAGCCAGGCCACGTACTTGATGGGTGGCTTGCGGATTCTGATCCAGAGCTTCGAGCGGGGGTCGTACGCCAGCGTGGCGGTGGCGTGGGGGTGGCGCGTGCCTTGCGTGTGGAGGATGAGCCATGGCTTGGGCCTGTTGTGGTGGCGGAGGGATGAGGCGACGGCGCAGCCCCATGACCGGGAGACATCGGCGGCGGAGACCAAGTCCACCAGAGGTACGTGGGATAGTATGGTTTCTAGTACATCGCCACAGATTCCGACTTCTTCTTCTTCTTTGTTCGCCATTGAAGGTCTGTGTAATAAGCTTCTTCAAATGAGCTCTATTTATAGTGGTCACACCATACAATTATAATTATTAATATTATTTTTACTCGAAATTTAATTATGCTTTTGAAATATATTCTTTTTAAAGAAAAAATAGTAGTCGCATGATTGCATCATATGATTCATATCCATCATTTTGGTATTTAAATTAAATATATTAATTTTTTGCATCAAACATAGTTATTATATCTATCCACCTGCCTCTATCTGTATTAAATTTTATGAGCGGATTTCGTACTAATAAATAAATAGAGATTACTTATGACGTACAACTTGTAGTTGGAATTATTTAATCAAATAACTTTGTTTGATTATAATTTTGAAATATAATATTTTCACTTTTTTCTCTTTGTTTTGTTTTTTTATTTTGTTTGTGTTTGAAGATCATTTTACAAAATAACAAAGGTTATAAATCAAAAAATTTATTTGACCAAGGTCATTTTTCAAACTATCTCATTTTTTATCGCATCAAAGAATAATATAGTTTAGCTTTTGTTTTATTATATTTTATTTTCATAAATATTGTTATATTTTTTTTGTGACGTGGGAACCTGCAGCCGCTACTTTCATTGCGCATTGGGTAAACCCTCGTACTAACGCAATAGCCTGCAAATTACATTAGTTAGGTAAACCACATTAGGCAATCTCTGTGTGACTGGCTAGTCCAAGAAGGTGTTGGTAAATGGTAGGAGAAATCGAACTCCTTACCTTTGGCCAAGAGTTCACCTATTCCACCAACTTGGACAACCCTTTGGACATAAATATAGTTATATTATTATTAATTTAGAGGGATGTTTTGAAAATAAATGGGCATATTTTAAAGATTAAAAAAAATTACTATAAAGATGTCATATTTATTTAAGGTGCAACATCCCATTTGGCATTTGTAGTTTAACATAATTTCTAATTATATATATATATATGTTTATTCTTCAAATGTTTTCAAATCAGTCTTTTTATCTTTCGAAGCTATGTATGCCCGATTTGGTATTTCGAGATTAAATATTTTCAAAAAAAAATTAAAATGATATTGATTAGGGGTGGGATCGGGTCGGCACCGGTCCCGTAACCCCCCTTACCCGATTCACGTTCCGATAAGAATTGAAATTTTTTTTCTTCCAATCTCGTATCTGAAAAGTGTGGGGACCCGAACATTTTAGACCCCGTCGGGTATGGAGAGGGAATTCCCTAAAAAAAATTTTTAAAAAAAAATTCTTAGTACATTTTAAATAAAGTAAAATTTCTTTGTATATAACCATTAAAAAATAAAAAATTTTAGTACATTACAAATAAACTAAAACAACTATTTGGTTAATACAATAAAAAAACATATAATTATTTATAATAATAAAAAACAAAATGTGTTGTGAAAAAGTAAAAATTTACGGTAAAAAGTAAAAACTCAAAAACTCAAAATTTATCAAATTCTACACTTTATAAAATTTTTCTCTCTTCACAATTGTGTTTTTCTACACAAATGGAGAGACCTATTTATAGATCTCAATTGGAGATTAGTCAAAAATTAATACATCATTAATTACATCATCACACACTAATTTTCAATATTTTACAACTCAATTTTCAACTTTCAACCTTCAACATTCAACAATAAATAATAATATATATTTATATATATTTTCAACACTCCCCCTTGTGATGATGATCATGATAGAATGACTATCTCCATTACGTGTTGTATACTGCCTCGTTAAAAACCTTACTAGGAAAAACCCATTGGGACAAAAACCATAGTAAGGAAAAAAGAGTGCAGCCACGTAAACTCCCCCTGATGTCAACATGAATGATTCTTCACATATTTCGTAGATTGCGCATCCCAATATTATAAATGTGTTTTCTGAATATCGCCGTGGGAAGTGCCTTTGTGAAGAGATCGGATGAGTTCTCACTTGATTGAATGTAACAGATATCAATATCTTTATTCTTCTCCAGCTCTTGAGTGTATGCAAAGAATTTAGGAGGAATATGTTTAGTTCTGTCACTTTTGATGTATCCTTCTTTCATTTGGGCAACACATGCGGCATTATCTTCATACAGTGTGATTGGATTCTTGTCCACTGATAATCCGCAAGAAGTTTGGATATGCCGAGTCATTGATTTAAGCCAGACACATTCACGGCTTGCTTCATGTAGTGCAATAATCTCGACATGATTTGATGAAGTTGTAACAAGTGTTTGTTTCTGTGATCGCCAAGAGATTGCAGTGCCTCCACGAGTAAATACATATCCGGTTTGGGAACGTGTCTTATGTGGATCAGATAAGTATCCAGCATCAGCATAACCAATTATTCTCTGATTTGTATCTTTTGGATACAAAAGTCCCAAATCCGTCGTTCCTCGTAAATAACGGAATATATGTTTAATTCCGTTCCAGTGCTTCTTCGTTGGACATGAACTGAATCTTGCCAATAAATTTACTGCAAAAGATATGTCTGGTCTAGTGCAATTTGCAAGATACATAAGGGCACCAATGGCACTTAGATATGGTACTTCAGGACCAAGAACAACTTCATCATCTTCACATGGACGAAATGGATCCTTTTCTATATTCAATGATCTGACAACCATTGGAGTACTTAAAGGATTTGATTGATCCATATTGAAACGTTTAAGGATCTTCTCTGTATAATTAGACTGGTGAACAAAAATTCCACATTCTTTTTGTTCAATTTGTAAACCAAGACAATACTTGGTTTTTCCAAGGTCTTTCATTTCAAATTCTTCCTTCAAGTACATCATAACTTCTTGAATTTCTTTATTCGTTCCAATGATGTTTAAATCATCAACATATACAGCAATAATTACACATCCGGATGTTGTTTTCTTGATGAAAACACAAGGGCATATTGGATCATTTACATATCCCTTTTTCATCAAGTGCTCACTTAGCCGATTATACCACATTCGGCCAGATTGCTTTAACCCATATAATGATCTTTGCAATTTTACAGAATAAAATTCTCTGGGTTTTGAACTTTGTGCTTCAGGCATCTTAAATCCTTCAGGTATTTTCATGTATATATCACTATCAAGTGATCCGTATAAATAAGCTGTAACAACATCCATTAGACGCATGTCCAAGTTTTCAGACACTGCTAAACTGATCAAATACCGAAACGTAATTGCATCCATAACAGGAGAATATGTTTCTTCATAATCACTTCCAGGTCTTTGAGAAAAACCTTGTGCAACAAGTCGAGCTTTATATCTCAATATTTCATTTTTCTCATTTCTCTTTCGAATAAAAACTCATTTGTACCCAACAGGTTTAACACCTTTAGGTGTAAGGACTATAGGTCCAAAAACACTACGTTTATTTAGCGAATTTAATTCAACCTGGATGGCATCTTTCCATTTTGACCAATCCTTTCGAGTTTTGCATTCACCAAAAGATTTTGGTTCATTATCTTCATTTACGATGTCACATGCCACATTGTACGAAAATATCTCATCAATATCTTGTACATTCTTTCGGTTCCATATTTTTCCAGTATTAATATAATTGATAGAGATTTCATGATTCTCGTCAGTTTGTGGTTCTGACAGAATATTTTCATCATCGTGTGTTTCTTCTGGAACACCATTTTCTATTTTCTGATCATCATTTTTCTCTATGTATTTTCTTTTCCGAGGATTTTTATCCTTTGAACCGATTGGCCTTCCACGCTTCAGGCGTTTTATGACATCGTGAATGTCTTCATTTTGTTTCTTTGGAATTTCAACTCGAGCAGGGGCATTTACAGCAGGTATATATGATTTTGTTACCCCTTTTGTGTCTGCAAATGCATCTGGCATTTGATTTGCTATTCTTTGCAAATGCACAATTTGCTGTACATCTTTATCACATTGTTTAGTTCTAGGATCCAAATGTAATAATGATGGTACATACCATGTGATTTCTTTTTCGATGTGTTTCTTTTCTCCCCCTAACATTGGGAAGTTATTTTCATCAAAATGACAATCAGCAAACCGTGCTGTAAACACATCGCCTGTCTGAGCCTCAAGATATCTAATGATTGATGGACTATCATAGCCGATATAAATACCATTCTTTCTTTGAGGTCCCATTTTTGTTCTTTGAGGTGGTGCAATAGGCACATACACCATACATCCAAAAATTCTCAAATGAGAAATATCCGGTTCTTTGCCAAATACAAGCTGCAATGGGGAGTGTTTATGATATGCACTTGGCCTGATGCGAATCAATGCAGCAGCATGTAAAATTGCATGTCCCCATATAGAAATAGGGAGTTTCGTTCTCATAATCATTGGTCTAGCAATCAACTGCAGACGTTTAATCAATGATTCAGCTAATCCATTTTGTGTATGAACATGAGCTACAGGATGTTCAACAGTAATTCCCATCGACATACAATAGTCGTTAAAAGTCTGGGAAGTAAATTCTCCAGCATTATCAAGTCTTATTTTCTTGATCGTATATTCGGGAAATTGATTCCGCAATTTTATTATTTGAGCCATCAATTTTGCAAATGCCACATTCCGAGTGGACAATAAACATACATGTGACCATCTGCTAGAGGCATCGATCAATACCATAAAGTATCGAAATGGTCCACATGGTGGATGAATTGGCCCACAAATATCACCTTGAATACGTTCAAGAAATATGGGTGATTCCTTTTGGATTTTTGCTGGTGATGGTCTTATAATAAGTTTCCCCAGAGAACATGCTTTACACTGAAACTTATTATTCTGAAAGATCTTCTGGTCTTTCAGTGGATGACCACTTGTATTTTCTATAATCCTTCGCATCATTATTGAACCAGGATGTCCCAATCGATCATGCCAATTTGTTAGTATTGAAGAATTTCCAATAACCATATTTGATTCGATTGGACTTATATGTGTATAATGCAATCCAGTAGGGAGCATTGATAATTTCTCAACTACATATTTCTTTCCTGATTTATATGTAGTAAGACACATATATTTCTCATTTCCTTCGGTTATTGTTTCCGTATCATAACCATGAGAATATATATCATTAAAACTCAACAAATTTCTTTGTGATCGTGGTGAATATAAAGCACTATTTATCAAAAATTTTGTACCATTAGGTAACAAAAATTGTGCTTTGCCACATCCTTCAATCAAGTCTACAGGACCTGATATTGTATTCACCATTGTTTTTGTTGGTTTTAATTCCAAGAAATATTTTTCATTTCTGAGGATAGTGTGCGTTGTACCACTATCTGGTATGCAAACTTCCAGTGCATTATTTCCATCTTTGATCATAGCATTTTCCATAATGATCTTCAAAAACAATATGCAATAAAATGAATTAAGAAAGATACATGAAAATTATAATATGTTACAATTTAATTGCAGAATAAAACAATACATGCAAAATATAATATGTTTTACAATATAAAAATTACATTGTTACATTCTTTTCCCACCAGTACATTTAATCAATATCTTCGAAATCATTCAAAAAGTAGGCAGCATCTAAATTCATTGAACCACTTGCATGGTCAATGTTTTCAGTAAAATTGGTCTCTTTTTCTTTCCCCTTTATTGAATCTTTATAGAGCTTACACAGATGCTCAGGGGCTCGACAAGTTCTTGACCAATGTCCTGGAGTGCCACATCTATAACAAACACTCTCATTTCTTTTTGGATGATTTTCATTTTCACCCGTATTATCATGCTGCCTCTTTTGTGGGTGGTTCGTGACGTTCCTTTGAGATGAGTTATTGAAATAACTATCTCTTTTATTTTCAAATCCACGGCCTCGACCACGACCGCGATCATTTCTACGCCCACGTCCACGCCCACGTCCTCGTCCACGACCTCGACCAAAATCTTGTCTATATCTTTGATTTTGGTTTTCATTTTTACTTACGACATTTGCTTCAGGAAATGCCGTTGAACCAGTAGGTCTGGACTGATGATTTCTCATGAGCAATTCATTATTCTTTTCCGCCACGAGTAAACATGCGATGAGTTCTGAGTATCTTGAAAATCCACGCACTCTATATTGCTGTTGTAGAGTTATATTTGATGCGTGGAATGTGGAAAATGTCTTTTCAAGCATTTCCATCTCAGTAATATTATGCCCACAAAATTTCAGCTGTGAGACAATTCGATACATCGCAGAATTATAATCACTCACCTTTTTAAAATCTTGGAATCTTAAAGTATTCCATTCATCTCGTGCGGTCGGAAGTATAACTTCCCGTATATGCTCAAAACGTTCTTTTAACCCTTTCCACAAAATCATTGGGTCTTTTTCGGTCAAATATTCACATTTCAACCCCTCATCAAGATGTCTGCGTAAAAATATCATCGCTTTTGCTTTATCTTGTGAGGATGATATGTTATTTTCTTTGATAGTTTCGTTAAGACCCAATGACTCGAGATGCATTTCTACATCGAGGGTCCATGGCATATAATTCTTTCCGGTTATATCAAGTGCAATGAATTCGAGTTTCGCCAAGTTCGACATGGTGGTACTAGAAAATAACAATGCATTTTATTAGTTAATTTCCATAAATATGACAATACAAAATAATGGAAGAACGTAAATTACAAGTGCGTATACAAATAGAGAAAAAATATGTGTTGGAAAATCGCTGGTGAGTAAAAGACTCGTGAGCATGATGATCATAGTCGTTATGAAAAATATCCTTATAAATGTCATCATCTCCATCTTCGAAAAAACCGAGGATAAAATATTTTGAGAGAAAGAATGAATTTGGTGTGATTGAAAATGAGTTTGAGTGAACATATTTATAGGGCAAAAACTAGCCGTTTTGTTACCGTTTGTGACCGTTGGGGGTAAAGAAAAAATTGAGTATGTGTTGAATAAAAATTCGTGATAATCATGTAATGCATATAATGATAATCATAATTAAATAATTATGTATATCATATCACATTATTATAAGGTCAGTGTCGTAGACAGCTTTTTATATAATGTTGTGAAATTATACCAATATAGTTAGTATAAAGTCAGGTATAGTATATCATATCACATTATTATAAGATCGGTGTCGTAGACAACCTTTTATATAATAACATGAGATTATACAAATATGGTTAGTATATAAATACACAATAATATATATCATATCACGTTATTATAAGGTCAGTGTCATAGACAACCTTTTATATAATAACATGAAATTATATATTAATATAGTTAATATATATATACATAATAAATATATATCACGTTATTGTTTAAAAACCTTAGAGGCTTTTATACTTGTCGTATCCCTTACCGGGAGTATGGGATGTCGTCTTAACATCCTCCCAGGATTTATAACAAGTTTTGAAAAAAACTTATTTTTTCATAACATGATATTATATATTAATATATACACAATAAAAATATATAAACAGTAAAATAAAAATTCTTACTTGTTGAATATTTTTGACTTCTTCTTGTATTTTGGAGCATCGGAAAATATAGAGAACCTTCGAGCGATCGTGCTGATAACGTGTTGTGAAAAAGTAAAAATTTACGGTAAAAAGTAAAAACTCAAAAACTCAAAATTTATCAAATTCTACACTTTATAAAATTTTTCTCTCTTCACAATTGTGTTTTTCTACACAAATGGAGAGACCTATTTATAGATCTCAATTGGAGATTAGTCAAAAATTAATACATCATTAATTACATCATCACACACTAATTTTCAATATTTTACAACTCAATTTTCAACTTTCAACCTTCAACATTCAACAATAAATAATAATATATATTTATATATATTTTCAACAAAATGAAAATTTATAACTCAACATTAATATTAAAACTGATAAATATAAATATCAAAAAATAATTATTTGGGAGATAATTATAAAATATTAATATTAAAACAGATAATTATAAAAAAATATTTCTATTTATTTAATTAAAAAATATTATTAATATATTCGGATCGTCTAAAATCCCGTCGGGTAGGGCTGTTGATCCCGATCTCTTTTTCGAAATTGATCGGGTCGGAAAAAATTCCGACCAGTCGAGTCGAAAAAAATTCAGGCGAGAAAAATTCAGTTTTATATCTTTTTTTTTTTTAAAAAAAAATTTTAGTCCTTTTTAAAAACCTTGGAAAATATGGCTTTATTTTTTAAAAAAATATACCCCTATTAAAAAAAAAATCATAAACAACTCAATATTTCGAAAGTTCAAACTGTTTTTTCTTCGTAAGTCCTAATTTATCAAGGGAGTATTTGTAAAAAAATTTAAGAAACACTTCCTTTATTTTAGCGGGGTGAATTGTGAAAGTGATGTAGAGTATTTAAAAACATCAATTTTTACTTTAACTTCTTAAGTTATAACCAAAAACTATAAGCAAGATTTAAATGCTTTTTTTGTTTATATTTTTTAAAGTTATAATATGACATTTGTATGCTAAAAAAGTATCCTATTTCCCAATTACCATAAATTATTTTTACCTATTTTTTCTCAGGTTCATGCCTCCTTTAAAAAATATTTTTCATTGTTTATAAATTTCATTTACAGAAACTTTCTTTTATATATTTTGTGCATTTATACAGATTTTCATTTGTATTTTTTTTTTCTCATTTTTGTTAATCTTCTATAAATTTTCAAGCAATCATGTTATAAACAGATAAATTAATTTTGATTTTTTAAAATATAATAATTATATAAATACATCGTTGATGATACGAGTACCAAAATTTAGATAATTAAAAGAGATCAATGTTATATCGATTAAAAATATTATTGTCATTTTAGTAAAAATTAAGCTTTAAAATCATTTTTATCCAAACACTTAAACTTTATCTTATATCAGCTATAGAATTTTTTCCCCCCAAACAATTCCTACTTTTATTTCTCACCCACATCTTTATACTCTCTAGTCTCTAAAATAATCACTTCAAAACAAGTAAAACTTAACATCGCTCGAACACTCCCTAAATATATCTCTTTTCTGGGAACAGTGGAGTTATGTAAAATCATTATTTATTGTCAAACACAATTTAATGTTATTTCTTCCCCAGGATATATATATCTTCCTAGCAATTAATGATCCATCATAAATCCTGATGATATGGACCACACATGGGTGGTTCCATGTAGGGGAAAGGGGGCAGCTGCCCCTTGAATTTTTATATGAAAATATACTTAGTTTTAAAATAATTATACACGTAAATTATTAGTAATAAAATATAATTCAAACTTTTCGATAAAATTTCTGTATGCGTTCCAGTGGCCATGTACCCGTTTTATGTTTTGTGATAAAAATTTATTGAATTTATATGCAGTTTGTACTTTGTACAAAACTCAAAATTAAAATTGGATGTTAAGACTTTAGATTCTACTAATAATATGCGGTGATCACTTTGTGATATATTTATTGTAGTGTTGTATGTATTTTGAACTCTTGGTATGTTTATATATACGCTTTATAATAATTAACTTGTTTTATTGTCGATGTTTCAGTTGGTGAAGTAAATGAGTGTTTAGTCAGTGGTCACAATTCACAAGTCTTAATGCAATATCCCAGATTTGACGAATATCTTCAATGTATCAAGATGGATCTTTTCAACTTGTTTATGTTCTCACTCACACGTACCTTGAGAAACTTCTCAGGGGATCATCCATCCTATAAATGCCCCACCTCGTTATACCAAGACGACTTTTTTCAGTGTGCTTATATCATCACTCACACTTACCCTGAAAAACTTCACAGGGGATCATCCATCTTATAATTGCCAAGTCAAGCACGCTTAATTTTGAAGTTCTTATGTGATAAACTCCCGAAAATAAGATGCACATTCTTGGTATGAGTAGTACCTAACAAATCTTTTAAGTCCTCCTCAATCGTGGCCCGTGCATTTCCATACATACACAGTCTTATAATTCCTCTCATTTCGGTACATGATCTAAAAATGTATTTCAAATAATACATATCTTAAATGTATTTGAAGTCCACAACAATTATAATAGAAATTGATTAATGAAGCGAATTTGCAATTCATTTGAAAAATTTTCATCTTAAAAAAGTAAAAAAAATAAAATAAAAAATCCTGGATTTAAAATCCATAATTTCAAACAATTATTTTCCATTCTCAACTAATTAAAATACGTGATTAAAGTACCACAAAAAATGTCAAACCTAGCCCCTAGGTTCATAATTTGTGGCGGCTTATGTGAAATATATTTTATTTAGCAGGCAAACTACTAATTAATAATCAAAACTTTTATTCAAGCACAATATAATATTTTCCCCCAAGTTGTGAGGATTCCAAGCCGGACTTTGCTTCAGGGGCGGATCCACTATAGGAGTGGCCCCCCCAAAAAATAAAAAAAATTTAATATTATATGATTAATATTTTTGAAAACTAAGTACATATAACAACGGTCCCATTAATTTTAAGAAGAGTGTCACGTAGCTTAATGGCCAAAAGCTCCATCATGTATTAGTCTGTTGCGACGTTCGATTCTACCGGCTCCCATTTCTTATTTTCTTTTACTTTTTTCTCTCTTATTCTCTCTTATGTTTTCCGTTTTCCTCCTCTCTCACACAAACTCTTGTTTGAATTTTATTATTTTTTCCTTCTCTCTCACTCATCCGTAATTTATTTTCCTATCATTTCCCTCTTCTTCTTTATCTAAATTATTATTATTTTAAAATTAATGATAAATTTTTTTTATTGAAATTTTTAAAATTTATTCTCTAAAATTATATAAAATAAAATGACATTATAATAACAAATAAAATGGAAGAAAATATCATATTAATCGAAAAAACAACTCCAAATATCTTAAATATTTGTATATTTATTGATATATTTAAAATTTATCCTCTAAAATTACACACTCTATTTGTTTCATATATAATCACTTTTTAATTTTTTTTCCCAAAATATATAGACTTCTACGATAATTAATAATATTTTTCACTTTTTTTTTATGAATACGCTCATATTTAATTGAGATTTTCATTAAATATATAGATTACTTTCAATAAATTTTTACACTATATAAATATTCATTAAATAAGAATAAACTTTAAAATTTATTTACCAATTTACATTTCCAAAATAATTGTTAATATGTGTGAAAAATAAGTAAGTATATATATATATATATATATATATATAATTATATATATATATACTTGAAGATAGACATATATATATTTTGAAAGTAATACAATAACATATTTCAAAAAAATTAAAGAGAATGAGAAACAATATAGATTTAGAATCTTGGTTTTAGAGAGTCATTCTCAGACATGTATATTTACAAATTAAACTAGGTTTTATAGCAAAATGGAGAACGATTTTCTCTTTGATGCTTTAATGATATGTATTGAAAGAAAAATTGCTAAATTTTTTTGTATTGATATTATAATCGAAAACTTTAAAAAATTCTAATGAACATCGAATTTCTTTAACGTATAAATATTTTGTTTGAAACATGCAGTTGATGCTTAATTAGCTGAATATAACTGATACTGTAATTTTTATTTTATTTTTTATTCTTATGCCTAGCTTGTAGGCGGCCCCCCAAAACCAAAATCCTGAATCCGCCCCTGCTTTGCTTGGTCAACTTTTGATGGATGCTCTCTCTCTCTCTTTTGTTGTGGAGACCGTTACAATTATTGTGAGATCTCTTCTCAAATTTAGGACATTTGTGTCATATGAACATTAAGACATCGACAAACAAAAAACAGTTTAAGCTATTTAAAAAAATTAAACTTCATATACTAGTATAGTACTATAGAATATGATTCTACTTATTTATATGTAAAGTGGTTTCTCAACGCTATTTTTTCAAAAATCTTGGCCTTTTATAGGCGATGAAGTGACGACAGCAGCCTTGAAAATTTTAATTGGAAAAGGTGGCATTGAGGGCTGGAATTCAACTCTTATCACATTGATACCGAAAAAAGATAACCCACAAACTCCCATGGATTTTTGACCGATCAGTCTTTGTAATACAAGATACAAATAACTGCGAGGGCTATTACAAATCGATTCAGATAAGTTCTAAGCTAGGTTATAGATCAATCTTAAAGTGCATTTGTTCCGGGAAGGCTCATCTCGGATAATGTCATCATTGGCTTTGAATGTATGCATTGGATCCGTAAACATAACAAGCGTAAGAATGGATTTGCTGCTCTTAATTAAACTTGATATGAGTAAGACTTAATGATCGTGTGGAATGATGCTTCCTTGAAAATATTATGATTAAAATGGGCTTTTCATCAGGTTGGAGAATCTTATTATGAGATGTGTCTCTTTGGTGTCTTATTGTAGTGACTCGCACCGTGATCACCTACTAATCAAAAGATTAAACATGCATTTAACTTAAATAATAAATGATCAGAAATAACAGCAGAAAATCATAAATAAATCCTCAAATAATGATACAACAAAATCGAATAAATACGAGATAAAATTTTAATCTAAAACTCTTCTGAAAGCTCCTGCTACCAAGCCCTGGTCACCGACCAACTACATCTCTCGCTCCTGATCTACCTGCAAACCTGCCCCGTCGAATGGGGTGTCCGAGATAAAAGCAGGGACGTGAGCGCTAACGCCCAGTACGTAAAGTATTGAATATACAGGTCTATACGATACTTGCAACATGAACTATGAATGCTCTGGGTAAACTGGGATCAATTCTGTAAAATCATGCTCAGTACACAGGCGCCTCCAATATGCGCACGCTGCTCCGAAGATCAAGTGGGTGCCACACATACTGAACCCGATCTTGGACTATCACCGTCCTGGGTAAACCGCACACGCTGCCCCGTCGGTCCAGTGGGTGTCACACGATACCCGATCGTATAACAACAACCCTAGGGCTAAGCGACCCTAGAACAACTGGCTATCTCAAAAGGATAACAGGCTCAACATGGTATGCAAATGCCGCATACAAATCATGAACAATAAATCATGCATATCATGGCAGATAATAATGCAACACATAATTATGCAACACATAAACATGTATATTTCGCTGGCTATCTCAGTCTGTACTTACGTACCTTAGTTCTACTAGGCAAACTATACCAGCACTATGTCCAAGCCTACAGTCCGCACTACAATGCAAAATACTCATTCATTATTACTTTATTATAAAAGCATTAACTATCCTATAGCATACTCCCTATTTACTATAAGAAGCCAGCTATACCTGCGTCCGTCGTCAGCCAGCTGATGACGACTGCCCCAAAACTTGGGCACCGCTCCACCGCACCCCCGGAGCGCCTGGCCAACCTCCGGACCAAGCCTAGGAAGGCTGTAAACTACCTAGAACAGCCTAGAACCGAGATAGAAATATGAAAATGGTGTGAAAATTCTGAATTTCGGAGGGCCTATTTATAGGCGGAGTTCGGACGGTCCGAACTGCCACTTGTCCGAGCCATTTTGACACCTGGGCTCTGCTGAGTTCGGACGGCTCAAACTGGGTTCGGAGGGCCCGAACTGGTCCATGTGCTCCATACTGTTTTGGTCCTTCCAAAGTCATTTTTGGACCCCCGGGACCTACCCCACCATTTTCGAACGTTCCGGATCGGATTTTCCATTTATTTTAACCAAATAAGGAATCCTTAAACATGTTTTGACACTTTTAAAAAATATGTCATTTTCTAACATGTTTAAATCACATAATCTTGTAAAATGGAACCAGGCTACTACATTCTCCATCACTTAAGATAATTTCGTCCTCGAAATACATCTGACTTAATAAGAAACCCAAATCATCATACTGATCATGTCCCCGATCACTATCTGTAACTCTGATAAGGCCAGACAATACTGATCGAATTTCCTGGTTCTCCCCCAGTACCACCAGCGAAAACTATCCATCCAGAATGTACACTTGTCAAAGAATCCTTTTCAAGACTATTCTGTTAACGAAAACTAAAATCTGTATATCTGATAAATTCAGACGATAATGTTCAAATATCTTGGCACTAATCCAGTACCAATATCAAATTCATAAGAACATTCCTTTTGATAATTATACCCCTTGCTATAACTTTGAAAAATATCAAGACTCAGGTAGCCTCCCCAAATAGCCTATCTGGAATAAACTTCCCAGAAAACATCGGCGTAGGTCGCGCTTTCTATCCCGTCTTGAACAACCCTACACAGTCCTCAGCATCTGGTATAATCTATCACTGAATATATGATGAAAATACATAATCAATAACCAATGACCCTAACACTGAGTCATCTCAGACACTATGTCAAACCACTGACTTTCTGCATCGTTTCAGGAAAAAGCCTAGAACTGATCACCAGCACAACTCTAACCCCTTGTTATGCAAATATCTATGCATACTAAAATGCCTACCATCATCATGGCGATGGTGATGACGACCCGACGATGCTCTAGATCGTCCTGATCGCCCCAGCGTCCACCCACGCTAATATGGCTACTTTCGTCACCATGTACCGCCATCTATACGATGATCAAAAGGTTAATCCCAATTCCAACAATCTAGATCCCAAGATTACTATGCATGCTCTGATACCATAAATGTAGTGACCCGCACCGTGATCATCTACTAATCAGAAGCTTAAGCATGCATTTAACTTAAATAATAAATGATCAGAAATAACAACGGAAAATCATAAATAAATCCTCAAATAATGATACAACCAAATCGAATAAATACGAGATAAAATCTTAATCTAAAACTCTTCTGAAAACTCCTGCTACCAAGCCCTTGTCACCGACCAACTACATCTCTCGCTCCTGATCCACCTGCAAACCTACCTCGTCGAATGGGGTGTCCGAGATAAAAGCAGGGACGTGAGCGCTAACGCCCAATACGTAAAGTATTGAATATACAGGTCTATATGATACATGCAATATGACCTATGAATGCTCTGGGTAAACTGGGATCAATTTTGTAAAATCATGCTCAGTACACATACTCCTCCAATATGCACACGCTGCTCTGAAGATCTAGTGGGTGCCACACATACTGAACCCAATCTTGGACTATCATCGTCCTGGGTAAACCGCACACGCTGCCCCGTCGGTCCAGTGAGTGTCACACGGTACCCGATCGTATAACAACAACCCTAGGGCTGAGCAACCCTAGAACAACTGGCTATCTCAAAAGGATAACAGTCTCAACATGGTATGCAAATGCCGCATACAAATCATGAACAATAAATCATGCATATCATGACAGATAATAATGCAACACATAATTATGCAACACATAAACATGTATATTCCACAAGCTATCTCAGTCTATACTTACGTACCTTAGTTCTACTAGGCAAGCTATACCAGTACTATGTCCAAGCCTACAGTCCGCACTACAATGCAAAATACTCATGCATGATTACTTTATTCTAAAAGCCTTAACTACGCTATAGAATACTCCCTATTTACTATAAGGAGCCAGAGCTATACCTGTGTTCGTCGTCAGCCCACTGATGACGACTGCCCCAGAACTTGGGCACCGCTCCGCCGCAACCCCGGAGCACCTGGCCAACCTCCGGACCAAGCCTAGGAAGGCTGGAAACTACCTAGAACAGCCTAGAACCGAGATAGAAATATGAAAATGGTGTGAAAATTCTGAATTTCGGAGGGCCTATTTATAGGCGGAGTTCGGACGGTTCGAACTGGGTTCGGATGGTCCGAACTGCCACTTGTCCGAGCCATTTTGACACCTGGGCTGTAGTAGCCCGGTTCCATTTTACAAGATTAAATGATTTTAAACATGTTAGAATATGACATAAAATTTTAAAAGTGTCAAAACATGTTTAAAGAGTCCTTATTTGGTTAAAATAAGTGGAAAATCAGATCCGAAACGTCCAAAAATTGTATGAAAGGTCCCGGGGGTCTCAGACAGTCCAGAAGCAGCCAAACGAGAACGTTGCATCCGAAGGAGAACATTGCATCCAATTCCGAACGGATGCAATGAACCACCAATGGACGCAACGTTCCCTGTGAGGGACAAATGTTCGATTTGCATGAAATTGGATCGACGTGTGGGAGGACAGGTGGAGAACGGATGCAACGTTCTCCATCTATAAATAGGGGTTCCGAGAGCCACATTTTCACGCCAAAATCATCTCTTCTCTCTCGGTTTCTGCTTAGTTTTAGGAGTTTTGGGTTGTTTCCAGCCTTCCTAGGCTTGGTCCGGAGGTTGGCAAGGTGCTCCGGGGTTGCGGCGGAGCGGTGCCCAAGTTCTGGGGCAGTCGTCATCAGCGGGCTGACGACGGACGCAGGTATAGCTATGACTCCTTATAGTAAATAGGGAGTAAGACTTTTAGAAAAAGATTATAATGCATAATTACTTTGCATTGTAGTGCGGATTATAGGCTTGGACATAGTGCTGGTCTAGCTTGCCTAGTTTATGAGGTACGGAAGTATTATTCGAGATATCCAGATTGAGTATGCATGTATTATATGTTTGCATGGATTATGTGATTGCATGTTTTATATGCCTTTATATACAGCATGTCATGACTTTATGTTGCATACATGAGCATATTGAGCTTTTACCTTAGAAGTATTCTGTAGTAGGACGCTCACCCTACGAGTTTGTAGATGGTTGGATACGTAAGTCTTGTGTCAGGTCACCTTTATGGTTGGACACATGTACTAGTATCAGGTCACCATTATCCACTGGGTATATGAGCCACTTCCTGATGCGACGGCGCAGCGTGCTATATACCCTGGGCCCGGTCTTTGAGCTTGTTTCTTGACCTGAGAGTCTTGGTACCCAGTTCACTTGCATACATGCACACATAATACCATATACTCATACTCTCGTACTGAGCTTATCATGCTCATGTCCCATACTTTGTTGTATCTGGACACCCTATTCCATGGGGCAGGTCTGCGGCTGGATGAGGCGGGTGGTTCCAGGAGAGCTTAGGCGATGGAGGACCAGCAGGGTTATTGTATAGGCTTTTGTCTCTGATACATTTGGGTTAATTCATTGGATATTCGATTTGGTTGTATCTTTATTTGAGGATTTATTTATGTTTTTTCGCTATTAATTCTGATGATTTATTATTTATGTAAAACTAGCAACAAAGCACACGCGTTGCGTGTGTGTGACGTAATATTTGAATATTATCATATGGTATATCTTATATAATTATTCAGTTAACAAGGTATTTGGTTGACCAAAAAAGTGCTTAAATAAGCAATTTTTTAAGTCAAAATTAAAGCTTTTTTAAAAGCAAAAAATTGTAGCTTTTAAAAGCACTTATTTTAAAAAATATCTACAAAATCCAAACGGGCTCTATAACCTGCAAGAAACCAGCATATTATCTTAAAAAATTGAATTTTTTTAAAAAATTAATCTTATGTTTCCAATAATTCATGGATCAACACATCGATTCTCTTCAGATGCAGCATTCGCAGACTACGTATTCATGGGAGGCAAACAACTGAAGATAATAGCATGTCATTCAAATCGTTTTTTTCGGAGTGTATTCAATCAAATTAAAATGAAAAATAAAAAGAATATGGAGACAGAACAACAACCAAAGTTATGGTGGTTTCCGATGATTACAAAGAGCCATAAAAAGTTCACCATACCAAATTGCATCTTACATATTAATGGGTATATCCTCTTTACCGGAAAAGTGTTTCAAAAAATTTCAAAAGCAGGAATAAGAGGGAAAACTTTGGGAGTTGTAGGGAAGACAATGTGGCGAGTAACGAAATGGGAAGTGGACGAATTCTTTTACTAAAATATCAAAATTTTCCTTCCTATTTCAGAATATTGAAAAACAAAAGAAATTTATTTTAGTACGTACCTTTATATTTTGAGTCGAAATCAAATGAGTTTAAGCATTATAAAATAGTGAAGATATATATAAGTTTCAAATAAATATGGCCTAAAAACAACATTAAAAAGCAAACTATATATGATCTATATACATCAATAAAAACATAATAAAAGTTTTTAGAAACCAAATTAATTAGCGATGAAAACTTCCAAACTTTAAACTTTTTTTTGAAATCGAGCAAGAAAGAATCACCAAATATCCGTTCTTCTATTTGCAGATATCAGAATCTCGAAAATTTGCATTTTAAATTTCAAATCAATTGCAAATTATACTAATTTATTTTCATCTCACGATAGAGGGAAAAAACATGACAAAAAGGAAAAAAATTGAAAAAACATAAATACCAAGATAATATAATAAAATATTCAAAAATAAAATTATAACTATAAGTATTGGATATCAGGAGTCGTTTCTATACCTGCAATCTTGAATTTTTTTTGGAGAAACCGGCACTATATGAATTGGATTTCAGGAGTCGATCGTACTCGTATGCATGTCTGCAATTTTTTTCGAGAAATCGAAGAATTGAATGGTTATGAAGCTAAAAAGTAATATTTTGGATTTCATATAAAGAACATTTAACAAACAGATGGACACAAATACTTGCCTCCAAGCCAAGGCGTTGTCCTCGCAAGAACGAACACTCCATCTCAAGTTTATTAGTAACAAATCCAACGCTGAAATTTATCGTGTCAAACTTCTCCCAACCAATGAATACACTTTTGGCAAAATTTGACAGCAATCTCGATAGTTTGAAAGAAATACAACGCAGAATTTTGTTTTCCTTTTCCAACCTGATCATGTTTTGGCACAAATTGATATCAAAAGTAAACAAATAAAATCCAATAAGAATAAGAGCATAATTGGAGATACCGGCAACATGAGAATGCAATGATGCGATCGGGGAATGTGAAGGAAGAAGATTTTGATTGAAATTTGAAGAGATTAAAATTAAAATGGAAGAAAGGGTATGCACGATGATGAGTACGTGGGTATGTTGTGGGGTAATAATGATGAGAAGTTGTACTCGCGCATTTCACCGAATTGCCCTTTTTTATATAGATGATTAAACTTAGGGTATTTATTGTTAATGGAGGGCAATTTAGTCTAAACATTATTTTGGACAAAGTAGTTAGTTTAAGGGGTTTAGCAATTATTAGATAGTAAGGATGCATGCTTAAGTTTCTGATTAGTAGGTGATCACGGCGCGGGTCATTACATGGGCTCTGCTGAGTTTGGACGACCCGAACTGGGTTCGGACGACCCGAAGTGGTTCGGAGGGCCCGAACTGGTCCGTGTGCTCCGAACTTTTTTGGTCCTTCCGAAGTCATTTTTGGACTCCCGGGACCTACCCCACCATTTTCGGACGTTCCGGATCAGATTTTCAACTTATTTTAACCAAATAAGGACTCCTTAAACATGTTTTGATACTTTTAAAAAAATATGTCATTTTCTAACATGTTTAAATCACTTAATCTTGTAAAATGGAATCGGGCTACTACACTTATTCTTTCCGTATTAATCAGAATATTTGTGGGGATTTGAGACCTCAACGGGGATTAAAGACAAGGTGATCCTTTATCGTCTTATTTATTTTCAATCTGTGCGCAGGGCCTTCCTGCAATCATTCAACAAGAGGTAGCTCACAAATTATTTCGAGGAGTTAAAATTGCTAACTGCAGCCCAACTGTGTTCCTCTTGTTTTTTGCGGATAATAGTCTCATTTCTTTCGAGCAACTCTTCAAGATTGTATCAACTTGAAATGGGCGTGTTTGATTCCCCCTCAGATTGTTCTGCTTTCTCATTGTCAAAATGGTGGAACAGAATATGGAACTTAAAATTCCTCCCAAGGTGAAGATATTTACGTGGCGTGCTATTTTTAACTATATCCCCACAGATTTGAACTTGCTACATCATCATGTTCCTACTTCGGGATTATGTTTTTTTGTGTAAATCATCCTTTGCAAGCACCTGCCATTCACCGCTCTTCTTTCCGCTTATTTGTAACATTTAGAAAGAGGGACTGTTTTGGAATATCATTTAAAAAGGTCGTGATTTTTCATATTTGGATATATTACTTGATTTATCTCAAACTGTCTCTCAAAATCAGATAGGACAATTTTGTATCATTGCTTGGGAAGTTTGGAGGGAAATTTTCAACAGAAAACAGGATAGCTCTTTGGCGGGCAAGCCATTTCAAGTGAACTGGGCATTGTGCTTACTTCAGGAGTATGGTAAGGCTCATGAATCTTGTGAAGACTAATTTGACTGAATATCAAGATCAACGGCAAAGATTAAACAAGTCTATTTAATCTTGATCTTGTGGCTGGGATTGAAAGGGAGTTTATTAGCCTTCAACTTAAATACAGTACATCGAGAGTTAGTTGGAGATTAACGGTTCTTCCTAGTTCTCTCTGCTAAAAACACTGTGAACATTTCCTCTGAAATAGAGCTTGAGAGATCGTGTTCTCTAGGAATCAAAGTTGTCGCTATCTTCTTTTTGTTCATTAGAGATCTTAGCGATTTAGTCTTGTTTGATTGTTTCTCTGTGATGATTAAGTGTTGTAAACTTGGTTACGTGCATTTTAGTGGATTCATATTGGGGAAAACCCAAGATCCTTGGATGTAGGATATTCATATCCGAACCAAGTAATTCTTGTGTCGTTGTGTTCTTATTATTCTGGAAATCGTCTGATTGAATTGCTTGAATCTTCTCTCTCTCGCATGCTGTTCTTGGGATTAATCTTAACAAATTGGTATCAAAGCTTGATTATTCATTGATCAAGGGATTCATCTTGTTCTGATCCCGAGGTGTTCGATTTTCTTCCTAAAATAAAGTTCTTGAATTGACTATTTGGAAGAATTTCTACTGGCCAGGGAAATTCTCACAAAATGCCAACGTCAAGATTTGAGGTAGAGAAATTTGACGGGAAAAATGATTTCAATCTCTGGAGGGAAAAGATGATGGCTCACCTGGGAAACTTGGGGATGGAAGAAGCTCTAAAGGGTGAAACTAAGATGTTCGATTCAATCACAAATAAAGAGGAGATCCTCAAGAAATCAAGGAACACAATTGTCTTGAGTTTAGGTGATCAAATCCTCAGAAAAGTTGTGAAGTAGAAGACTGCCTGTGATATGTGGATGAAATTGGAAAAACTATACATGACCAAGACGTTACCCAATCGAATCTACTTGAAACAGAGATTCTACGAGTTTAATATGGATGAAACTAAATCTATCGATGAGAACACTGATGAATTCACCAAGTTGCTATCTGATATAGAGAATCTGGATGTGACAGTAGATGAGGAGGATCAAGCCATTTTCCTGTTAAATTCCTTACCAAAGGCATATGATCAATTGAGGGAAACCCTGAAATATGGAAGAGAGACTCTAACTCTTGAAGAAGTCATCGGAGCTGCCTATTATAAGGAATTGGACTTGAAGGCAACAAAGAAACATCTTAGACCTGCTGGTGAAGGACTAAATGTCAGAGGTAGATCAGTTGAAAGAAAGGAATATTCAAATAAAGGCAGAAGACAATCTAGATCAAAATATAGGCCTAAGAAAACCTGCTGGTTTTGCAAGAAAGATGGACACTTTAGAAGAGACTGTCCTCAAAGAAAGTCTAATTCTAGACAAGATACTGTCCCTGTGATCAAAGCAACAAATTTACATGAAGATTTTGAAGAAGCTGAGGTCCTAACAATTTCCACTAATGATCCAAAGGAGGAGTGGATATTAGACTCAGGATGTACTTACCATATGTCACCAAGAAGGGATTGGTTTTTTTATTTCAAAGAAGTTACTACTGGACAAGTCTTAATGGGGAATAATCAGTCATGCAAAATACATGGTATCGGCTCTGTTAAGTTAAGTATGGAGGATGGATCAGTGAAGATTATCACTGAAGTCGGATTTATTCCTGATCTCAAAAGGAATTTAATTTCCTTAGGTGCACTGGATCAAAAGGGCTTAAGCTACAAGTCACAAAATGGAATTCTAAAGGTAGCCAAAGGTTCCTTAGTTGTAATGAAAGGAATTATGGAACAAGGTTTGTATGTCCTACAAGAAAATATCATTACAGCTGAAACAAATATAGTGGTAGCTAGCAAAGATCAAACTGAGCTTTGGCATAAGAGGCTTGGTCACATGAGCCTCAAAGGACTACAGGAGCTTAGCAAGCAAGGCCTGCTGGATCCAAAGCAGATCAACAATCTTGTGTTCTGTGAAAATTACATACTTGGTAAAGCACATTGACTGAAATTCATTACTGGAACTCACAAAAAAAAATCAACTCTTGACTATATACACTCTGATTTGTGGGGTTCTCCAAAGGTACCACTCTCACTGTCTAAATCTCAATATTTCATTTCCTTAATTGATGATTACTCCAGAAAAATGTGGATTTACTTTCTGAAAACTAAGGATGATGCTTTTAACAAATTTGTTGAATGGAAAAAATTGATAAAAAATCAGACATGAAGTAAAATTAAGATATTAAGAACGGATAATGGGCTGGAATTTTGTAATCATGAATTTGATAACTTTTGCAAGAAATTTGGTATTGCAAGGCATTGGACATGCACTTATACACCTCAAAACGGGATGGCAGAACGTATGAATCGAACTATTATGAATAAAGTTAGATGCATGCTAAGAAAAAGCGGGTTACCTAGTAAGTTTTGGGCTGAAGCAGCCTCAACAGCTTGTTATATAATAAATAAATCACCTTCCTCTGCTATAGACTTTATGGTTCTTTAGTTTAAATGGTCTAAGCTAAAACCAGATTATAATCACCTGAAAATCTTTGGATGTTTGGCATATGTTCATGTTAATCAAGACAAGTTAAATCCTAGAGCTATGAAAGGAGTTTTTATAGGATATCCAGATGGTGTTAAAGGTTACAAAATTTTGTTATTAAATGATCTTAAATGCATAATTAGCAGGGATGTAATCTTTAATGAAAATGAATCCTATAAGACTAACATGAAAAATTCAGTCATAAACAGCTCTAAACCAGCTGAGCAGGATTCAAAGTTTCAGGTGGAGTCTCAAGATCTGGACATCTTCTCAGATTCAGAAATTACAAGGAATCAAGATCAAGGTGGAGAAACTCATATATAACTTGATAAGCACGATGATGTAAGTGCTGGACATGATAAATCAGAAGCTGATTCTGAAACATATGAAATGCTAATGAGGAAGGACAACACAATGAGATTCAGAATGATCAGCATCTAAAAAATTACATGCTTGCAAGGGACAGAGTAAGGAGAGAAATTAGACCACTTCCAAGGTTTGCAAGTTCTGATTTTACAGCTTTTGCATTGAATGTGGCTGATCTTATTGAACTCGAAGAGCCAACTAATTGCATTGAAGCTGTGAAAAGTAAGAATTGGCCAGAATGGAAGAAAGCCATGGAGGAGGAACTTAAGTCATTAAGCAAAAATAACACTTGGGTTTTGATTGACAGTCCAAAAGAAACTAAAGTCATTGGATGTAAGTGGGTGTTTAAGAGAAAACAAGGTATTCCCGGGGTTGAACAACCTAGATACAAAGCTAGGTTAGGAGCAAAAGGTTTCTCTCAAGTTGAAGGTATTGACTATCATGAGGTATTTTCCCCAGTTGTTAAGCATACCTAAATTAGAATAATTTTAGCTATCACAGCTATGCATGACATGGAACTGGAACAGTTAGATGTCAAGACATCCTTTTTACATGGGAACTTAGAAGATATATAAGATCATTATGGCTCAACCGAAAGGTTTTGTGAAAGAAGGAGAAGCTGGAAAAGTTTGTTTGCTACAAAAGTCGCTTTATGGACTTAAACAATCCCCAAGACAATGGTACTGTAGGTTTGATGATTTTATGCTTCGAAGGGGCTTCCAAAGATTAAAATATGACAGTTGTGTATACTGTCAAAAGCTTCCAAATCTGTCATACATATATCTACTTATCTATGTCGATGGCATGCTTATTGCATATAAAGATCCAAAGGAAATACAGAGGTTGAAAGAATTTCTCAATTCTGAATTCGATATGAAAGATCTTGGTCCAGCAAAACGAATTTTGAAAATGGATATTGTAAGAAACAGGAAGCTCAATTCATTATCAATATCTCAAGTTGGGTATCTACAAATGGTTGTCGAGGTCTTTGGTATGAAGGATGAAAAGGAGGTAAATACTCCTATTGGTGCTCATTTTAAGTTGAGATATGTCAAAGATGAAGAGGTTGGAAATGAATCTGCACAAATGAAGAATTTTCCTTATACAAATTTAGTAGGCAGCATCATGTATTCCATGGTATCAACAAGACCGGATATAGCTTATGGCATGGGATTGGTGAGCAGATTCATGAGCAAGCCAATTAGAGAGCATTGGCAAGCTGTAAAATGGTTACTTAGATATCTAAAAGGGACAACCAATCTGAAACTAGTATATTCTGTAAACACACAATCATCTTGCAAAGTGGTTGGATATTGTGACTCGGATTATGCGGCTGATCTTGACAAAATAAGATCATTAACTGAATATATTTTCACTATCGGAGGAAATGTTGTTAGTTGGAAGTCAAGTCTATAGCATGTAGTAGCTCTTTCGACAACCGAAGCCGAGTATATCTCACTCACCGAAGTAGTAAAGGAAACATTATCACTACAAGAAAAATGCAAAACGACAACGAATTTTATCCGTTGTCGTAGGGGGGGATAAAACCGTTGTAATTGTAGGTGTTGTAAAAAGAATGCCCTACGACAACAGTTTATATCCGTTGTCTTTTGTAGCATACCACAACGGTTTTGCAACAGTTTATATCCGTTGTCTTTGGAGGCATAAGACAACGGTTCTGCAACAGTTTACATCCGTTGTCTTTTGAGACATAAGACAACAGTTTTTAACCGTTGTCATTTGAGTGAAAAACCGTTTTCTTTGGGCTTGTCTTTTAAATAACAGGATCTTCAACAACAGTTTTACATACATACGACAACGGTGAAAATCCGTTGTCATTTTTCAAATAAAAAACAAAAAAAAATAAATTTAATATACAAATTTTCAATATTATAAATCAATCAAAATTTAAAATTTCAAAAATAAAATTTAATATATAATTTTTCAGTATTACAAATCACTCAAAATTCGAATTCTAATTTAATGCATACTAGAAAATAGAGCTATAAACTAATCATGAAAATATTGAATAATTGAGAGAGGAAATATATATTGAAACAAAGACAGAAGTCAAATAGAAAGGAAGCATTATTTCTCGGCAAGAAGATATGACCCCTCTTTCAATTCTTATCTAGCAGTTGGGGCTTAGGAGTGTTGGCAGATCAGATCGTTCAAAGTCTTGAGAAGTTTTCCCTACAAGATTGTACAAAGTTGTATTGATTGTTTAGTTAGAGCTAGCTAGACCATAAACATAGAAACAAAGACGAGTATTGTTATACCATCCTTACAGTAGTTTTTGGAACATTCAAGAACAGATTAGCCACAAGGATTTACTACGACATACAAGAGCCTTGGACTCCCGATTATCTCGTTGATGATTCGAGGTTCATGTTTCCCTCTGTTTGCACCCATCAATTTCTTAACCACAATGCTTCCATATTCGTGAATCGATAGGTCAGCGAAACTCCCTTTCAGTTCACTGTCCACTAAAAAAATTAGCATATGTTGTATCTCCCTCAGTGCTACTCATCTCAACTCAAAGACTTTGTCTACTGATTTTTAGACCCTTAACAGAATGCAAAAAACAAATGGACACATCAAACACCATGATCGGCCCATTCTGTTCGGTGCTCTCTAAGAAACCGAACAAGTAACGCAGGAGGCACACTATGAATTATACAAAATGCTAGTAAGATATAATCTTATCAAAACACACAGACATTTATGAACGAGTGTTCTTAAATCAGTCCAATATATTAATTAAAAGTAAGAAGAAATTGTTATTGTAATTTGTTAATACCCTTGCTATTTTGACAAGATGATCCCGATTGGCCTGACCATAGAAGAATGGCTCCTTCCAAAAAATCTGCGAATTTGAAGTAATGATAATTCAAATTTTCATTAGTCAAACATCGATTGTTTCCAATAAATCTGCTCCTTTTCTTAGCCATGGAGATATACAGGGGAGGGGAAGTTTATTTACGGTCTCGATTGTTATACCTTAGTTAAAATGCAATCGCAGGAACCCATGTACTCCTCCATTTTGGTGACAAAACCCTTCACCTACGATGCAAACACATTTTTTCGGTAAGAAAGTAGCAAAAAGGGATGGACACACCACCAGTGATCATACCAAGAATTTTGGGTTATAGTCCTGCATGATAAGTTCATAAATTTCAACAAACAATAACTTTATACAATAATACCAGAATTGGAAAATTAGTTAAAAGACCTCCACAAGCAATATATGGGCAGCATCCAGATTGTGAACAATGAAGGGATTGAAATTTGGATTTCCAGCGTGTAAAAATTTGAGAAGACTAGCAAATCTGAGGGCAATTTTGATTCTTTGAAACCAAGTAAAACCATGTACAGAAAACACACATGTTGCAAATAAATTGAGATTACATGTAAGTGAACAAGTACAAAAAACCCACTTCTCAATCTTAGCATATCGATCAGCAACAACATTGACCATTAAAGTAAAATAAAGCCCATGGACAACAAAAATAAATATTAGCGAGCATATGGAACCCACTTCTCAATCTTATATTCAAGTTAAATAAAACCCACTTCTCAATCTTATAATAATATATATTAGTGTATAATTGCTAGGTTTTCGCTAATAAAAATAATAAATTGTTATTATATTTGTCATGGCTTGGAAGGCTTCTGAAACATAATACTATTAATAATATTTTGGAGAAACATTCTTTGAAAAATAAAATAAAATATTTAGACTCTTCAAGCCCACAAATGAGCGGTATACGAATGTGAGGAAAAATCCTTGATAAACAACATTAAACATCAGTTCACAGCCAACATATACTGTGAAATTTCCTCGAGGGGCCACTCAAAAACCGGTTTTCTGAGACTAAATTCACTATAATTTGAGCCCAGAGCCAGAGGTAGGATTTCTGCATTCATTCTTAAATTATTTATCATACCCGAATCAAATTTAGTTTCCATGTTCAACATAGTGTTTGCAAATACTGAAACAAAAATTATTATGAATTGTCCATAATCATTTTATTTTATGCATTTCCAAACACTGGCTACATCCATTGCCCAAAGATTTAGGAATGAAATAGTCTTACAGTGGAAACAGGAAAAAACACGAAACCCACTTAATCGTAGAAATCAACCCAATAATCATAATCTGTTCAAGATTCTTCCAACTGTTAGTTACTAGCTGAATAATGATACAATTAAAAACTACGTCAGAAAAACCTACTCAATTTTTTGATGAGCAGCAAAACACATTATAGCAAGAGAATACAAGCAAAGTGTATGTAACATCTTGACATAAATAAAAGAAAAACTACCAAAAAAAACATGAACAGTAGTACAGCACGCAACGAACACATTAGATGCAATGATGGAGAAAACCCCAGATTTTTGGTTGATCGTGCTTTCAAAAAATAAAGCAGTCTCCTAATTACCCAAGCCAATTCAGATATCCAAGCCTCCAGGTACCAAATGAACCATCGTCGGTTTCCATCTTGACTGAGTGGCACAAAAACATAATCAAGAACATGGAAACCCCCAATATTTATTTGGTATCCAACATACATGAAAATTTAAATGAGAGAGACATATAAGTCTTGATAGAACCACCTCGACACACTAGGAAATGGTACATCATCTAAATAGAAAATGCTCGAGTAACTCACCACTATATGGTTCAGGTATCACTGACAGTAGACAGCTTGATCAATAAAAGGAGAATTTGTTTTAATTCTGTACCCAGCTCCTACTCAATCCTGTACCTGAAAGAAAGGGGAAGGCAAGCAGAGAAGGGGGAAAAAAAGGGAAATTAATACCAAAATTTAGTCTCTTACTATCAATGAGGTAAACGTGTTTCAAGTGCAAACCAAAGAAGAGAAATCAAGCAAAAGCTCTTTTATGTGAACATATCAAATCTATTAATAGTACAACAAATAGCTACATCACATAATGATATTATCAAAACAGGTACAAAAGAATAAATTGAATACAATTTGGGAACTTGATTATCTCAGCTCCCTCAGTATAATGATCATATCATGTTCACTGATCTAATTGGGAACTACAAATTAAATAACTGCTTACTGACAGAATGCTTACAACATTAGAGGAGGTTTGGATTTGAAGCCAGCGAACATAAGTGCTGAAACCTGGCTGCTGAATCTATTGTTTATACAACATATAAACACATCAATTTTACCATATAAAATCAATTATTACGCATCTTCTGTACTTTGTACATGAACACAACTGCAAGAGAAATATAGAGAGCAGCCAAGTTTCTAAAAGTACTTTCGGCTCGTGAACGCAGCCTGGATAATAGAGAAATGCTTTTATAGAACACCATTGCACACCAAAACCAAAATTATGTTGCATCAAATAAGTTAGTACCAAAAGAATCGATTACTTTAGACAAAAATGACTCAAAACTAGCACATTTAATTTCATGCACAACGTCTATAAAGCTTCAAACCATGGCCTGTGACAAGAACATCTGAATCCCAGCTTCCAGTAAAAGCTTTCTACACAAATGAGAGCTCTGCTTGGATGCAGCAGAGAGGAATGATTTCACAGATGTGCAGTTAAGACCTCATCCTTCACCAGCACCACGATTTGTGTGTGGAAAGTGCAATGCGTGGTACGCAATTTGAAACAATGTAACACATTGTACCCTTTTACCTTACAACTTTGCTGTATAAGCAGCCGCTACAAAGCTTGAAACACTGCAAAACCCATAAAAAAGAGAACTACAAGTTAAATTAAATACCACGAAGAACTAGATTCACCATTCTCGCAACAAAGAAAACAAGGAAACAAAAAACACCATCCATTTTCAGTAAATTCAAAAATCCATATCTGGTAGTGTAAGATAGCAATGGCGGCCAAGAAAGAGAAAAAAAATTAGCAGAGAAGAAGCCCGCTGCCGAGAAAGCTCCGAATGAGAAAAAATTTCTTGTAGTGTTTACATTAACGCCAGCTTAAGATCTCAAACTTGTAGATCGAATTTCAATTGAATGGATGGAGTTTCAATACCGGGTAACTATGGTCGAACAGGGGTGACGGCTTCGAAGCTTCATGTCGCCATTCCTTTATATATTGACATCAAAATGAAGCTCAGGATGATCTCTAATCGAATTCTAGCTCCAAACACATATTTTCGATGCCGGTGGCAGCAAATCGACGGTGATAAGTGGGCGGCGGCTAGGGTTGGGTTTTGGGAGAGTCGGGAGAGCGCGAGGAGGAGGAACAGAAGTGTTGAGAATTTTTTTTATTTTTTATTGACGGAAAAGGGGTTGAGAAAATTAATGATCTGGCATAATTATTTTTTTAAAAAACTAAATAAAGAAAAGACAACATAAGAAGACAACGGTTTTAAAATTCTGTTGTCGTAGACTTCAAAAAAAACGCACATAGATAACGGTTAATTAAAACCGTTGTCGTAGGTCATAAAAAACACGCTCATAGACAATGGTTTTAAAAAACCGTTGTCTTTGACATATAAAAGACAACGGTTTTTTAAAAACCGTTGTCTTTTTTCATTAAAATATAGCCAACCACAACCGTTTTTACTAAAATCGTTGTTAAAAGTCAAAAGACAACAGTTTTTTGAAAAAACCATTGTCTTTTGAGTGTTGTTGATACCAAGATTTGTTGTAGTGTATGGATTAAGGGATTTTTTTACTGAGCTAGGATATGCGCAGAAGTCTACAAGTGTTTTCTGTGATTCTCAAAGTGCAATCCACTTGTCAAAGAATGATATGTTTCATGAAAGAACTAAGCATATTGATGTGAGATTACATTTTCTTCGAGATATAATTTCCAGGAAGCTGGTTACTGTGAAGAAAATTGATACACAAGTTAATCCAGCCGATATGCTAACGAAAGTGATTCCAGTGAGCAAGCTCAAAGATGCATTGAGAATGCTCAATGTACTGGAATGAATGCTGAATACAGTAGCATTGGGGTTACTCTATTTGAACCACTGAAATGTAAGAGATATTGAGCCAAATAGGTGGAGATTTGTGAAGACTAATTTGACCCAATATCAAGATCAACGGCCAAGATTAAACAAGTCTATTTAATCTTGATCTTGTGGCTGGGATTGAAAGGGAGTTTATTAGCCTTCAGCTTAAATACAATACATCAAGAGTTAGTTGGAGATTAACGGTTCTTCTTAGTTCTCTCTGCTAAAAACACTGTGAACATTTCCTCTGAAACAGAGCTTGAGAGATCGTGTTCTCTGGGAATCAAAGTTGTCGCTATCTTCTTCTTGTTATTAGAGATCTTAGCGATTTAGTCTTGTTTGATTGTTTCTCTGTGAGGATTAAGTGTTGTAAACTTGGTTACGTGCATTTTAGTGGATTCATATTGGGAAAAACCGAAGATCCTTGGATGTAGGATATTTATATCCGAACCAAGTAATTCTTGTGTCATTGTGTTCTTATTATTCTGGAAATCGTCTGATTGAATTGATTGAATCTTCTCTCTCTCGCATGCTGTTCTTGGGATTAATCTTAACAAAGCTCTTAATCTGCCAGATTTTACTAGTGGGGCTGCGAGAAAAGCGAAATGGAAGATGCCAAATTTGGGATTGGTTAGACTAGATGTGGATGTGAGATTTGATAATACAAAGGGTATTTTTTTCCACAGGGGCAATTGTTCTTGATCATCATGGTAAGACTATTGTGTCTGCAGCTTCGAAAATTCGTAATCCTGGTTCTTTCTTTAAGGGAGACCTCATGGATATTCCACAGGATTTATTGCTGTGTGAGGAGAATGATATTGTTGGGTGCATGGTGTTTTCTGACTCGTTGGTTTTGGTTAGGGCAGTGATCGATTCGTTGGAGTACTTGGGCCCATAAACTGTTTTGATTTGCACAATTAAAGATTTGCATGCTTCAAGACTCTGCTTTTAAAGGTCTTCATCATGTAAGTCGCCAAGCCAACATGGTTGCACACAAGATTGCTATTTTTTATTATAATTTGGATCTTTCTATTGTATGGAATGAAGCTTCAGGATTCCCATCTTGGCTTCAAGAAGCTGTAATATTTGATATTATAATATGAAATTATTTTTATCCTAAAAAAAATAAAGTATAATTCTAAGCTTTTGATTTTATGTTTTGGATAAAAATGTTAAAATGGTTTCGAAAATATTTTTCTTAAAAGTCTTGAAAATGTTGTATATAATCAAATCATAAATAAATAAATAATTTCATCACTCACGAGGATTTAGTTTAAACTAAAATTAGGATAGATTTAATGGATAATATTTTTTCAAAAAATAAGAAAATTTATATGGGATCAAGCATAAATCTCACATGTTTTGATCAATGATTGCAATTGGATCTTCAATGTAGACGAAACTCGCACAGTATAATCATATTAAACCACCTTTAAAAAAAATTGTATTAAACCCTCCGAAGAGTGGAGCTCGCGTATTGAGAGGGTGGTCCGAGGTCATTTAACTTGTAGTGACTCGAGATCCGTTTTACAAGTTTAGATGTTAAAACATGTTTAAAGGGTTTATTAGGTCAAATATCAGCATCAAAAAACTCAGAATTGTTTGGAAGGCCCGGAACAGTTCGAAACCAACCGATCTAGTTCCGAAGAAACAAACTAGATCAGATCTTTCGAATCAAGAGAGCCGTGGAGGATCGTGACGTGTCGATTTCACCTTGACACGTAGTAGTTCTCATCTTCTGAACTCAGGTGTCTAGAAACGTGTCAAATCGTTGAAACGGGTGGCAAAACATGCATCAATGGATCCTCCAGGATCTTCCAAAATCTGGTCTATAAATAGAATGAGATTTCCTCATTTTTATGCAAAATTCGAGTGGATCTCGAGCAATTCAACTCATCGAGTGCTTCTAGTCATATTATCGAGGGTCTGGCGCTAGCAAGGAACTACTAGATCATAGTGAAGTTGTGCTAAAGTTGTGGGCTCTCAACATCAGCGAGCTAATAACATACGAATATATAGGCTTGAACCTCTAGTGGATTTTGGAGTAGCTATTGGATTATTTAAGCCTTCTAGATAATATATAAGGATACGATGTTCACTTGATCTATAGGCTTGAACTTTAGATCATATGATCAATTTTATAGATATTTAAGTACTGATTTATATATTCAACTCAATATGAATTTTTATGAGCTGTATTGTTATCCTTTGCATTATTATATGTCATATGATGCATGTATGTCATGTTATATATGTGATGTGCATACCATGTCGAGCATATATCCCTAGGAAAAATTTATTTGTGTAGAGTCGCTCGGTCCTATTTTTTTTTTACGATCGGTGTACCGTGTGACACCACCGGATCTACATAGCAACGTGTGCGATTACGGGACAATGTTAATCCAAGATCGTCGTTAGTATGTGTAGCACCTACTGTTGGAGAAAATTGGTTTTGAGGCCCATTAGCCTTTGATAATTAATCGAGGATGATTCGTCCTTTGAAATCCAAAATTGATTTGAGAATTGGAATCTACATTTTGAGTAGATGTTTTTGGAATAATAATTTGCTCAAAACCAATTTGGAGTGAATGAGAAATAAATTATTCAATACTGGTATATAAGGCTCAATTAATTGTGTAGTAACAAAATGGGAGTTGTCACACATTGAAAGATTTTTTCTTTCTATTCCTACATATATACTATTGTGTATGTTATTGATTAATTCAATTCAAGTCAAACAACTCAAGTCTACCAACACGTACACATCTTCGTGAGAGCTTTCATTTATGCTACTCGGAAATGGGCTCAATGACGTGTGGGTTGCTAACGTGGCACGTGGTACAGTCAGCGTACACCTGGCATTGATTGAGTGATGTTGTGATTGAGTGTATGCCACTAGGACATGACATGACGACGGTTGATGGCCGTTAGATTGAAGGGGAAAGATGAAGGGTTGTGATGATTATGTAGTTAGATGAAATTCGAACCATTGGATGATTAGATTGATCTAGATCAAGGAGATTGAATATGAGCCATTGGATTAAGCGGTTGTGATCTGAAGCATCTAAAGTTATATCCAAAGGGTGTGATCAATCAAAACTTGTGCAATTTGGATCGTCCAATTCAAAATGGACGCATGAGATTAAATCTGATCAAGGGATATGCTCCAATAGTCGTGGCTCATCAAAAGGGGTGTGATCTACATATTCTACACCAACAGATTAAGATCTGACAGATCAGATTAACTATAAAGCCTAGAAACACAAATAATCGTGAAAAGACCCCTCCAACCCTTGGACATCTATAAATAGACCCCAAGTCATAATGAATTGCATCATATGATTCATATCCATCATTTTAGTATTTAAATTAAATATATTAATCTTTTGCATCAAACATAATTATTATATCTATCCACCTGTCTCTATATGTATTAAATTTTATGAGCGGATTTCGTACTAATAAATAAATAGAGATTACTTATGACAATTTTTTGTCAGAATTATTTAACCAAATAATCTTTGTACGTTTGACTATGATTTTGAAATATAACATTCTCAATTTTTTTTCTTTGTTTTGTTTTTGTATTTTCTTTGTGTTTAAAAACCATTCTGCCAAATTTTTTGAATGAAGGTTATAAATTAAAAAATTTGTTTGACCAAGGTTAATTTTCAAACTATCTCATTTTTTTTTATCTCATCAAAGACTATAGTTGAGCTTTTGTTTTATTATATTATATTTTATATTATTAATTTAGAGGGATGTTTTGAAAATAAATGGGCATATTTTAAAGATAAAAAAATTACTATAAAGATCTCATATATTTATTTAAGGTGAAACATCCCATTTGGTATTTGTAGTTTAACATAATTTCTAATTATATGTTTATTCTTCGAATGTTGTCAAATCAGTCTTTTTATCTTTCGAAATTTGTATGCGCGATTTGGTATTTCGAGTTTAAATATTTTCAGAAAATTTTAAAATAATATTGATGTATAAAAATTCGTAAAGGATAAAAAAAATGGTATGAGACCCCATGTTGATTATTCGAGATATATAAAATTATTTTCATATGTAATTTACTTTGATGAGGAGATATCCTTTCAAAATATGGATCAAAACATACGTTTGAGATTTATTATTTTTAAAATATATTCCAATTTTATGGAATATTTGGAACAAAATGATCTAACCAATGTTAGATACGGAGAGCCACTCGGAACAGATCAGTTTAATCAAGTACTTTTTTCACCCCTTCAAACGGTTTAGTTTAAAACAACCATCAGGGTAGATTTAATGATTAATTTTTTCAAATAAAAAATAAATTGTTTTCTTCCTGTTGTGAGTGGTGATCTACCCTTGTTTTCAGAAATCATGGATCTGGATGAGGTCATGAGGTTAGTGACTGAGTTCAAACTCTCAAAACCTCACACAGCCCAAGAAGCCCTAACCCTAGTTGGGGTTGACTTGAAAGTCAGTGCGCAGCGTCCAAAAGATGATTAATGGTGAGGCCTTTAAACAACGTATGTCAAAAATTCTTTAGGTGAATAAATTAGTGGAGATTTGATCGATGGGCGATAATATATTTCTACTGTATTTCTCGTCTAACTTCTCGCTGGTCCGTGGAATTTCTTTCGAGACTTGGTGATTTTCACAGAGCCGCAGGGTCTTCAGAACCCTAATGCAATGAGGTTTGATAAAATATCTATTTGGATACAATTCTACAATCTCGCATTGGCTTTCATGCGTAAGGATTTCTTTATAGAGTGGGTGAAGAAGTGCGAGAGGTGAAAGAGATAGATACCAAGGAAAGTTGATTTATCTCGGGACATTATGCTAGAATAAGAGTACGAATTGATGTTTCCAAACCACAGAAGAAATCCATCCGTGTAAAAGTGGATGGAGGGAAGAAAGATATCTTCATTATCTTGGCAAATGAGCGATTACCGAACTTCTTTTACAAATGTGGTTGCATTGGTCAAACCTTTTGAGACTGTGAGGAGCCGTTTGGTGAGGGAGTCAAGCTACCTTTCGGTGACTAGCTTAGGGCAGTCAATTCTCGGGGAGGGGCCATGTAGTAACCCGTATTCAAAGATAAGTAATTAACTTGGTAAACAGGATTAAAAGGGTAAAACTTGATTATGGGATTTTTAGATCCAAGTTTGAAATTGGATCCAGAATACTCGTAAATGGTCCGAAGGGTTCCAAGTGAACGGGTAGATCGGACCATCCGAACCCGAATTGAAAGATCCGAACTGCATGAAGTCCGGAAGCATGGTTAGTGTCCGGAACCAGGAAAGATCGGAATGTCCGATCAGGGTTCGGAGCGTCCGAACTCCGCAGGCCAGCTGTCCAAGATGAGGTCAGCTTGATGATGTCATGGATGACGTATCGAGTGGCAAGATCGGAGCTTCCGAAGTACTGGCAAGGACACTTGTCGAGAAACCATTACACGTGGAGCACATACAATATCGGAACGTCCGATCAGGCGATTGGAGTTTCCTAACAGAGGAACGGAGCTTCTGATCGAGCTTTATAAATATGAGGTCGAGGGCCTCACTTTCTTGCTCATTCCAACTTCTTCCTCTCCACTTCTCTAGTAGTTTTAGGGGTTTTTAACCACCTAAGAAGAGTTCGGGAGTTGGCGAGGCATTTCGGAGATCGTAGAGGGGCTGTGCCAAGAGTTGGTACTTTCGACAGCAAAGGGCTGACGACGGACGCAGGTAAAACTTTGGGTCACTAATAGCTTTAGAGAGTATTTAATAGTTTAGTTAAAATTTTTAGAGCACTATAAGTGATATATTGAATATATGATTATAGGTTTGGACTAGAGAGCAGGACTTGCTAGATTGCTCTTATTGCTGAAATTGAGGTACGTAAGTACTTATCGAGATAGCCGAAATGATATATACACTTATATGTTGCATTTATGTGCCAGGTTTTACTGTCATTTGCACATGCACGATGATATTGGGCTCGTATATCGTTGGAGATGAGTCATATCGGTAGGGAGGCTCAGTACTACATTTATTGTGTTTTTTCTCTCACCGAGAGACGCCGCGAAGGCGGACACTGACGCTACGGTGATAGGGCGAGTGTGTGGATGTATCTTGTGGAGTGGCTTCCCCGATGATACTACATATTCGATTGGCGCCCCTAAGCAGACTGTTTTAAACCAGTATTTTCATGCATCATATTAGTTTATATATCTATGCTTTCGTATTGAGCATAGTCACTCACGTCCAGTATTTTTGTATTTTCTGGATACCCAATTCGACGGGACAAGTCTCAAATTGGGCGACAACGGAGGATCGCGGCAGGGCGGAGACCAGGGTTCAGGGTTCCAGTGAGTTTCCCTTTAGTAGTTAGGGCTTTGAAATTATTTCGATATTGTTGTATTAAACAGTTTTTATTGGTTTTAGTGTCATTTGTCACTACAAGAAAAATGCACAAACACAACACTTAAAAGACAACGCTTTTAATGAAAAGTGTTGTCTTTTTTTAAAAGACAACGCTTTTAGTGAAAAGTGTTGTTGTTATATGTTTTTTATTCATCAAAGACAACGCTTGTTTTAAAAAGCGTTGTCAATAAGCGTTTTTTTTGTCAAAGACAACGCTTTTAAAAGTGTTGTCTATTAGCCTTTTTTTTCCCATGTATCACAACACTTTTTTAAAAGTGTTGTGGAAAAACTATTATTTTTATTTAAAATAAAACATAAAATAAATAATATTACCTTAACCCAAGATCCCCAAATCAGACCCCTTCTCGATTTCTTCTCCCATCCGATCCCTTTCTCTTTTTCTCTCTTTCAATTCAAAATCCCATGTCGATTTTTGCTCGATTCTTCAGAAGATTTTTGAAGTGACCTCCGACAAGCCCACCTCGCAACTGCTATTCTCGCTCGGGCCGTCGGGAGCTTCGAACTATACTTCGATCGATGTTTCTCTCTCCTTCGGTGGGAGATTTCCTCCTTCTCCTCTCTTGGTGTTCGGGAATTGTGTTGTTTCGAACTGGGCATATCGGCAATCTGAGAAAGTTTTTGCTCGGGATCGATTTCATCTTACATTTCTGGAATTTTGGAGAATCTGGAGCTGAATTATGCATTATTCGCCTTAATTGTGATTCTGGGTATGTGTCTTTTTTGTTTCCAGCTTTTCCTTTTTTTCGATCTTACTTCTTCTTTCTCGGATCTTTTGTTTGTGGTTCAATGACTGCGTGACGTGTTTTCAGTTGAATTATGATGATATCAGTTGAGTTATTGCCTGCAGATTTGGTGAAGAAGTGGGGAAGGAATGGAGTGATGAAACTGAATTGTCCGATGTGAGATTTGAGCTGAATTCTCATGGCGATATCTTCACATGAAATTTTCTCTGTGAATGCTAATACGATCTCCACTGTGCAGACGGATCTGATTTAGTTCACATCGTTGAGTTTGGATTCTGAATTACCAGTTCATAAGGATTTCGAATTCATTTTCGTTCATCTGGTTGAGATAATCTCCGCAATTTAGCTGAATTTTGGTTCACTTCACATGGAATTGCCTCGACCCAGAGGTCTTGAAACCGAAGGTGAACAAATAAATCTCTCGACAGAAACTTCTGGTTCTAATCTGAATCAGTACATGTATTTTTCATTTTGTTCATGCATTCTTATTATGGATTCGTGTAGCTGATTGAAACATGATTTGTGTTTTATTAACAGCAATTCCATCTGTTGTACCAGTCCCATGGCGAGATTCCAAAATTTCCCCTTTTCCCTTTTGCTTTTTCAGGCGCTATAGGCACACGAGGCAATCCACTTGTTTCGGCTGCATCCTTAAGCTATTTCTTATGAATATATTCAGCACCATTTTCAGTCCCCCTATAAAGTGAAATGAGCATAGCATAGGTAACTGAATTCTTTTAGGGTACATATCTCCTAGGGCCCTTGTTTTTATTTCCCCTTATGTTCAAGTCATCCTCGGTTGGATCAGAATCTGCCTCAAAAAAATCTTTCATTTGCTTCAAAATCCATTTACCTACGCCCTTGATTTGCCGTCTCATGTAAGTGATGGCCGTAGCAACAACCCTGAAGAGTCAATTAACATGTGAGAGATCTTCACAACTGATGGAAAGGCAGAAATAAACGTCCATTCTTAAGACTTCAATTAACCCCTTGGTTTCAACAGTTTAGAGATGTCATTAAGTATAAACTAGCTAAACCATTGATAACTTGTCTTTCATATGGTTGGATACGATTACCAAGCTCATTTAACAGAAAGCTTTCACCGACTTGAAACTTGCATGTATACAAATCTTTTACAATGTAATGACTAATGTACACATTGCATGTCTGGATTTTGTGAGAGATTTTCCACGAAAAACATGGTACCAAGGATGAATAATCTAGTCCAGAATATAGGTGTACTGGCCCTGGGTGGTTGATTTACTCTTGAAAAAGCATCCAATTCTTGTTTCATTCACTGCTTTTCTGGATTATATCCGAGTCGAAAACATGTCGTAACCCATATGTACAGTGTACTTGTTATATGCAAGATTATAAACCTAAATAAGAACAAGCATTTTCAGAACCTCAAATACATGGAATGAGTGAAGTAGTAGGAGTTAGACTGGCATTCTGAAAAGTATATATAGGAATGATTGAAAAATTCATGAAATGAAATATATTTATTTATGCATAAGGTGGATCAAACCTTCAAAGTGGTAATCGCTGTGGGCTGCTGTTTTGCAGGAGCACAAATCTGTGCAGGTATGTTAGAGTCTTTTGGTGGTATTTTTACGTGTTTGAGGTAGATTTCTCCCTTACACTGCTGCTGCACAGGTCACTTACTTCTGCCTACAAGGTGTTTGGTCAGTCTAATTGACATCTACATTCTGCTTAGAGGTATATTGGCTTCAAACTCTTCTGGTTTTAGGTGTTTGTGATGATTGTGTGTCTGTCTTTTCCTTTGCGTGTTGGTTCTTGTTTTGGTTTGAAGGGGAGTGGTTGTTCTTGTTTGTTTTTGTTTTCTATTCGCAATATGGTTTGATTTTTTGTGCTTTAATTTCTTTATTTATTCATAAAATATTAATTCAGATAATTTTTTTGCTGAAAATTATTATTTTCCTTGTTACTGTTTCTTCCCTGCAAATTTGCAATGCAGTGGCAGTGGCTGGATTCTATTAATTCTTCTACTTGAGGCTACTTAACTCAGCTACAATAGGAAAGTAAAAAAGTCTTTACTTTATTGACAACTATTTGGGATGGTTTTCTAGAGAATCTAAAGAATGTTTTTTACGTTACCTTTTGAAAATATATGTTTATTGTTGTGTTTTTATCAACAACAAAATGTCAATTTTAAAAAAATTGACAAGTGATCTGAAGTTGAAATGAAAATCAGCTTCGAAGTAGTTTTGTTTTGTTTTGTAATTCCACCTTTCAATTTCCTAAATCCTGGTCTGAAAATAATATTCTCTCCTGATTCTTGGATCATTACACACTCTTTTTCTCTTGAGGTACAGGTGCAAAAAACAATAGTGCTCTAGTGCAAACACAACATGCTTAATGAATAAGTTTCTTCTTTGTATTCATCCAGAACGACTATAAGGGTCACTAGATTTCTCCTGTCTCATCTGTTTCTTTGATGTTATATAAACTGAAGATGTTTGTGTTTTATTTCACAAGGTGAGAAACGTGTAGCTAAACTAAATATGTTTGTGTTTTATACTTTAATTTCTTCTTAGTTCAGGTGAGGAAACAGTAGCTAATCTCCTGTGCATATGGGATGAAGTCCAGATTATGTATGTGGCTCTGCCTTTTGTGTTTTATATTTTGTTTGAGATTAATTTTTCAGTGTTTATGTCTATTCTTTATGCAAATGGAAATGGAAGCAGTAGCTAATCTCATGTGCATATAAACTGAAGATGTTTGTGTTTTATATTTTGTTTGAGATTGATTTTTCAGTGTTTATGTCTATTATTTATACATATGGAAATGGAATAAATTATTGGCAGCATGCTTCTGTTTGCGTCTTTAGCTTCGGTTTTGTTAATTCAGTAATTTTTTGAATGTTTTGATGCAATTGGTTTACAGTTTTGAAGATGATTTTGTTTTTCTTTTCTTGTTTTTAGGTTGTATAGTGTATTTTGATTGCATGATGGAATTTATTTTATTCATTTTTTTGCGTTGATTCATTCTCATGAATATTGCTAATTGTTTTATTTATGATATTTCTAGGAGTCTCTAAAACAGGGGCATCAATAGCTATTTGCATGTAATTTTCAATTCAAGTTGAATGACAGAAATGAATTTGTGAGTAGAAGATATGTTTCAATAATCTTTTGTACATGATTGGATGACACCTGTTATTGAGTAACAAGTGGTAAAATACATTCAGTGGGTACAATTTTTTTCGCTAGAACACTTCTTGTTACTTTCTGATCTATTTGAAGTTAATCACCAACTGGGAATTTAGTTATGAGACTAGCTTACAGGCACATATTACTTAGTTTTAGTTTTTATTTACCCCTAGATATTTCTTTTTCTTTATTATGTCTTTTGGGAAACAGAAGGCCTTAGAGAAATCAAATGACGCCAAACTGGAGGGTAAATATTCCTTATTTTAAGCTGGAAAATATAAGGAGGCAGTAGCAAAATATGAATTTGCAATACAAATTGTCCAAGATGTTCTTCCATCTACTGAAATACAATCAATATGCCATGCAAATAGAGCTGCTTGTTTCTCCAAATTGGTATTCTCCTCGATTGTGGTTAAGAATAATTAATTTTCTGTTGTCTAGTATCGATGATGCTTAATATGCTTGCCAGCTCTACTTCAGGAATAAATTTTGTTCATTCAAGTAATTTCCATTCAGTACTCTATATGTTGGGAATGCTTATCGAATGCACAATTCGCTATAGTGACTTTTTTTTTAAAAAAAAAATCCAAAGCTGATTTGTGCGCAACTTACTTCCTCGCAGATATATGGAAAGAAACTGAAATGTGGTTTTTGTTTTGCAAAGAAGCGCTCAAATATTTATGAGAAGCTGGATTCATGCTAATTTGCAGGTAAAGACACGAAAAATGTGAACTTTGTGTTTTATGCTCGTTCTTGTATTTGGTAGTCTTGACATGACAAACCTTTCTCTAATGATTTCTAGCACTTTAGTTTCATTAGGACCAATTTTGGGAGTGTTTATTTTCCTTGCATATGAAAATGTCGAAAAGACACTGAAAGTGGGCTTCGTTTCTCAAAGAAGTTGGTACTCATATATTTCAGTGAAGCAAAAAAAGAGTTGAAAACTAATATTCATGTTAACATTTAGTTTTGGAATTATTATTTTATTGTTGGTGACAGGGTTGAATGTGATTGGAGATGATTTATGAAAGCTAGAGATGTTAACATACAAGAAGTTGGTACTCATATATTTCAGTGATGCAAAAAAAGAGTTGAAAACTAATATTCATGTTAACATTTAGTTTTGGAATTATTATTTTATTGTTGGTGACATGGTTGAATGTGATTGGAGATGCTTTATGAATATCACCTCTACGTTATCTTTTATTTATGTCATTTGAATGTCTAGGGGTTAATGGAGTTTCTCTTCTATTTTTTTCTCACTTACTTTGCTGGGTTAGTTTCATTTTTTGTGATTAAATTTATGGGTTCTTCTTGTTTACTACTGTTTACACTACTTTTGATATGAATTTTCTTGGCAGTGATGTATTCAACTTTGG